>NC_133621.1:132548808-132886308 GCF_048593235.1 Sminthopsis crassicaudata | reverse complement strand
ATTACCTCATGATTTGAGATGGAGATGGAGACAGAAAAAGGAAAAGTTGGCACCTGGTAAATGTGAATTAAGGAAGAGGAGGGAAAAGGGAGCTTTCTGTGAATGGCCTCAGTTTTGTTTTGTTTTGTTTTGTTTTGTTTTGTTTTGTTTTGTTTCCCCCAGTGAAATAGAAACAGCTTTGAAGGTTAAGGGAGGTGAAACTATGGGAAGTTTGAAGAGGATGAAAATGTTTGGAAGAGCTATTGAGTGTAATAGTGAATCAATTGAGGAAACATATAATTGTCTTGCTTAGTGAGGGCCCAGTTGAACTTACATAACAAAATTTGGCAGTAAATCTTAACAGCACAGTGTCTGCATTTTTTCTAGTTTTGTTTGACAGCATATGTGTAAAGAGAGAAGTCATTAGATAGTGAGTGTAATTAATCCAGGGCTGAGATTTTATCAGGGCCAGATGACAACAGAGGTTTTGAATTGGTTCACTAAGGGGCCAAGATGGAGAAAGGTGAAGGTTATAGTCAATGCAAAGATATGGCCTAGAGAGAAACTAAATAGTTGAGAGATTGGAGGTTGTGGTGAGGACTAGGACTAAAGCAATGGGATTGTAAAGATGTGTAATTTAAGCTTACTAAGGAAAAACAGCTGGATAGTGACTGGCTTTCTGACTAGTTGACTAGTTGTTCTGACTAGTTCTGACTAGCTCTTTGATTTAAAATTATTTTTCCTCTTTTGTCTCAAATTATATCAATCATAGATATTTGTTTCAGTTCTGTATCTTTTTTTTTTTTTTTTTAGGCTGGGGTTAAGTGACTTGCCCAGGGTCACACAGCTAGGAAGTGTTAAGTGTCTGAGACCAGATTTGAACTCGGGTCCTCCTGAATTCAAGGCTGGTGCTCTATCCACTGCGCCACCTAGCTGCCCCTCAGTTCTGTATCTTAATGAACTTTCTAAGGAAAATTCATCAGATTCTTGAAGTTCATTTTGTCTGTGTATTACAGGGCCTAATAGTTCTTTGCATGTTAGTAGGTTATTTAATAAATTTTAATTGAATTAATTTTTCTGCATTCACACAGCCATTATCCTGGTGTACCCCATCTTTTTCATCACACCTGGACCATTACAACAGTTTTTTAAATTGATCACCTTGATTCAGATCTTTTCTCCACTTCCATTCATCCTCCATTCTGCTGTCAAAACACTTCTTAAATCTGGGATCTAATTATTTTACCATGCTAACTAATAAACTCCTTTACCTCTCTGTTACTTCCAGGAATAATATAAAATCTTCATCTGGTATTTAAAGTAATTTGTAATCTGACCCTTTCCTAACTATCCAATTTCCTTCCTCCATGATCCTTTCCTTCCTCTGTGATCCAGTGACATTGGTTTTCTTGCTATTCCTTGCATACTATGCTCCATTTGTACCTTTTTGCTGGTTGTTTCCTACACCTGAAATGCTCACTTGCCTCACTTCTAACATTATTTCTCTGACTTCCTTTACTATTCATCTTAAATTTCTTGCCTTCTGCAAGAAGGCTTCACTGATTCTACCCATTCTGCCATGCCTATTTTTCACATGAAATTTCCTTCCTTGTATATGATTACATGTTGATTCCTCCATTAGATTGTGAACTTGTTATAAGTGAGGACCATTTTTTTTGGCCTTTCTTTCTGCCCCTATCATTCAGGATCGTGCCTAGTTCATAAGAAACTCTTAATAAATGCTTATTAATTGACCAATTACAATAAGATGAATCAGCTTTTCTTTGAAGGTCTGTAAACCAGATCAGATGAAAGTTTCATTTCAGATAACCATCTGATCTTTCCTTTGGGGTCTAACATGAAACTATTATGGTTTCTACCAGCATCAGTTGTATTCCATCAGTTATTTCATTTAAGTATAACCTCCTTTAAGAAATGGAAGTAGGTTAGAGTGACCCTGACAGAACACTTGTTTTGGTGTAAAGCTTCCATTCTTTATGGTTCAGAAGACTCCAGTATCCTTAGCTTATATGGAGTCTTTTGTGAAATTTAGATTAGTTCAGTGAAGGTTAACACTTTGTTGTTTTGTCATTTCAGTTGTGGGGTTTTTCATGACCCCATTTGGGGTTTTCTTGGCAAAGATACTAAACGGTTTGCCATTTCCTTTTCCAGCTCATTTTGTAGATGAGGAAACTGAGGCAAAGAGGGCTGTACAACATGCTCAGAGTCAAACAGCTAGGAATTATCTGATGATACACTTGAAATAATGAAGACTCATTTTTTCTGACTCCAAGCTTGGCACTCCACTGTACTATCTAGCTGCCCTTGATGTGAGGCTAGTTCTGAAATAGACTTTCAGAGTTGCTTTCAAATTGATTTCGCTTGGGTCTGTTTTGGTCAGGTCTACCTTCCAGTTTCTGAGTGCCTTCAATGCAGCATGTGTCTGTCCAGTTTATGTTTGCCCAGATCTCACAAGTAATATCAGCCACTTTCTAACTTGTACCAGAACTTTGGGCTTCCTCAGTTTGTTAGGATCATCCAGCAACTTGGGGGATGAAAAATGAAGTCCTTAAATGGGCTATGCAAACAAATGTTAGTCTTCTGAAATCCTATTTGTGGCATTGCCGCATGCTG
Source organism: Sminthopsis crassicaudata (assembly GCF_048593235.1). Taxonomy (NCBI): domain Eukaryota; kingdom Metazoa; phylum Chordata; class Mammalia; order Dasyuromorphia; family Dasyuridae; genus Sminthopsis; species Sminthopsis crassicaudata. The sequence continues at coordinate 132,883,695 of NC_133621.1, read as the reverse complement.
TGGTTTAGTTAGGAGTTGTCTTTAACAGTATTTAGAATTGAATGTATTAAATTTAGGTAACATTTTTCTCTTAAATACCTAGAATTTTATACAAGAGACTTTGGAAGCCATATCACTCACACACTATCAAAATCATGCATCTGGTCTACAACATCCCCAGAAATAACTCAAACATCTTCACCAAAGGGAAACTCACATGATAATTATAGAAATATGTATAGAAGACTAGCACATGTTTAACATACATTGGATTATTTGCCATTTAGGAAAAGGGTTGGGGGAAGGGAAGGAAGATTTTGGATCACAAGGTTTTACAAGGGTGAATGTTGAAAACTCTCTGTGCATATATTTTGAAAATAAAAAAGAAAACTTTAATAAAAAATAAAAGGGCAACTTATCACAACACCTTTCCCTTTGCTTCCCCTCCCCCCAGAATGCTTTATGGTTTTGGACCGCAGTAGTTGACTGGAGGCATCTTCCTCCCTGGGACTTCCAGATGTTGGTTCTAATTCTGCCCTTGCATAAATATGAGAACTATCTTTAGTTCTCTGTACAGTTTTTAAATTGTAGGAAATATAGAGATTTAAGAGCCATATAAGTTACATGAAAATATAATCAGAGATTTATTTCAATTCATTTCAGAAAATACTGGAACAACTTCTGTGTGAAAGACATTCTACTAAGAGGGACACTAGCACAACAAAGAAAGAAAGGCCTTTTCTCCAGGAAATTGAATTATATCCACTTCTATGTTAAGTATGGAGTATGAGGTTAATTACTGGCCTTGAGACAAGTCAATTTTTAAAAATTTGTTGCTCAATATCCTCATCTCTAACATGAAGAGGTAGGATTAGATAACATCCCTGGGCTCTTTATCCCTTGGTTATTCTAGCATTATGACTCCATGAATCTATTATATTTCCATATGATCTGTAATTATAAAGAGAAATGTACATTTTAACAACCCCACAGTATCCAACACTATCCATTAAGTTGGGGAAACTAGCGAAAAACAATAAAATTAAATAACAAGGCTGTAGAGAAACATATGTTGTTACACTATCTCTAAAGTTGTTACTTGGTGCAATCTTTTGGGAAAGTAGTCTGGCAATATCTAATAGGAATTACAAAACTATACATACTCTTTTACTCACTGATAATGAAGTTATTTTTTTTTTAATTTTTTATTTTATTTTATAATTATAACATTTTTTGACAGTACATATGCATGGGTAATTTTTTACAACATTATCCCTTGCACTTACTTCTATTCAGATTTTTTCCCTTCCTCCCCCAACCCCCTCCCCCAGATGGCAAGCAGTCTTATATATGTTAAATATATTACAGTATAATTTAGATACAATATATGTGTGTAGAACCGAATTTTTTGTTGCACAGGAAGAATTGGATTCAGAAGGTAAAAATAACAGTTTACATTCATTTCCCAGTGTTCCTTTTCTGGATGTAGCTGGTTCTGTCCATCATTAATCAATTGGAATTGGATTAGTTCTTCTCTATGTTGAAGAAATCCACTTCCATCAGCATACATCCTCGTACAGTATCATTGTTGAAGTGTATAATGATCTTCTGGTTCTGCTCGTTTCACTCAGCATCAGTTGATGTAAGTCTCTCCAAGCCTCTCTGTATTTCTCCTGTTGGTCATTTCTTATAGAACAATAATATTCCATAACATTCATATACCATAGTTTACCCAACCATTCTCCAATTGATGGACATCCATTCATCTTCCAGCTTCTAGCCACTATGAAAAGGGCTGCCACAAACATTTTGGCACATACAGGACCCTTTCCCTTCTCTAGTAGTTCCTTGGGGTATAAGCCCAGTAGTAGTATGGCTGGGTCAAAGGGTATGCACATTTTGATAACTTTTTGGGCATAATTCCAGATTGCTCTCCAGAATGGTTGGATTCTTTCACAACTCCACCAACAATGCATCAGTGTCCCAGTTTTCCCACAGCCCCTCCAACATTCATCGTTATTTGTTCCTGTCATCTTAGCCAATCTGACAGGTGTGTAATGATACCTCAGAGTTGTCTTAATTTGCATTTCTCTGATCAATAGTGATTTGGAACACTCTTTCATATGAGTGGAAATAGTTTTAATTTCATCATCTGAAAATTGTCTGTTCATATCCTTTGACCATTTATCAATTGGAGAATGGCTTGATTTCTTATAAATTAAAGTCAATTCTCTGTATATTTTGGAGATGAGGCCTTTATCAGAACCTTTAACTGTAAAAATTTTTTCCCAATTTGTTACTTCCCTTCTAATCTTGTTTGCATTAGTTTTGTTTGTGCAGAAACTTTTTAATTTGGTGTAATCAAAATGTTCTATTTTGTGATCAATAATGGTCTCTAGTTCTCCCTTGGACACAAACTCCTTCCTCTTCCACAAGTCTGAGAGGTAAACCATCCCATGTTCCTCCAATTTATTTATGATTTCGTTCTTTATGCCTAAATCTTGGACCCATTTTGATCTTATCTTAGTATGTGGTGTTAAATCTGGGTCCATGCCTAGTTTCTGCCATACTAATTTCCAGTTTTCCCAGCAGTTTTTGTCAAATAATGAATTCTTATCCCAAAATTTGGGATCTTTGGGTTTGTCAAAGATTAGATTGCTATTTTTATTCACTATCTTGTCCTGTGAACCTAACCTATGCCACTGATCAACTAGTCTATTTCTTAGCCAATACCAAATGGTTTTGGTGACTGTTGCTTTATAATATAGCTTTAAATCAGGTACACTTAGACCACCTTCCTCTGACTTTTTTTTCATTAGTTCCCTTGCAATTCTCGACCTTTTATTCTTCCATATGAATTTTGTTGTTATTTTTTCTAGGTCATTAAAATAGTTTCTTGGGAGTCTGATTGGTATAGCACTAAATAAATAGATTAGTTTGGGGAGTATTGTCATCTTTATTATATTCGCTCGGCCTATCCAAGAACACTGAATGTCTTTCCAATTATTTAAATCTGACTTTATTTTTGTGGCAAGTGTTTTGTAATTTTGCTCATATAATTCCTGACTCTCCTTTGGTAGATATATTCCCAAATATTTGATACTATCGACTGTTATTTTGAATGGAATTTCTCTTTGTATCTCTTGCTGTTGGATTGTGTTGGTAATGTATAAAAATCCTGAGGATTTATGTGGATTTATTTTGTATCCTGCGACTTTGCTAAAATTCTGAATTATTTCTAATAGCTTTTTAGCAGAGTCTTTGGGGTTCTCTAAGTATACCATCATGTCATCTGCGAAAAGTGACAATTTGATTTCTTCATTTCCTACTCTAATTCCTTGGATCTCTTTCTCGGCTCTTATTGTCAAGGCTAGAGTTTCTAGTACTATATTGAATAGTAATGGTGATAGTGGGCAACCTTGTTTCACTCCTGATCTTACAGGGAAAGGTTCTAGTTTATCACCATTACATATGATGTTTACTGAAGGTTTTAAATATATGCTCCTTATTATTTTAAGGAATAGTCCATTTATTCCTATACTCTCAAGCGTTTTTAGTAGGAATGGATGTTGGATTTTATCAAATGCCTTTTCTGCATCTATTGAGATGATCATATGGTTTTTATTAATTTGATTATTAATATGGTCAATTATACTAATAGTTTTCCTAATATTAAACCAGCCCTGCATTCCTGGTATAAATCCCACTTGGTCATAGTGTATTATCCTGGGGATGATTTTCTGAAGTCTATTTGCTAATATCTTATTTAAGATTTTAGCATCAATATTCATTAAGGAAATTGGTCTATAGTTTTCTTTCTCAGTTTTCGATCTACCTGGTTTAGGTATCAGTACCATGTCTGTGTCATAGAAGGAATTTGGTAGGACTCCATCAATCCCTACTTTTTCAAATAGTTTATATAGCATTGGAGTTAGTTGTTCTTTAAATGTTTGGTAGAATTCACCTGTAAATCCATCTGGTCCTGGGGACTTTTTCTTAGGAAGTTGGTTAATAGCTTGGTCTATTTCTTTTTCTGAGATGGGACTATTTAGACTACTTACTTCTTCCTCTGTTAATCTGGGCAAGCTATATTTTTGAAGGTATTCTTCCATTTCATTTAAGTTATCGAATTTATCGGCATAAAGTTGAGCAAAGTAGCTCCTAACTATTGTTCTAATTTCCTCTTCATTAGTGGTGAGTTCACCCTTTTCATTTTCAAGACTATCAATTTGCTTTTTCTCTTTCCTTTTTTTAATCAGGTTTACTAAGGGTTTGTCTATTTTGTTGGTTTTTTCATAAAACCAACTCTTAGTTTTATTAATTAATTCAATAGTTTTTTTACTTTCAATTTATTAATCTCACCTTTTATTTTTTGAATTTCAAGTTTTGTGTTTGTCTGGGGGTTTTTAATTTGTTCCTTTTCTAGCAATTTTAGTTGTAAACCCAATTCGTTGGCCCTCTCTTTCTCTATTTTATGCAGGTAGGCCTGTAGAGATATAAAACTTCCCCTAATTACTGCTTTGGCTGTATCCCACACATTTTGGTATGATGTCTCATTATTGTCATTTTCTTGGGTGAAGTTATTAATTATGTCTATGATTTGCTGTTTTACCCAATCATTCTTTAGTATAAGATTATTTAGTTTCCAATTATTTTTTGGTCTATTTTCCCCTGGCTTTTTATTAAATGTTATTTTGATTGCATTGTGGTCTGAAAAGGATGCATTTACTATTTCTGCCTTACTGCATTTGATTTTGAGGTTTTTATGCCCTAGTATATGATCAATTTTTGTATAGGTTCCATGAACTGCTGAGAAGAAAGTATATTCCTTTCTGTCTCCATTTAGCTTTCGCCAAAGATCTATCATATCAAACTTTTCTAGTATTCTATTTACCTCTTTGACTTCTTTCTTATTTATTTTGTGGTTTGATTTATCTAATTCTGAGAGTGCAAGGTTGAGATCTCCCGCTATTATAGTTTTGCTATCTATTTCCTCTTGCAGCTCTCTTAATTTCTCTTTTAAGAATTTAGATGCTGCACCACTTGGTGCATACATGTTTAATATTGATACTGCTTCACTATTGATGCTTCCCTTTAGCAGGATATAATGCCCTTCCTTATCTCTTTTAATTAGATCAATTTTTGTTTTTGCTTGATCTGAGATGAGGATGGCTACTCCTGCTTTTTTGGTTTTGCCTGAAGCATAATAGATTCTGCTCCTCCCTTTTACTTTTAGTTTGAATGTCTCATCCTGTTTCAGGTGTGTTTCCTGTAAACAACATATAGTAGGATTCTGACTTTTAATCCAGTCTGCTAACTGCTTCCTCTTTATGAGGCAGTTTGCCCCATTCACATTTATGGTTAGAAGGACTAATTCTATATTGCTTGCCATCCTATTAACCCCTGCTTATGCTTTTCCCCTTTCCTTCCCTTTTACCCTCCTATCCAGTATTAAACTGGTAAACACCACTTGCTTTTCACAGCCCTCCCTTTTTAGGATCCCTCCCCCACCTTAAAGATCCTCCCCTTATTTTACCCCTTTTCCTCGAAATTACTGTATTCCCTTCCCCTTAGCTTACTCCTTCCCTTTCACTTTTCAATGAAGTGGAAGAAGTTTCACCATAAATCGAATATGTCTATTGATACACGCTATGTTCATCTCCCTCCTTTCTTTCTCTCAGATATAATAGGTTACCTTTGCCTCTTCATGAGATGTAGTACCACCACTTTACACTTTTTTATGATATAATCTCCTTTCCACCTCTAGTTTCTAAGACAAATTGTACATTTGTTCTTTACATATTTTTTTGACAGAAGTATAGTTCTCAAGATTTCTTTTTACCTTTTTTAGAGGTCTCTTGAGTTCTGTATTTGAAGATCAAACCTCTTATGTAGGTCTGGTTTTTTCATCAAAAATAGATGGAATTCATTTATTTCGTTAAATGTCCATCTTCTTCCCTGGAAAACGATGCTCATTCTTGCTGGGTAAGTTATTCTTGGCTGCATACCAAGTTCCTTAGCCTTTCGGAATATCATGTTCCAGGCCCTGCGTTCTTTTAATGTGGATGCTGCTAGATCCTGTGTTATCCTTATCGTGGATCCTCCATATCTGAATTGTTTTTTTCTAGCAGCTTCCAATATCTTTTCCTTTGTCTGATGGTTCTTGAACTTGGCCACTATATTTCTTGGCGTTTTGATTTTAGGGTCCCTTTCAGTAGGTGATCGATGAATTTTCTCAATGTCTATTTTACCCTCTGTTTCCAAAACGTCTGGGCAGTTCTCTTTGATAATTTCCTCGAAAATGGTGTCCAAGCTCTTTTTTTCCTCCCATTTTTCAGGGAGTCCGATTATTCTCAAATTGTCTCTCCTGGATCTGTTTTCCAGGTCTGTTGTCTTTCTGGTAAGGTACTTGACAGTCTTTTCAATTGTTTCATTTCTCTGGTTTTGCTTGACTACTTCTTGGTTTCTCCTTGAGTCATTCATTTCTACTTGTTCCAGTCTAATTTTCAATGATGTATTTTCTTCACTCACTTTTTTTATATCTCTTTGTAATTGTCCAATTGAGTTTTTATCCTCTATGGAATTTTTTTCCATTTTATCCATTTTATTTTTTAGAGAGCTGATTTCTTTTTCCAGCTCTCTAATCCTGTTTTCCTTGGAGTTGTTTATCTTTTCCAGCTCACTAATCCTGTTTTCCTTGGAGTTGTTTACTTTTTCCAGCTCACTAATCTTGTTTCTCAATGATTTGATTTCTTTATCCATTCTGTCTTTGAATGCATGGGATGACTTCTCCAGGCTCTCTTGCCAAGCTTCCCTTTCCTTTTCCCATTTCTCTTCCAGCTCTCTTGTGAGAGCCTTTTTGATTTCCTCTATGAGGTTCTTTTGTATTGAGGAGCAGCTTATATCCCTCCCAGGGGATACATCTGGGGACATTCTGTTCCTAGTCTCCTCAGCATTTGAAGTCTGCTCCCTCTCCACACAGAAGCTGTCAATGGTTAGAGCCCTTTTGAATTTTTTGTTCATTTTGTCAGAGTAGGAATCAAAGAAAACAAACTGACAAGAGAAACAATTGGTCTGTTTTGCGGGGGATAGGGCTGGATGGTATTAATGGGCTTCCTCTACAGACTGGGGGTAGGGCAGCAGAGAGGCACTAACAGAACAGCAATGACTGTACTGAGTCTGCACTCTGAGGCTCTGAGAATGCACTGTCAGTCCAGGTGGGGGTTGGGGGTGGCCGGGCTCTGAGAGATGCTGGCTTTCTGGGGTTTTAATCTTCACCTCCAGTGTTTACACCCTCTCTGCTGCTCCTGGCTTGCTGCCAAGACGGAGTATCCACACTGGGGCAAAAGCCCTTTCGCAGAAACGGCAGAGATCACACCCCTCCCCCTCCGGTCTGAGCTGTGTGAGCTGCCTGTCTTGCTCTGGCTGTCTGCCCTCAGTCTGCGCCCAGTCTGATTGACCCTCCCCCGAGCAAACACAGACCTTTTCTGGCGACTTTCAAGGATGTCTTCTCTTGGTGATAATTTGTGGATTTCTTTCTGGGTCAAGCATTAAGTCAGAGGCTTGTCATGAAGTAAGTTCTGAGAGAAAACGAGGAGCTCAAGCAGCTGTCTGCCTCCACGCCGCCATCTTGGCCGGAAGTCCATGAAGTTATTAAAAAGGGAAAAAAGTATACTGTGTATTAAATAATCATAGCTTTGTTATTGCAAAAGAAAAAAAAAAGCAACCCCAGAAAGAATTCAGATTTCCCATGATTGGTTAAACAAATTGGAGTATGTCAAAAATCTTATTGCACAAGAAGTAACAAAAATGAAAACTATAAAGAAATAGGCAAAACCTTAGGTCATGTGATAGAGGGAAACCAAAGTAAAAAGAGTGTTTTCATCCAAAGAAATGGCCGACACATCAACAGAGAAGCATCAAACAAAAGGTGAACTCATGATTTATTTGTGGAAATAGAGGAATTTGTGATGACTATTGAGAACCTGGTCTTTGCCACCAAAAATTATATGTGGACCTGGACTGCAAGAAAAACGTAAATTGTGCGAAGAGATGGTAAAAATTGTGAAAAAAAGTAATCAATTCTATTGATATAAAACTCATTCTGTTTAGTTACTTTCAATGTTATGAAACTATAGCACTGGAAAAATATTTTAGCTAGAAGAAACATTAAGAAAATGATATTTTCTTATTATTCAACAAATATTCTATATGCATTTAGTACTCTTCATTGGGATACATGGTATAATTAAGGTAAGGATGCTAGATTTCTGTTCCAACAACCTAAATTCAAATCATGTATCTCTTTGTTACTTTTTGCCTGTGTGATCCTGGGCAAATCATTTCATTTCCCTAGGCCTCAGTTTCCTATAATATATAAGAATTAGGGAATTTGATTAGATGAATTTAGCTCCCTTCTCATTCTATAGCTATGGTCCTGTGACGACATAAATCATCCTAATCGTTTATCTTGGTTCTGTATATTTCTTTTTAGTGATTATTTCTCCATTATTTTTAAACAGTTTAATACCTTTTAATTGTTGATATTCTGCTTCAATAGCCTAAAATCATGAGAACTTTTAGTTTATATGAAAATAAAAAAACAGAAACAAATATCAGATTTGTTGGTATTAAATATGGTTTTTAAAGTATAATCTCGTATATTCTTTTCATATGTATTACTGGATTTGATCTTCCAAAAAACTCTCCAATCACAGGAGTAGACTAGGACAGATACCATTATAATTCACATTTTCTAGTTAAGAAAATTGAATTTGAGATGGTTTTTCAGTTGTATCAGATTCTTGGTGATTCCATTTAGGTTTTCTTAGCAAAAATACTGGAGTGGTTTGCCATGTCTTTCTCCAGTTTATTTTGTAAGTGAGAAAACTAAGGCAAACAGGGTTAAGTGACTTGCCCAGAGTCCATTAGCTAATTAGTGTCTGAGGCTGGATTTGACCTCAAAAAGATGAATCTTCCTGACCCCAGGCCTAGCACTCTATCTACTATATCATCTAGCTACCCACATAGTTGTTATAGAACTAATAATTGTCAACAGTGGAATTAGAACACATGTCTTTTTACTCCACAATGTGTTTTTTTGTTTTTTTTTTTAATTTGTTTGTTTGTTTTTAATAATCTGATAATAACAATATTTCATTAGTTTATGTGGTTGTTCAAATTGTTAGTTTGCTATTTGCTGAGTGGGTTGATCAGTCATGTGAGGTTAATTTTCTTTATTGAACAAGCAGAATAACATTTATTCTAGAGAATTTAATAAACATGGCTTGATGTGGTGAGCATCTCAACTTCATAAAACTTTAATGGTTTAAAGAATCTATGATCTTGTTGATTTTGGTACCAACTCCAGTGTTATATATGGTTCATAAATTTAGAGTTGAAAAGGAACTTTAGAGGTCATTTATTTCAGTCCACTGCAACCCATACTTTTTTTCTGATGGGAATACTGAACCACTGAGGGGTTAAATGACTTGCCCAGCCAGGGTCAACCACCTAAGCAGTGGTTGGAGTTGGAAGCAGTACCTTTGATTCCAGCTGCAGGGCTATATTTTGCATTTTCTTCCCGCCTATTCTTCTCTGTGATCTCTTTTGATTTTTACTTAGGACAATCCATCCAACATAATAAGGCATTATTTTTATATTCTATGGATACCAGTGGAAATGGGATAGCCTTACAAGGGTTTTCAAACTACGGCCCCTGGGCCAGATGCAGACCACTGAGGACATTTATGCAGCCTGCCAGGTTATGGTAAATGGGCTGTGAGGGGCTGAGACAGAATGTGAGTTTTAGTTTTTTTACTATTGTCCGGCCCTCCAACAGTCTGAGGAACAGCAAACAGGCCCCCTATTTAAAAAGTTTGAGAACCACTGCTAGAACATAAGGATGATTCCTAGTGTATGGATGTAAATTCTGATTCTATTTATCATAAATAAACTTTATCATGAACTTAGACTTGTAGATATTCTTTTAGGGGATCATCTTCCTTTGAAGAAGCAAATATTCTACCACTTCCAAAAATGTATATGAAATTTAAAAGAAAACTTAAATCTTGTTATTCCTCTAATGCATTTCCTTTATATTCAAAAGGATTTTTATATGTTGTTTGAGAAGAAAATTCTTTTATTGTTGCTTTTCTTTTGGTAGAGGTTGTAGCAAAGTAAACTCATCATGGAGAGTCAGGATCTTGCAGAGAGAGGAAATGCAGTGGCAAAATAAAGAAATCAAGCTGTCTTTCCTTCATTCACTATCCTCAATGGGAAGAGTACTTTGTGCCATAATTTTGGAAATACATAGTTTGGTGAGTAACTTATGAATGAAAACTGGAGTCTATGAATATATAAGCAAAGATGATAGAATTGTGGGTTGAGTGGCCACCATTATTCAACTTACCCTGAAAATATAACATTTGTAAATCAGCCTAGGTGATGTGGGTAGTGGTTTGAAGTGATCTTCTAAATTATAGGGAGTTTACCCACTGGTTTTAGTGTAGCTGAAAGTGTAACTACCTTATGATTATAGATTTTTGAGAGCAGAAAATATTTTTGTTGCTTGAGTTAAATGTGTCAAATGATATTTTTAAGATTCATAGCAATACTGGCTGTGAAGTCACTCTTCCTGGACTAAAAAATTCAAAGTATGTAAAGTTCATCTTTCTTATACCCACCTACTCAATATCCCTGGTGTTTATCAATGTTTCCTAAACTGTATACATGGAGGATTCTATTTATAGTATACAGAGTTTTCAAGAAAAGATTGTGAAATTAAATATATTTTCTCTTTTTTATCAGAAGTGAAACTATTCTTATTAAAAACAAACAAACACTCCCAGATTTCTCTGCCTTCCTTTTACCTAGGAATACTTCAGAATTCAAATGAAGTAATTAGCCACTATTGAGAGTCAATAAATCAACAAGCAAGTGCTTACTATGTGCTAGTCACTGGGGGAAATGCTGGAGATAGAAAGAAAGGGAAAACAGTCTCTACATACAAAAGGGGAGACTACATCTAAATGGATCTGTAGGTATATATAAGAGGGTACATGGTTATGTATTTGGGGACTAAATATTATACTACATATCCCACTTGCTACAAATTGTGCTGCCAAAGTGACTTCTTATTTGTGATACTTATCCTATGTTTAATATAATGTTCTTATGACTGGATTGCATAAAGTTAGTTTCCATCAAGCTCATGGTATTTAAAAAAAAGATTTAATTTTTGTAGGTTAGATAATTTATTTGAGATGCACAGTTCCCACTGTTATTTTCTATTTTTATAGAAGAGCATATAAACAAGCTTGACAAAATACATATTCTATAGAACTTTTGCCCTCCCTTCCAACCATTTCTCAAACTAGCATTCTTTTTTTTAAATAAATTTTATAATTATAAATTTTTGACAGCATATATGCATGAGTAATTTTTTTATAACATTATCCCTTGTATTCATTTTTCCAGATTTTCCCCTCCCTCCCTCTACTCCTTCCCCTAGATGACAGGCAATACTATACATATTAAATATGTTATAGTATAACCTAGATACAATATATGTGTGTAAATCCAATTTTCTTGTTGCACGTTAAGTATTGGATTCCGAAGGTATATGTAACCTGGGTAGATAGACAGTAGTGCTAATATTTTACATTCAATTCCTAGTGTTCCTTCTCTGGGTGTAGTTGTTTCTGTCCATCATTGATCAACTGGAAGTGAGTTGGATCTTCTTTATGTTGAAGATATCCACTTCCATCAGAATATGTCTTCATACAGCATTGTTGTTGAAGTGTATAGTGATCTTTTGGTTCTGCTCATTTCACTCAGCATCAGTTCATGGAAGTCTCTCCAGGCCTCTCTGTATTCATCCTGTTGGTCATTTCTTACAGAGCAATAATATTCCATAACCTTCATATGCCATAATTTACCCAACCATTCTCCAATTGATGGACATCCATTCATCTCCCAGTTTCTAGCCAGTACGAAAAGAGCTGCTACAAACATTTTAGCACACACAGGTCCCTTTCCCCTCTTTAGTATTTCCGTGGGATATAAGCCCAGTAGTAGCACTGCTGGATCAAAGGGTATGCACATTTTGATAACTTTTTGGGCATAATTCCAGATTGCTCTCCAGAATGGTTGGATTCTTTCACAACTCCACCAACAATGCATTAGTGTCCCAGTTTTCCCACATCCCCTCCAACATTCATCATTATTTGTTCCTGTCATCTTAGCCAATCTGACAGGTGTGTAGTGATATCTCAGAGTTGTCTTAATTTGCATTTCTCTGATCAGTAGTGATTTGGAACACTCTTTCATATGAGTGGATATAGTTTCAATTTCATTATATGAGAATTGTCTGTTCATATCCTTTGATCATTTATCAATTGGAGAATGGTTTGATTTCTTATAAATTAGAATCAATTCTCTACATATTTTGGAAATGAGACCTTTATCAGAACCTTTAACTGTAAAAATATTTTCCCAATTTGTTACTTCCCTTCTAATCTTGTCAAACTATCATTCTTAAAGGAATGAAAATCCCAAATAATGAAAATTAAAATGAATCCAAAACTGGCTTTTAAGAAAATATTCATTAGTTGAAGTTGTGGTCAGGTAGATTCAAAATGTCTTCCAACAGTCAGTAGTCTTTTATGATTTAAAGCTACCACAGATTAATAGTGAACTCTGATGGATACATATTTCAGTAGCACAGATACATCTTGCATGGATATAGATCCCACCTATTCCAGACTTAAGTAAATGCCTTTATGGCTCATTGTGTCCAAATAAAAATAATTATATATAAATATAATTATTCTCCAGTGGCCAGCCTTGTTGGTGATGAATCAGTGGGAACTTAACTATTATGCTTCTCAGATAACAGTCACACAGTTGATCAATAATTTGCTGATGTAGCTCTCAAGAACTCTGTATGCTAAAATGAACTATTAGATTAAGAGTTGATTGGGGAACTCAGGAAAAAAATATATATGTAACAGGTATATGAATGGAATGTCGCATAATGTAACATGCATTTCATCTTATATCATGTAATGTAATATATGATATATAAAATTCATGTGTAATAATATAATATATTAAGTATAACATTATAGTACTTGTAAGGACTTTTTCACAGGACATGTTTAATTACTTAATTGAAGCATATGATAACAAAAGTATTTAAGTACAAATCACAGAGACCAAGAATCTCACTCTATTTCTTCCATGAGCTGATTGTGTGAACTTGGGCAGGTCACACTTAAACTCTATGAGTGTTAGTGGTATTATCTGCAAAAGGAGAAAGTTAGACTGAATGGCTTTTTAAGGTAACATCCATTCTAGAACAATGGACTTGGAAATGGGAACATCTAGGTTCAAAGCCTAAATCAGCCTCATACTGCCTGAGTGACTTCTGATCATTCTTATTATATGACCTATATAATGGAGATCATAATACCACTTAGTTCCCAGAGTAATTTTAATAAAATCACTTTGCAAGTCTTACGTGCTATGTAAATGCTAGCTTTTAGTAGCAGTAGTAATAAAAATTAGTAGTAGTGATACTGGTATTTAATAATAATAATAATATCAACCACAACCACAATAGCCAAGCTTGATTCTGGAACAGAGATGAGAAAATGTACCTCCTTTATTAATCAATTAAATAATTAATTAATTTATTTATTTGATTGCTTATTTATTTATTTGCAAGAGGGGGATACTCTGAATATAGAACATTTTATATACTAATTCAGCTGAGGAATTGTTCAGTTTTGCTGAACTGCTTTTGCTTTTTATTCTTATTTTTCTTTTTTATTGTTTATTACAGTCAATAAATTATATGTGCCAAAGAATGTGCTAAGTGTTTGGTTTGGGGATGCAAAGAAAGGCAAAACACATTTCCTGTTATCACGTTCTACCTCTTGCTCCCATGTAACCTCAGAGACCAAACAGAAGAAGTCCAAATTCTTTTCTTTGTGAGATAGTCCTTAATACACTTGACAATAGCTAGCATTTTCACCTTAAAACTTCTTTCCTTCTAGCTAAGCATCCTCAGTTCCTTCCATCACTCTTCAAAAGTATAGTGCATCTGCTTTCCTCTTTTCTGTTCCAAAAGTGACACCAGGAATTGAAAGCAATATTCTTAACTATTGTGGAATAGAGTGGATTGTCTTTGTGGTCTGGAAGCCTTTTCTTCCTTGTGCTACTAAAGATCACATTGGCTGTGAAGTTACATAATCATCTTCAATATCTTTGATCATGAAATTGTTTGAGATCCCTTGATTAATAGTTGGACTGGAACTGGGTTCATTTTCTATGTTAGAATTTTAAAAAATATTAGCTAGATATATTGGACCTATCCCCCTTCTACTCCTACTGTCTTTAGAGTTATCTTCTATAATCCCAGGCATATTATGATAGATCTGTTCATATGTGTGTGTGTGTGTTTAGAATTCTTTTTATGAGAACTACCTCCACAGGCCTACCTAAGAGTTTAAAAGAAATTATTTTTAGATATATCACTGAATGCTTCCTATCATGGCTCTTTTTTTCTAAAGTATTAATTCTCAATGACTGAACTGTTCTTTTTCTAGCTGGGCTTTTATTGTACATGCAGAATGTTTTTGATCAGATTGTATTTACATGACAGCCTGGAGCTGTGGCATTTTGTCAAGTACATAGCACACATTTAAAAATTTGTCTAAATATTTATTCACATGATGGATTACTGTGGCTCAGAACAGGCAGTTACAAGCAATTGAGTAAATAAGTTAAGTTTTAAAATTTTTGGCATGGCTTTGAGGGGGTCATATTGATGTTTCATCTCAGTTGTCAGAAACCACTATAGAAATTCTTTGCTTTCCTTTCTTACCCTTCTCCCCAACCCTGTATTTTTGTTCTTTAAAAGTTAAAAAAAAGGAAACAGAACCAAAAAAAAAAAGAAAAGAAAACCTAGCTACTTTGTTCTTTGTAGGTATGGCTCTCATTCCTTCCTTTCTCCCTAGCATTTATATCCCTTTCTTCAGCCACATAAAAAGTATTTCAATAAAAGGCATGTAAAGTAAGAAATTCATGAATAAAATCATGAATACATAACATAAGCATCAGGGAAATATGTCATAACATGAACTTCATTTTATATAAATTTGAGTTGTTAATTATAAATAATCTATACCAATTTCTAATGTTTTTAAAACCACACTAAATGTTTGGTTAAGAAGTAATTTTTTATTCTTAGTTGCAGTATTAGATACTTGGATACTTAGGCTTTAAAAAATAGTTTTTAAGATTAGTCATAGAAAATATATTTTAAAACTCATATGCTCAAAGGCTCAGGGTTTTTTTCCCCTAGCATGTGATACCAGAATGCCATTTATTTATAATTTTGTGTTTGAGTGTTATAAAATCAACATGTTTTAATCAGTTCATCTCTTTTGCTGGGGGAGAATTTTTTAGGTTCAAATTATTAGTAAGAAAAGCAAAGGTTATGTTTTATTTGATACATATTTATATCATAAGTATATCCAGACATAGTAGATTTATGATTGTAACATCTTTTGACAAGCAAATTAGACTATAGAAAGAGCATTCAACTTTAAGCTTGGGGCATATGGTGCTACCTTCTGCAAGCATAACTCCAAAGCAAGTGACTATTCGTTAAGGGGGTCATATTTCAGACTCAGGTTCATTTTTTAAAGTGAAGATAAATGAAAGTGCATTTTCATAAGGGAATTATTCAAGTGGAATTTTATATATATATATATATATATATATATATATATATACACACACACACACACACATATATATATACACACACATTGAATTGTTTCAAGTTAGTTTTTTTAACTGAAACCAAAATTTCATTATTACAATATGTTGTAAGTACAAAACAACAAACAAACAAAACTAAAATTATTAGTTTTTATGGTAGCAAACTAACAAAATAATTTCTATAATTATTTCAGCAATTAAAATGCAAAATTGAAAAAAAAAAAACTGAAAAGAAGCACCTGGCAGTGTGAAAGAAGAACCTTAATCTTATGAAAAGAATAATCTATTGTTCACTGTTTCAAAATTGCTGTAATGCTTTTTCTTTTGTCTATTTCTGAATGTTGAAATGATTTGCTTTATAACAGTCATTAGAATAAACTAGTATAGTCTAGTTAACTTTTTCCTAGGAGAGATGACAAAAAAAGTTTTTCATATAGAATTGTTATTTATAATAACTCTAGTACTTGTGCATCTTGGGATTTCAACATATGGATGAAGATGTGGAAAGAATTACTTATATGAGATCCTTCGACCAGCTTTAATTTGGATTGTCATTTTGAACACACAGCAGGACAGATGGTACAGTAGGAGAGAGTTTTGACTGCCCATCAGAGCCTCAATACCTTTGGGACAGCTGTTGCTGATAAACCTCTTTTACATGCTTTAGGTCAAGAGTAGTCAAACCTGTTCCAACACCTGCTTTTGCATATGCAAATCGGTTATTTTGTCATTTCATTAAACTGGAAAAGGTAATGGTCTCTGGTGGTTGTAAATAAGTCTGGAGCATAGCCTACATGAAATGAAATCCAGTAAAAAAGACAACTGTGATTTCTGTTGTGTAGTCATGGGATGTTGCTTCTGTTTGGGGCCTTTGTTTCTGGAAGACTGCCTGTAATTTGGAAGGAGGGTAGAGAGGCAAGTTTATGTTTAGAGGCAAGAAGAACAGGGAAGGTGTTTGCTGTCATTGACTGTAGGGTAGTTGTGAAGTTTGACATGCCCAGAAGCTAACGAATGCCATGTGGGGCTACCATACACTGCATACCTCAGTTTTCATCATCTGGTGAGCCTGCAGCATGATTTCCAGGCACTGGAGTCTACAACATGTCTACTTTGGTTTGGAGCTGATTGATCCACAGTACAGAACATGCTTGTGGGATCTTCACTTGCTATAGAAGGACATAAATGATTGAAATGCTTTCTTAAGGGAAAAAAAAAAAAAAAGTATGATTTGTTTATAGACCTCACTGCTTATAGTGAAGAAATTGTCAAATAGCAATGCAATTATACTTCAGATGGCAATCTGCTGAAAACTTTTATGTTTCAGGTTTTATATTATTACCAACTGCACATTTAATGTATTAGAAATTAAAATGAATGCCTGTAATTAGGGAAGGGGGAAATAAAAACTCTTTTTTCCCCCCATTTTATTGTAGTTTTTGAGTAGGGAAGTGGCATATAATGAAAATGGGACCCTAGGATTTGAAGGCTGACAGAAGATTTTACTCTGCACTGCCATAGATTGCCATGGGGTAGAAAAGAGACATAGTAGAATTGATGAACAAATGTTGGATGCTGTCATTTTAGATTAAGTTGTTTCACTGTGAAGTTGTTGCTAATTTTTCTTTTAAAAATCTGTAAAATTCATATGGTTAAATAATGCTGCAAATCTGTTAATTGGGTTAATTATTTTAAAATGTGGTTCTTGACAGTGACTTGATAGGGCTAGAAGCAAAAAAAAAAAATTTTTTTTTGCAGCCTTTTTGGGGGGTAGGGGTGGAATAAAGAATTCTCTCCTGACCTTTTAACCTTGTCAAATGATTTTTCCTGCTCTTGACACTGCATCCTTTTTTCCAAAGGTTGGAAGTTAACTCTTCAAGATACCAGACTTCATTTTTATTGGGATATTAATTCTGGTAGGTGCTAATCTCATCAAGATTTGCAGGCATTTTCTTTCATAGGCCATTCTGATTTGTAGCTTTTTTCTTTTCACAGCAGTATTAAATACCAAACCTTCTCTGATATGGAAGTTCATTAGAGATATGTCTTTGATGGCAGCCCTTTCAGGGCTTCAGTTTCAAATACCTTGATGTAAAGCTTAAGCAGCCATTGTGTTGTAAGCCCTCCTTGATGTGCCTTATTTAGATCTGCATAGTAAATCAAGGAAAGTAAATAACAAGGCAGCAGATGGAAGCTGGGAGATAAGGCCAGTGAACAATTGTATTTGTATTTTGTTATGATGTTGACAGGAGCTAAAATTCACTAATCTAGTTCAACTGATCTGCATTTCAAAGAAATCTCATTTAGCAGCAACTTGAAGGTTTGTAGGATAAAGTTCTTTTATTGTAGCTTTTATTGCATTCTTTGCTAATTTATCTGGTCAAGATTTAGCCTTGCTTCCTTAAAGAAGCAAGCACGTTACAAGGAGTCTTAAATACTACCAAAGCATTAATGTCTAGACTATGAACCGAAGGTAATTACATATCCAGCCGTGAATAGGGCACATTTAGGAAATACTGTTGTCGAAACTGAATTGTCAGAGCTGGGCAGATAAGGTATTTCCCCCCCACTCCTTTGCATGTTTGCTGTAAGATTTTTTTTTTTTCCTTTTGTATAAGAGTTAATATACAAGTAGCTAGCCAGAAATGATGGGGAGAAATAAGTAGATCTTCTTTAAGTTTGAATTCATTTATTCATGTTGGTTAAAATTATTAGTTCCAGTATTTGATATCCTTATTTGACCTACTTCAGTTGTTAAAATGTAGACTACTCAATCAAAAAAATTTGGGATATGAAATATAATGGACAGGTATGCATAATAGATACCATTGTTTTCTAATTACACTTAGATTTGTTATTGAAAGTAAAGAACTTGCTTGGAAACTGAGGCAAATGATGTTTTAAAAAATGTGCTCGTGAACTTGATTTATGGTGATTTATTTTTATATTACATTTAAAATAGGCTGATAATGGCCTTAGGGGGCTTTGAAAACTAAAACTTAAAAGTCTGCATCACAGAGTTTTCCTCAAGGCTCCACTATCTACTAGTGAGAGACTCTGGATGAGTTAAGGCAGAAAGGCTTTGGAGATTCCATCTCTCTCTATCTGTGTTATGAAGAGATATTCTGCTCATCTCTACTGAAGGTCATGAATGAAAGGTATTCCTCTCTCTCCAAGGAAGCATTGTTTTCCTTAATGCAATTTAAAGTTGTGATGATTCTGTTTTCCTTTTGCTGTGATTCTACACTACAATCATCCAGTCAGTCAATAAACATTTATTGAGCATCTATCACTTGCCTGCAGGAGTTATAAAGAAAGGCAGAAAAGATAGTCATGGTTTAAAGGAGCTGACTATCTAATAGGGGAGGCAAAAATATAAACCACCATGTACACATAAGCTACATACTAGATCAATTGGAGGTAATGAGGGAACTAGAAAGAAGAGGGATCCTATAGAAGTTGAAATGTTTACTGGAACTTGAAGAAAGGCAGACAGTAGAAATGAGATGAGAGAGATACATGAGTGGCTGAGAAATTGACAGCCTGGAAATTGAGTGACAAGTTCATGGAGTGGCAAGGAATTTTGGAATTGCAGAATAGATATTGGAGGAGGAATAAGTGCTAAGAATATTGGAAAGGGGAAGAACAGGTTATGAAGGCCTTGGAAAACCTAACAAAATTTTATCTTTGGTTCTGGAAGAAATAGGGAACCACTGGAATTTATTGAATAAGGGAATGGCATGGTCAGATATGAGCTTTAAGAGGATCACTTTGGCAACTGAGTAGAGGATAGACTAGGGTGGGGATATTCTAGTGACAGGCAAACTAAGCCAGTAGGCTACAGTATAAAGTGATGTGGGCCTATATCATAGTGGTAACAGTGCTCCTTAGGAGACTAAGAGGCATACTGATAGTAGGAAGGCAAAATGAACAGGCTTTGGCAACAGAGTAGATATGGAAGGGAAAAGGGGCAGTTATACTATGTGAATAAATTTAGTTGGAAATATGAGAACAGTTTTCTGTTGTGTTTGTGTTTAGAAACTAGTGACCAAATATTGGCTTTATCAATATGTAAAAAATATTTAATTATGGAAAATTTATTTGGAGAATTTTTTTCTCTTCCTTTTGTATGTATATGGAGAACTTCTAGGCAGAAGGTTATATACATTTTTAGATGTGGTCTCATTGGTTGATATTGTTCTTTTTTTTTGGGGGGGGGGGGAGTCAGCAGAGAAGATAGGCAAGAGGGTAGAGCATGTTCTTTCTCCTTCCCCAGAAATACCTGTGAAATAAGACAAGAGATCAATACAAAGCATATAAACCTAAAATATAGTAACAAAAATTTAAAAGATATCTTTGAAATTTAAAAAAAATTTCAAAATTATTTCTTAGTTTAATCAAACATTAAAAACACAACTGTGCTTGTTTTCCTCTGGATTCAAATTTATTGAGAGCTCTACCAGCTCCATCTTCCCCTGGGACATAAAAAATGTGCCAGTCTAGAGTCCTCTATGTCTGTAACAATCCTAATGACACTAGTTCAACAGTTTTTCCCTATCTTGAACTTCAATTCCTTTTGTGAAACAATCATTAGCATGCATAGAGAGGTAAGAATAGGTTCACATAAGTATAAATCATGTATGAATTTAAAAAGCATTTTTATTTATAAAAACATATGACAGTCTATATAAACATAGCAGGAATTGGAAACTCTAGGGCATTTTATGCTGTTTAGGTAGATGAAACAGTGGATTAAAAGCCAGAGGCAAGAGGACCTGAGTTCAAATTTGACCTTAGCAACTCTGTGACAAGTCACTTTCCTCTGCTTATTTGTTTCCTCATCTGTAAAATGAGCCTGAGAAGGAAAAGACAAACCATTTAAATACCTTTGCTAAGAAAACCCCCAAAGGTATCACAAAGAGTTAGACACAAGTGAAAGGACTGAACAGTAATAACAGCAAAATAAGGTAGAAATCAGATATGAGGAGAACATAGTGAAAAGCATTTGTAATAGCTAATGTGTTAAGGGAGTATCAAAAATATGACTGTGAGGATGAAAAGGAGAAAAGGTTACATTATAAAGAGTTTGGAGACTACCAAGTATATGTATAAAGATATAATCCTAAAGTTTGTGAATTGAAAATTCAATTTAAGATGAAATTAAAAGAATAAATTTGAAAGATCCACCTTTCAAGGTGGTAAAGAATCAAACATCTGACAACCACATGATGAACATCAGATTTAAAATCAGAGGATTTGAATCCTTACTCTTACATTTAGTGTCTTTGTGATCTTTTCATTTATATAAGATGAGAAGATTGGTTGATTAAATTCCTTCCAGTTCTAAATCTTTTAAATATAGTAGTATTCAAGAGATGGTATCAATAGTGTTGGACTGGACAAAGGAAAATGTGAAGAAATGGATGCAGAAACCATTTCTGGAACTGTTATTTATAAACAAAATGGAAAAAAAAAAAAGATCTGTAGAGTTTTCTTTAATAAACTTTTCCTCTATCACTGATAGTGTTATCTCTCCATTTGGACTCTTTCATCACTGTCCCTCATGTTCTACAAAAGACTTGAATGAGTAGCAGGACAAATCCTAATACACAGTGGATGGCTTTGTTGTATGTGACATAAAAAATGAGCATATTGAAGAATTGATTCTCAATCCCAAAGTAGGAAGATATCGTTGTATTGTATTGTAGTAAATCTTGCACTTTCTTTTTTCTCCCTCCTTGTCATCTCTCCAAACTTAAAAATTTGGTTCCCTACCATTCAGAAAGTTGGATTGTTCAAATCTATCCTTTTAAGTTCATCCTAAATTGAATCTTCAATTTACAGACTTTTGGGTTGTGTCTTTGTACACAGTACTTAGTTATCTCCAATCTCTTTATAATATAGCCTTTCCTCATTCTCATCTTCACACTCATTCTTGATACTTCCCTGATACTTTCCTAACAAATACCAATAATTACTTACTCTGCTGTCTGTTCTTATTTCTATAATTTTTGTCCAAGAATAATCTTAGCTTATTCACAGATTCTACTGTGCTTATTATTAGTTGATTATAAAAATGATTTGGTGATAATAAGTGACAGTTATGGATCACTGTACGTTTAGCAAATATATTGATACTTGTATTGTCTCATTTGATTCTTACTCTAAGGTCAAACTATGAGGCAAGAACTAATGCCAGCTTTACTCATTTTTTAATATGAGAAATGGTGTAAATAGTTTTATCAGATTATAATGTTATGATTAAAAAAGAATGTCTAGTCATGTAAAATTTTTTCTATAAGAGGATAGCCTTAAGTAGTCCATAGTTAAACACACAGTGTGGATCTTTAGTGGGGATTCCCCAACACAATGGATAAAATCTCTGCAGGATTTATAGGAAAATATGAACCAGCATCACAAAGGATGAAATGGTGTTTATACGAATAGTATTGTTTTTAATCTGTATCATTTGAGAGAGTATCCTCATCAGTGAAATCACAGATCCATTTAACTATCAAAGTGTGCTTGATAGATGGTCACCATATTAAATACTTATAATCCCCAAACTACTTAGAATAAAAAGGTTTCAAAATATAGAGACCTAGTGGAAAAATTAAAAATATATGAAAATGGACTAGTTACATGTCATCTCTGTTATTTTCTGTGCTCTACTGGAGTTATCCTGAAGATGATTTTAGTGAATCTTCAGAAGATAAGCTAACATCTCAGAGCTCTTATTCAATTACAGAATCATTCTTTTTATCCACCTACACAGTAGTATAGGGAACATTAACTATAAAGGAATAATAGCAGGGTATCTACCTGTCCTTAGATGATTTCTATCTGAACATATTAAAAAGAAAAAGTTGAGCAGAATAAGACAACATAATTTTAGAAAAACAAACAATAGTATTTATAGAATGCTTTATGGTTTTATCTATGTTTTACTTGTATTATCTCATTTGGTCACTTAGCTAGCTTTTATATTAGAAATGATCTTTGAACTCCTATTGTCTCTTTCAATAATTTAGCTGTTACTGTAGGCTTTTCTCTCCCCAATTTCACATCTGTAGTATTTATGTTGTTGTAACATTCATTTAAAAAAATTTTAAAAAAAACCCACTTTTCTGACAGAAATAGCTTAAGACACATGTCCTGGAAACATCTTTGGAATCTATTGGGCTAAAGTCCTATAATTTGAAATAATTTTTTTGTAGGATATCATTAAGGTGTACTCATTTATACACAAACCCAAGTACTTGAAACAAACGTTACATTTATGTGTGTATGCCCCATATTTGTTTTCTTGTAGATATATACATGCACTCAGTCTTCAACTATCATGTGGGTAATATTCCAAGAAAACAGTAAGAAAGTAAAAGTTGTGAAGGTTGTTACATTGAGCCTATGGGAAATTTGGTCCTGAGACCAAAATCTGTAATTTTTCTCTAGAGATTTCTGAAAATACACTTTTCTGCATACAATTCTTTATAACAAAACATTAATTCTGATAATATACACTGTTTCTAACACAGTAACCATGAAATATTCTATAAAAAACAAGGAAGGGGAGAGATAACCCAGAAGTGAGAGGGGCAAGAGCTGAGATGTCAGAAGGAACCCTGAGGTAAAAAAAGGGAAAGAGGCAACCTGCCATCTCTAATCTCCCTTTTGGCTTAGTGGTTGAATTGTTCCTGGATGAAAAGCACATGCCTTGTGGGAGTTCTGGCCTTCACCTGGGAGTGACCATCTCATTTACCCACAAATTTAGCTTCTTTTCCATTTTTTTTAGTTCCCTCATCACACTTTTGGAAAATTACTTTAGCCCTTTATGAAAGAAAGTCACCCAACACTTTCATAAATACTTTCCCTCTTTTTTGTGTATATAATGAGTCAAACTCCAGCTGAAGGCCCACTGCAGACATTTCTGCACAGAGTTTATCTGACACTTTTATTTTCTCAAAAATCCACATCACAGATTTTACATGCTTGAGCTTAGAGCCCAAGGAACTTGTACTATACTTTAGGGGCATAATTGCAGCACAAAACTTGAATTTTAAGGGCAATCAACATATATTATGAATGCCTCAGGAACTCTTTGCTTTTACTATTGTAGGGTGAACAAGATCAGTGAAGTGTCAAGTAGGGTATCATCTGCCACTCCACAAATTTGTGTAGGTCACATGAGCCTCTTATTTTTTCTCTACTATAGTTAGCTGCATGATTTCCAAAGTGAAAGTGAAAATGAGGAAATAAAATCCCAGGAATGCTAAAAGTCCTGAAAGTTAAATAAGTAAATGTTGAAAATTGACTAAACTAAGCCTATTTGAAAGAAGCAGCACTTCCTCAATGCTGTATTGAGAATGTATTGAAAAAGATATCTAGACCTCCGTCTGTATTGTACTTTTGCTGGACAAAGATTGCTGAAACATTGGGTTGCACTGTACTTTACTTCCTAGGAAATTTGAAAGAAAACGATTTAGGAAAAGTACTAAGAGTCATCTCCTTTTTCTGCTTCTCTTCCTCTTTTTTGTCCCAGCTTCTTGATTTACTTGTGATTCAAGAGGAGTATACATCTTATTTGTCTTTTTTGTACCTCATTTTCTTTATTTCAGAATTCTTTTGTTAGTTATTTTGTGAGTTTGTCTTATTTCTGTAGTGTCATTGGAAACTGTTTTGAGGAAAGTGTTTTCTTTGTGGGTCTTAGACACCATACATCTCTTTCCTTATTAGCATTTTCAGATTGTCCCTTTGCTGAAATTATTCACCAACCTTGCTGGCTTTTTAAATATATAAAACAATTTTCATGTGGATTTTTTTTTTTTTTTTCTTTCCTGCTCTCTCCCTTACCTTAAAGATGGCTACCATTAGAAGCAGATATGTGTGTATACATAAATACATATGTTAAATTTTTCTATACAGGTTTCTTTTTATTGATTCTTTTCTGATAATGTTCAAATTTCTTTTGGGGAGTAACCTTGGCTAATGGATATTAGTGGTTAGAGAGTAAGTCTCAGAGTCAGAAAGATCAGGAGTCACACGTTCCACCTCTGACACAAATGGCTATAATCAAGAGCCTCTATCCTTGGATCATTTCATAAGGTCATGTTTCACATCTTATTCCATCCCCTATGCTTTCTCCTTGCCCATCTACCTTACCACTCATTCTATAATAAAACCAACATTTATATATTGTTTCCATGTTTGCAAAAGTACTTTACGTATATTATCCCATGTGATCTTTTCTACAACCATATGAGATAGTTGCTGTTACATTCATTTTTGTAGGTGAGGAAACTGATACAGATTGTTTTACCCAAAGTCACATTTCTAGGAAGCCTCTAGAACAAGTTGTGAACTTTGATCATCTTAACTACATAGACAGTGCTTTGCCCACCAAGTCAGCTAACAGCTTCATTATGTTGAAATAGAAATACTTCTCCTTTTAACTAGACCACATCCTTATGCAGCTAATAGAGAAAACAACAGAGTGCTCCTGTGATTTTTGTTTTGTTTTGTTTCATTGATGCCTTTAAAAAAACAAACAAACAAATTCTCATTTTCAAATATGACTTTTTCCCAAACCCCCATCCAGATAGCTAATTTTAAATTATGGATGATTCTCAGAGTTAGTGAATGAATCGAAAAAAAAAATTTTTATTTCAAAATAACCATTGAAAATTGAAAAAACAGGACCAGACCCAGAAGATGGTAAGAGTTTTTTCTTCTTGTTTCTTTTTTTAAATAAATAAGAATGACTATTAATTGTTATTGTTTTAAATTCTTAGTGCTACCGTGGCCTTAGGATATTGGAGACTGATTGGTAGTTTGTTTTTGATCCTGTACTTTTAGTTCTTATTCTTACTGAAGGTTATGTATATATTTTACAGGATATTTTCTTTTTATGATAGTCAATAAACTTATCTGATATCAAACAATTTAATCTCCACTTAGAAGAGGTTTAGTAAAATGTGAAGCATTTCATGTTTCTACCATAACAGTAGTAACTCTTAATATTCTCGCCCTCCTTTCAGATATTTATTTCATGCCGTAGTCTTATAGAGAAAAAGTCTCATTGATTTTTTGCTTTCACTGAATTAATTCTTGGCATCTATGAAAGAGCTTCATGTTAACTCATGATTGTTGAGTATATTTTACTGAATTTGAAATAAACTATTGTGAAAGTGTAACAGTTCTCTCCTTTCAATGGGCAGGCAATCTATATTAGTGATCAGTACTAGTAATAGCACTTAAATCCTTACCTTGAAAAACTGAATGGAAAGACAATTATACTACATAATTTTGATCAGCCTTCTAGTCTGCAGGGAATATGAAGATCTATCTCCCTTATGTACTGCTTTACTAGTCATGCCTTCATAACAATTCCTGAGGGGATATGCTTTTAGTCTGGATTTTTTTCTTAACTTGAAAATGTGTTCTTGCCTCCCCTTCATAATTTTCATTAGCTTTATAATGATACTTAAGATGCAGTCATATAAGTATATGTCAATAGAAAGTTCTTGTCATTTTATCAGTTGCATATAGGATTGCTACATTTCTTTTCATGAGGGATTCATATTCTTATCTATATGCAATCTGCATATCTTATCAACCTATAGCTATAAAGTATTTGAAATATTCCTTTGACATATCTGGTAAGTATGGATAGCATTAATTAGCATAAGTTTTTCTATAAATGACATGTCAATCCACGACAACAAAAAGTGTTTGTTACTGATGTCAATCACTCATCTTCTGTCAGTTCAAAAGGTTTCCCTGAAGGAATGTACATTGATCTGCACTGACCCAAAATATAGCAAACATATTTCTGTTTTCTGGAAATCAAAATGGAATCATATTTACTTCAACAGCTAAATGAAAACATGAATAGAGAAGGTAAATGTTGATAACGTTGATTTACAAGATTAAATTTATTATAAATTAAGTCAAAATGAGGTGAGATTTTACAGTTTTGAAATCCTGAAATCTTATTTTATAATGAGCTCTTTTGAACTGCCTGCCCCAGAGACTGCCTTTCTATTTGAAATGGTATGATCCTTAATGTCTTCCCCAATTTTCTCTCTTCTTGCCTGATCATTTTTGTCCCCTTCAAATTCTTCTACCTCTTGCTCCTAAAATGTGACTGTCCTCTAAATGTAATGTATTTGTCTATCTTCTCTCTTTATACTCTCTTCCTTTGTAATTTGGGTGCTGGACAGTGTATAGGATAAAATGCTGGTTTTAAAGTCAGTAAGACTCATCTTCTTGAGTTCAAATCAGGCATCAGATACTTGCTACCTGTGTCACCCTGGTTGGAGTCACTTAACTCTGTAATTACTACAATATCTCCCATGAATTAAATTATCATTTATATTTAAATGATCCTCATATTGCAGATCTGTTAATTACCATTTCATTATTCCTGTTACCTATTAGACAACTTCCTCAAGATTCCAATCTTCAAAGTCAATCTGTCCCCACATTAATTCATTATCTTCTTCAAACTATCTTTCCTACTTTGCTACTCTTTGGTGGCCCTCTCAGTTGAAAAATATCACTCTTATCTCCAAGGTGTTTCTTATCTCTTAGCCTCCTTTTCTACTGCTACTACCCTGGTTCAGGCAGTTATTATTTCTCATTTGGACAGTTATAAAGGTCTCCTATGTAGTCTTGCCTTTACATATTCCGGTCTACCCTTCACACTTGTAGAGTGATTTCTGTAATGTGTATATCTAATACATAACCTATCAATCCTTCAGTAACTCCCTTTTGTCAAATGAATAAGCTATATGCTGTTGATATTGGTATTCAAAGCCCTCTATAATGTGGTTCTAACTTACCTTTTCATTCTTTTCTTACACTTTCTTTATTCTGCTTCACTCATTCTTTAGAATGCTCCCTATTCTTTAACCATATCCTCTGCCTTCATAGTTTAGGACTTTATAATACTATTTCTATAATATTCACCACCAACATTTTTTTTTCTCTGAAATCGTCTGCATCACCTCTTCCAAAGTCTTCCTAATTCTGTTCAACACCTCATGCCTTATATCTTCTTGAGTTGTTTATGTATCTCTTGGTAAGTTTCTTATGCACTTGAAATACTCTGATTTTCATATAATTATTTGCATACATATCTTATCTGGTAAATTAGATAATAAATATTTTGAAGGTAGGGACCATAGTCCTGTACAATGTAGACTACTTTAGCCAAGGGATTGATTTTAAGGTAGTTACTGGTCCTGGTCCCTCTTTACCCCACCCTTTTTTTTTTTTTTTTTTTTTTAACTGAGCTGTAGGTACC
Organism: Sminthopsis crassicaudata; assembly: GCF_048593235.1. Classification (NCBI taxonomy): domain Eukaryota; kingdom Metazoa; phylum Chordata; class Mammalia; order Dasyuromorphia; family Dasyuridae; genus Sminthopsis; species Sminthopsis crassicaudata. Next base: position 132,855,623 of record NC_133621.1, on the reverse strand, counting down.
ATACACACAGCGGATATTTAATAAATATTGAATTAAATTTAATTGTTGGAAGTATTTCCTCGTAATATTCCCAATATCTAGTGGGTGGTGAATGCTTAATAGAGATTTTTTTAAATTGAAGTACATTGAATTAAATCAAACTGATCTGATTATAAGTAGTGCTTTCTTAGTTAAAAACTAGAAGGAATTTTGTATAAGTTATTCACAAAGGTAAAAATTAGATTCAAAGAATTCACACTGTACTTTTCTCTGTTTTGGTTTCCATAGTCTACTTTTCCTAGGTCTAAAACTAATAAACTTTTTTAAACTTGTTTATTGCTTTTATATTTATTTTCCTCTTTAATTTCCACTTCAACATATATTTTTTTAAATCTAGTATATAATTTTCAATTTCTACAAGATAGCTGGCATTAAAAGTGTCAGAAAAGACTGTTTGCAAGAGTTGAATATGTCCAAAAAGAGCTGTAGTTTATTCCAATTTTTTGGCTTAAAAATGTTTCATGTTCAGTGTACTGGGTATCTGTCCATAGGGAACCAGAATGAGTTTCAAAGATCAGAAAAGTGATGAACCTAGGTGTGGCTCATTGGAAGATTTCCCTCAATTACAGATAGCAACCATGAAAATGTAGGCATTTTGGACAAAAAAAGTCTTGTATGCTAGAAATGATTCTCTTGTTAACAAACGAGTGCCCATATTTTTGTGGAGCAGATGATGATTCCCAAATGTACATGTGTACTTGTGTAGGGTAGACTTCTGTTAGATTTTTGTAGAGCTGTTATAATAGAGAATATTTCAGTGATAGAGCTGTTAAAAAAAAAAAAAAAACTTTCTGTATTGTGTATCATGATCTCTTTAGTATGTTTCATTTCCCAAAATATCAAAGATCTGTAGTTTTTTTTAAATCTCATATATCTCATTTTAAAACCTATTTTAGTATTTTATGATTTAAAAATATTTTTATTTTTTTAAGTAGAATAAGAATAATTTATTCAATAATATCAACATTCTGATAAAATTTTAAAATTTCAATAGTATTTTTTTCCAAATAGTATATAAAAATTTTCAACATTTGTTTTTTGTTTCATTTTCTTTCTTTTTATTATTACTTTTTATTAACAATATATGCCTGGATAATTTTTTACAACATTATCCCTTGCACTTACTTCTATTCCGACTTTTCTCTTCTCTCCCTTCATCCCCTCCCCTAGGTGGCAGGCAGTCTTATACATGTTAAATATGTTATAGTATATCCTAGATACAATATATGTGTGCAGAACCGTACAGTTCTCTTGTTGTACAAGACGAATTGGATTCAGAAGGTAAAAATAACCTGGGAAGAAAAACAAAAATGAAAGTAGTCCACATTCATTTTTCAGTGTTCCTTCTCTGGGTGTCACTGGTTCTGTCCATCATTGATCAATTGGAACTGAATTAGATTTTCTCTTTGTCAAAGATATCCACTTCCATCAGAATACATCCTCATACAGTATTGTTGTTGAAGTGTATAATGATCTCCTAGTTCTGCTCGTTTCACTCAGCATCAGTTCATGTAAGTCTTTCCAAGCCTCACTGTATTCATCCTGCTGGTCATTTCTTACAGAACAATAATATTCCATAACAAAAAAATTATTTCTTTAAAAATGTCTATATAAACATAGAATGAGTTGGAAACTCTTAGGTCATTTATACTGATTAGATAGGTTTAGTGGATAAAGCACTGAACTTGGAATCAGGAAGTCTTGAATTCAAATCCAGTTTTAAACACTTTCTAGCCATGTGTAAAAAAAAATCTATTCCTTAATGACAAATGTGAGCTCATTTAAACTCATAAGTTTACCAGAAGACTTTGGGAGCCGAACACTAAAGCTTTTGTGCACTTGATAGGTCCTTTACTTAATAAAATTCATCTTCCTATTTCCTTAGTTCAAAACGAATGCCCATATGAAAATCATTTCTCCCTTCTATTTTTTTTTTTTATTATTTGTCTTAGCTAATTTCTATTTTTTGCCTGATTCTTCCGTTGAATCTTATGGAATGCTCTATTGTTAAAAATTTCTTCTTTATTCTCTAACTTTTTAATATTCCATCCATTTCCTGACACTAAGAAATCTCGAATTGTCCTTAACATATCACATCAAATTTCATAGAAAGTTAGAGTTAGAAAGACCTTAGGAGTGATCTTATCCAATCTTCTTAATAGATGAAGAAAATGAAGATCTATAACTTGCCTAAAGTCACAAAGCTAAGTAGTGATGGAGATATAAAAGTTCCATCTTTGAATCTCGAGTTTGATAATTATTCATTCAGTACCAGATTTCGCTTTACACCTGGCTATTTGTGTATTCATGCATCACTGACTCATAGGGCCAGAAGGAGGAGACTTCATACTTCTTTCCTACTGCCATTCTCACATCCTGCTCTCTACCATTATTCAGTGGTCCCTCCTTTTCTCAGACTGTCTCTTTCTAAGGAGTATTTCCCTAATCCAGATAGTTTACCAACCTTCTCTTTGCCACATTATTTTATCTTATCTTTCTTATCTAAGAATCTTGATTAATCTGCATCTACTCAAACCCTTGTTATTATCCATAGTGCTTATAGAATTCATATTGTTGATGTTTATAAGAACCTGCCATCTCAATTCAACCAGTGTCTCTCAGTCACCCAAAGGAATATTTATACATTCAACTTGAGCATCATTCCAAATTGATCTAGCTCCAAGATATAATTCTGACCTTCCTTTTTGTTATGGATTCCTGACCTTCTACCTTTCCAGTCATTTTACTTCCTCTGAACCTGAACCTGAACCTTCCTCTAAAACTTATTTGTTCCCTTTTGCCTTTTGATTCTCTTATTATGCTTCTGGGGCAGGGACTTCTTCAATTTATCTATTTATTTATTTTCATTATGGACCCTTTTGGCAGGCTGATGAAGCCTGTGGAATCTTTCTCAGAATAATTTTTGTTTGATTTTTAATCATAATTTAAGGAAATGATAAATTTTAGTTAGATGTTAATGAATATAAAGACATAATTCTTTCCCTCTATTCAAATTAATGAATTCCTTGGGGGTTGTGATGGGGTAGTATCTTTGAATCTAAAGTTAATAACTCCTATTCAGGAATATCGTTTTTTCCTCTGGCTTTATATCTTGACCTTTTAAGTCTGTATAAGCAGAACTTTCTTAACTCCTGTTTTCTTTCCATTCTTTGTGGTCATATGAGCCTTTGCTGCCATTAGCAAGCGTTTACTGTTCTTACATTAGAACACATATGGTGGCAGTAGGAAAAGGTTTAAAAATATTCACTGTTAACTCAATTCATTAAAAAAATTTTTGACCACAATTGAGCACTCACTGCTCTGCATCAATACCCAACAAATATTCATTTCACTGATAAAAAAAATGATGCTAAAAAACCTTTCAACAGAGTTAAAGAAAAAGGCACATATAATGCTATATCAATGTTTTCCCTTCTCCAGATTAAATATAGAAATACATCGACTCTTCATCCTGATCTGTACGAGAAACAGAAAAAAAAAACCTGGAAAAAAAAGAGTATAATAAGGGGGGGAAAAGAACAAGGCACCTGTACCTCTGAAGAAAGAATTGAAGACGAGACCTCTTTGCATCTACTAATGTAAGTCATTTAAACTGCATGTTGCCTTTTCCATAAGACTCCAGAATTTTTTTTAATATATTGGAGAAGTATAGAAGAGAATGAAATTAAATTTTCCGAAAGCCTTGGAGGGAATTAAGAAGATAAGAGATTCCTAAGGATTTGTATTGTTTGCTATTTCTTTTAGTAACTATCTTAATCTGGCTTTGTATTATTATACTCAACACTTAACCAAGTCAAGGCACCATCATTTGTTGTATTTTGAAATTAAAATCTTTAAGATTTAACATTCATTTGCATTTATAAAAATATATAGATTTTGAAGTGATAGTATCTACTGACTTTATCATGTCTAGTTATAGATACTGTAATCCTGCGTTGAATTTTTATTTCTATACATGTATATGCAAGAATATGACTCTTTCTTCATATGTCTACTCAGTGCATCACTTTGTAATAACAAATGCTAGATTTATTTTCCCTAGCTGCTAGCAAAATAGAAAATTTAAGGATTTGTTATTTTGGAATAAGACTGAAAAAATCATATGAAGTATTTAAATCAAACTTCAAATTTTGGTGAGAATTCTTATATGCACAAATACTCTTGCGTTTTTTAAGACAAGGTGGTAGGTCATATTAAGATTTATATAGAGAGAAGAACTATTGTAGTCATAATCCCAATAATGGTCACAAAATCTCAGAATTGAAAGAGGCCTCAAAAACCATTTATTCCAATGTACAAGAATCCCCTAAAACTTGAAAATATTGTATTAGATGACCTCTATGGTCCCTTCTGTCTCTAAATCTTTGTAGGTATATAAAAAAATGAAAATTTTAGTACTTAGAAAGAACTATGTTATCATCAATGAGAATTTGTATAGACATTAAAGACTGTAACTTTGTCATGTTTCATTAGTCATTGCAAAAAAATAAAAAAAGACAAATAGTCATCACTTAGTGACCAAACTTGTGTTGTTTATTATATTGCATTTAAGCTAAGTAAGCCCTTGGATAAAGTCCATATATAAAGTCTTTACAGTCTGTTGGATCCGCAAAAGCTTATCCTCTGCTTTCATCATTTTTGTGAATCAAAGTTCATCTCCTTCCCATAGTGAGAAATTTCAATTAGTACTTTAGTAAAATATAAATTTTTATTTAAATATTTTGAAAGTAAGTGTCTTTGCCAATGTAAGAAATTATTATGGCAATTTTCTATGAATAGCATCACATTCTTTTCAAATAAATTCTTGGTTTAAAAAAAAGACTTGGAAGCACAGGTGAACTTTTAATAAAATCTTTTAAAATTATATATTTTTCAGTTCACAGCCAGGTTAAAGGTAAAATCAATTAAATGAGGAAACAAAATTTTTTTCTTGGACATCTTTGTGTGTTAGAGGAAAAAAGTTAAATATGTTTTCATTCTTATATGTAGGAAAGATCTGATATTTTCTTAATATTGCTAAATAAAATTTGACTACTTGATCACATAAGCAGAGTCATGAAGAACTAATAATACTTTGTATTTAGAATTATTTTCTAAGACTCTATATCTAAATATAAGAAAAATGTGTCAGCAAAAAATATATATTCATAAAATAATCTTAAAGTTATACATATCAGATAAAAATAATGTCAGGAATATACATATATATGTATATGTATATGTGTATGTATATAATTTGCATGCATGTGTACATATATATGAAACACATATGTATATAGATAGATATATGCTTATATATCTATCTATATACATATATTTACGCACATATACACATTTGTATGTGTGTCTGGACTTGTGATTTTATTTTTGTAGGGATCTCCCAATGCAAATATGTAAATCCTTTGAAGCTTATGTTCTTTGGGAATTGCTAGAGGCTTTGAGAATTTAACTTAGGTTCACATAGCTGGTAGGTCTAGAAGATAGAATTTGAATCCAGTTCTTTCTGATTTTTGACAGATAGTCTATCCTATATTTCTTTCTGCCTTTTATTCATTTATTGTTATACTCTCAATGACTATAAATTTATATTTTAATAAGTCCAATAATTTAGTCAAAACCAAACGATCTTGATGAAACATTTCTTGAAGTCTTTTATTTCAATATGTTCTTCTCATTTTTGAAAAAAAAAAGTTTATGGGTAAAATGTTGGTTATCCTGTAGATATATGAAATACTTTATCACCTTCTGATACTGCTCACTAAGTTTGAGAGCCTATCGTAGCTATTGGCTGTTTTTTGCAGTTTGGAGAAGGAATACCTAAAAGATTGTGAGCACATTGATTATGGTTTCTAATCTTCTTTTGAATCAACATAGTTTTCACAATTACTTGGGCTGTTTCATGAGCTTGATACTCCTGTTTTAATCTAGTGGATAACTGGTGCCATTATGATATCTTGTAAAGTCCTATTATGAAATGACTTAGGAAAATGCTTTTTTTAACTTCAAGGCTCCCTGTTAACATACCTGTATTATTGTAATATACTTCACATCACTATTTTAGACAGAGCAGATGCCACCCTAGGAAACATTCAAAAGGAAAAGAAAAATGACAAAAATGAGATTATTAGATGTACAAAAAAAAAGTGTGGTAGAAAAGCACAAGATTTAAGGATCGTGTACATATTTTGGAAAGTATCAAAAAAGCTTGTTATGAATGAGTTTGCTGACTTTGTGATTTCTCATGTGGTTTTTTTAATATTTTCAAATGTTTTAATAGGATATTAGTATATTTAGGATATTAGTATATGTATATTAACATATTCCAGTATATATAATATATATAATAGTATATTTAATTGTATATTATTATATGATGAATATATGAATAATAGTATATAATGAAAAGTTATATCAAATTGCAACTAGTTAATCCTGCTATATTGATAAAAAGGAAGGTACAGTTGATAAAGGACTGTCTTTGGAATTAGCAAGGCAAGGTTCAAATTTTATTCTGTGCCAGCTATATTTGTTATGTGCAAGGCAAGTTACTTGATCTCTGAGTCTTCCAAGAGATTCTTTAAGTTATAGATGAATTTCTGATATACACTGGTGGAAGTTGTTTCTACACTATGATTTCCCTACATGGATTGCTTGTCATGCACTTTACTATTATCCCTTCCATCCCCTAAATCCATGTCTCAGAAAAATGAAGAGTTTTAGGATTTGATAACCTCTTAGTTGGTTGGGATCTTTAAGAAAGTTAGTAAATAATAATTTTATATATAATATTTGACAAATGCTCATTTCACCCTACTTGAAAGCCTTGCCTCCACTAGTATTTCCATTCCATATTTGGACAGTTTTAATTGATAGAAAGTTTTTCCATGTATATTAACTATCTTAAATTTCTACTAAGCTTTAGTGTGAGTTTTGTCCTCAGGAACAAACAAAACACTTACTCATTCTTTTCTAAATGAAAGTCCTTCACATATTTAAAGGCATAATACTTATTTTTTTCACTTAATGGAGTTTTGTTTTTTCCAATTACATGTAAATGTAGTTTACATCATTCATATTTGTAAGATTTTGATTTCTAAATTTTTCTTCCTCTTGTTCTTCCCTCTATCTTTCCCAAGACAGCAAGCAATCTGATATAGGTTATACATGTACAGTAATATATTCAAATGACAGAAAAGATAAATGTTGGAGGGGATGTAGGAAAACTGGACTGTGCATTGTTGGTGGAGTTGTGAAATGATCAAAGCATTCTGGAGAGCAATCTGGAACTATGCCCAAAGAGCTATAAAACTTTGCATACCCTTTGATCCAGCTGTCATTACAGGGTCTGTATCCCAAGGAAATCAAAAAGGAGGGAAAAAGACCCATATGAGCAAAAATGTTTGTAGGAGCTCTTTTTGTGTTAGCAAAGAATTGGAAAAGGAGTGGATCATTGATCAGAGAATGGCTGAACAAGTTGTGGTTTATGAAGGTAACAGAAATATTATTTTTCTATAAAAATGATGAATAAGCTGATTATAGAAAGTTCTGGAAAGATTTACATGAACTGATGCTGAGTGAAACAAGCAGAAGAACTAGGAATGCATTGTACACAATAATAGCAAGAATGTACAATGATGAACTATGAAAGACTTGGCTCTTCTCAGTGCTTCAGCGATCCAAAGCAATCCCAATAGACTTTGGACAGAAAATGCCACCTGCATCCAGAAAAAAGAACTATGATGATTGAATGTAAATCAATACATGCTATGTTCACTTCTTCTTTCTGTTTTTTTCTCTTTCCAGGTTTTTCCCCTTTGCTCTGATTTTTTTCTCCCAACATAATTCATAAAGCAATATGTATTAAAATAAACTTCCTACAATAAATTAAGTTAAATTAAAATATATTTTAAAAAACATTTCCATGTGAATCCATGTGCCTCAACTCATCTTTGTATATATAACCTGGCTTCAGATACTTTCCACATTCTGGTTGCCTTTCTTTGAATATACTTGTGTTTTTCATGTTCTGTCCTAAGAGGATTAAATCAGAATACAATTGAACTATCACTTCCATTTCCCTGTGTTCTATTCTTCTAATAATGTAATCTGTGATCTATTTAGGAATTTTGTGTGTCTTTGTTTGGTTTTGGCTCCTGTGTTGCACTGTTGAGTCATAAGTGTGAAGTGCACTAAATTCTTTCTCTTTATCTGATTGATTATTAACACAGGCTATTGCTCCTGAATCTTTTACAAAAACAGAGCTATTTTGATAGTCTGTAGTTGAGGAAGTAGCAATGAAGAGAATCGATTTAGAAATATCTTTGCAAGATGAGTCTGGAAATATATTACAATGGAAACACATCTGGACTCGACAACGGAGGATCTGGAGGCAAATACAGACTGGATTAATTCAACAGATATTTAGTACTGCTTTGTAAATACCAGGGATTCCAAAAGAGAATTTTTTTTTCTTTTCTTTATTTATTTTATTATAACTTTCTATTATATGCATGGATAATTTTTCAACATTGACCTTGCAATCATTTCTGTTCCAACTTTTCCCTTCCTTTCCTCTACCCCCTACACTAGATGGCAGGAAGTCTCATACATGTTAAAGCATATCTTAAATACAATATATCTGTATATATTTATATAGTTCTCTTGTTGCACAAGAAAAATCGGATGTAGAAATGTAAAAATATCCTACGAAGAAAAACAAAAATGCAAGCAGTTTCATTTCCCAGTGTTCTTTCACTGGGTGTAGCTAGTTCTGTTCCTCACTGATCAATTGGAACTGAGTTGGATCCTCACATCGCTGAAGATAGCCACTTCCAAGATAGCATTTTTCAAAACCATTGTCCCCAAAGAACTTTTATTCTGCGGGATAGATGCAACATAAAAACATATTTTTTTTAATGTTTGATAAATATGTTGATGAAAGTTGACTTAGATTATAATTATTCCCCTTATTCCCTGCAATCTAGTTCTATAGATGAAAAGTTGGCTGTCATTGACTATACTTTCAGAAGTTATTCAGACCAACTTTGGGTCCTCCTGCATTAGAAAGACTAGGGCTTTGCTGTAGATATTTAAAGAACCAATTATCAATTCCTCCCCAGGAATGTTATCCTTAGAATTGTGAATGGATGACATCGTTTTTATGTTGAATTGCAAGGTGAATGAAAAGAAGGAAAAGCCTATATACCATATTCTTTCTACACAAAAATGCTTCACCAGGAAAAGTACTTTTACCATATAAAAAGAAAGTTTTAGAACATTATGGGTGGAACTTAACGTATTTATGGTTTTTGGTTTGAGATTATAGACTTGTGGAAGTTGTTTCATGTCTTCCATCATTGCAAGGTCTATTTCAGGTAGCTTGGAGGTTGTTGAGTCCTCTCAAATACTATTAGCCTGAACCCAAATGGTGATACTTCAAATGCTTCTGTAATATTAGATTTCTTAAGAGTTCTTGGTCCAAAAAGAATCCATTTTTTCAGATGAGAGTTTGTCTATCTCCATTTTCTAAAATCTGTGCTACTGATTTCTAGCTCAAGTACAGAAATAGAATGAATAAACCAGCTTCTGGAGTTTTCTCAAGAGAAGGATCTTAGAATGACTACTTAGGCTGAGCTTTAAAGGAAATTAGAGATTGTAAGAGAAAGAAGGGAATGCAGCTTGAGGATAGGAGATATCCTGTGCAAAGAAAGTAGAGCTAGACATGGACTCAATATAGAGCTCAAAGTAGAGCTAATGACATGGACTCAAGATCACCTTGAGTGACTGGGCAAATCACTTTATCTCTTTTGGCCTTATTCGTTTTAAATTGATAGAAGCTCAGACTAGATGTTCTCTAATGTCCTTTCTTTGAATTTAGGAAAGGCAAGTGGAAAAAGTAATGAAGGAAAGGGCAGATATAAAATTGGAAGAAGTATAAAATTGGCCTTCTTCCTTAGTGCTGGTTTCTGTGTGTGTGTGTATGTGTGTGTGTGTGTATGTGTGTGTGTGTGTTAGCACTCATAATTACTTTTTACTATAATTTGTTCAGTAGTAAATTTTGAGCACCATCCTAAGTTTTTTGTAAGGATAAAATTTTTTAATTTATCTTGAATAATTCAGACAGTTTATAGGTCTTTGGGAGATGGTTCTTTGTCTTCTTAAAAAATAGAATGATAATTGTATGATCATGTATGCCTACCCCTTCATTTTGCTGATGAGGAACTGAGTTCTTAGAAAGTCCCTAATTCATCATATAATGCACATTACTTTAAATTAAAAGTAAGTGTGATACAATTAATTTTACTTAATTTCATCATGTAGAACTAGTAGATGTAGATATTGTAGGAGAAACTCTCAAGTGACTTTCTGAGGTCAGTGAAAGTCTTTTTCTGTTTCAAGATTTTATGGTTCTTTTAACTGTCTGGCTTCCTTATTCGTTTAGTCATGAATGTCAGATAATTCACCCTTTGAGTAGACCATCCTGTCATCAAAAAGTTGAATATCATTCTACATATTTTGGTGATGCAAAAAATGCTTGGTAAGTTTTTAGAAAATGATTACTTCTTAATACAGATAAATGCGAATAAATACAGATAAAATTTCTTAACACAAATAAATGTGAGATAGCAGTTGATATGCAGTAAAATACCTGACTTAAATTATTTAAATATGAATTAAACTTGTTTCCTTTGAAGGTGAATAGAAATATGCTTTCTAATTCAGAATTATTCTCTGTAATTTGTAGATTATACTGTATAAATCTGATATTACTAGAGATTCCTAAATTATGAAATTTCTAAGCCAGTTTGAGGACCTATACTTTGACAGCTGGTTATGAATTAATGTGTTCTTTCGTGTATGTACATACTTGGGTATGACATATTAATCAGTTACCCAACACGCAAGTGGCTCCTTTTTGTTCACTAGGAAGTCAGAGTGAAAATGAGATTAGTAATAGTTTCTACCTTTAATGAGCATGGAAATCCAAATGAACGTATTTACTCTTATATGCCTGATGCCATCATCTTCTTGCGAGCTTACATTTTTTTTTTCCTCATCAGTGATTATTTTTTTCAATCACTAAATTCTGATGTATGGTTGACATTTTTTTGAAAGTTCCCATTTTTCTAAAGCTATTATTTTTAGGGATTGTCTCTTGCTGACTTGCCCCTTTATTGTTTGCCAGCACCTTCCTTAAAATTTGCTGCATAACTGTTTGTTCAAGCAGATTCTGTCTTTTTAGATTTGATTCTTCATGTCTTTTGACTCCAGAGATGAGGTTATTAGGATCTTCTGAAGCATTCAAGCAAGAAAATAAATGATAAATGGACAGAATACAATTTAATTTGAATATTAGTTTAGACTTTCAAGTAGAAAATACAGCATCGTCTTTCAAATATAATTTCATTTCAGTATCTTTGGTCATTAATGAAGAATTTATTCAAGTTATTTTGTCACTTAACCATAGGAGTTAATCTTTAGGGGTTTTCTAGAAGAGAGGAAACAAACCTTCTTCTTGAATATAGGAAAAAATGAATCTGAATTAAGACACGTTTTAGGAAATAATTTGAACTCATAAGGTGTTCATAGTAGACTCATCTTATTTGCAATGCATTCTGCTCACAGATAGTAGGATATAATGTCATTTTTTTAATTGATGTATTTCTTTAAAAATAAAGCAGATTCTTTATATTAAAATAATTAGAAGCAACAAAATATTGCTGAGAAAGTATTATGTTACACATTTTTAAGCATTCTAAACTTTTTTTTTAAAGAAATAAGTACTTAGTAAATGGCTATTCGAAAATGTAGCAAAAATATAACCTGAATTTCTGTTAGAAATTTATTATGCATACTCTGTTGGTTCTGTAGAGTTGACTGGAGGAAAGAGTGAGATGATAATTTTAAATAAGATTTCTCACTTAGTTTTTACTTAGCAATCAAATATAAATAATAGAATGTTGTAATCAATATTTTGTGAAATTAGAAGTCTCTGTGTGTGTGTGTGTGTGTGTGTGTGTGTGTGTGTGTGTGTGAGAGAGAGAGAGAGAGAGAGAGAGAGAGAGAGAGAGAGAGAGAGAGAGAGAGAGAGAGAGAGAGAGAGAGAGAGAGACACACAGTGATTGTAAGGGTTGAAATCCAAGATAATTCTTAAAAGTAAGAATGATGGAAAAAGTTGGAAAGCAAGGAGAAAGCAAAAATTTAACATTTACATTCTCAGTGTCATATTTGTTATGATAAAATAGTTCAAATGCAGATTTGAACAATTAAAAAGATAAAAAACTACTTTTATAAAGTATGAGCACTTTTTCTCCTGCAGTAGGAAAGCATACAATCTAATGAGTTGACAGTGGTGGTCTCGTCTCCACGCTTATTGTTCTGAACTTTTACATCAGAATCTCTCTGGAAATGATATAGAATTTTGTGTGACCACAAAACAGTTTTTGAAATGTTTTTTTATTGTTGTTTTTTGCTGCTTTCTCTACAGTATTATGAACTGCTGTCCATAATTCTTCAGGGACTCTATGAACTAGATCTAATACCTTAAAATTATAATTTTTACTTCATCTTTATAGTGATGATGTATAGGATATTCCAGTATAATCTGATGGTTTTCTCTACTTTCTTCAATTTAATTATGAATTTTTCAATAAGAAGCTCATAATGTGAACTACAGTCAACTTTAGGTCTTGTGATAATTGTGTAGAACTTCTTCACCTTTGGCTTCAAAGTATGTAATTAGTCTGCTATCTCTTGACTATCTAGTTATGTCTGTGTGTCAAGTTGCCTTTTGGGGTTTTGAAATAGTGTTTGCTCTGTCGGTAAGCACTCTTTGTATGGAACTAGAGACTGTGACTTTGCCAGAGTTCACAGGACACTTCAGGTAACAAAATTCATTTCAAACTAAAAAAAAAAATAGTGTTTGCTCTGACCCACATTGTATCTTGATAAAACTGTTAATTTCTGCACTGTTTCATTTTATACTCCAAGGCCAAACTTGTCTATTGTTCCAATTATCTTTTGATTCCCTCCTTTAACATTCTAATCCCCCATGTTGAATGTAACATCTTTTGGGGGGCATTATTTCTAGAAGATAAAGATCTTTATAGAATTTATTAGCTTTGGCTTCTTTGGCATCAGTATTGGGATCATAGACTAGATTATTGTTTTGTTGAATTCTTTGCTTTGGCTTTAAATAGATAGAATTTGGTCATTTTTAGGATTATGCCCCAGTACTGTTTTTTATATTCTTTTATTGATTTTTGAGGAATACTTCATATCTTTTATGGGATTTCTGCCTATGTAGCATATGAAATGATCCCCTCAATTAAATTTAGATACCCCCAGCCATTTAAGTTCAGTTAAATATCTTCCCAGTTAGATATCTTTCATCTCCTGTTTGACCATATCCAGCTAACTTAGGTTCATAGGAAAATAGATTTGTTGTGGATGACAACAAAATGTGGCAAGTCCTCAAAGAGATAGGAGTACCAGATCATCTTACTTGTTTCCTATATGTAAGTCAGAATTGAACATGGAATAGTTGATTAGTTTGTGATTGGAAAGGGAGTATAATAAGGCTATATATTGTGACTTTTCAAAATTAACTTGTGTGCAAAGTACATCATGTGAAATACCAGAATGAATGAATCAGAAGTCTGAATTAAGGCTGCTAGGAGTAATATCAAAAATCTCAAACAATATCCCTCTGATGGCAAGAGAGAAAAAATTAAGAAACCTCCTGATCAGGCTGAAAGAAGAAAGGGTAAAAGTTGCTTGAAGCTTAACGTAAACCCCCCCCCAAGATTCTAAGATCTTGGCAACTGGTTTTATCAACTGAAGAAGAATGGAAGTAGTGTCTGATTTTATAATTTGCTAATGGTGACTTCAGTTATGAATTAAGGCACCTGCCTCTTGGAAGGAAAGTTATGACAAATCTAGATAGCATACTAAAAAGCTAAGACATCACCTTTCCCACAAAGGTGTGTACAGATAAAGCTATGATTTTTTTTCCAGTAGCAGTATATGGCTGTGAAAGTTAGAATATTAAGAAAGCTGAGCAATGGAGAATTGATCCTTTTGATATGTGGGTATTGGAGAAGATTTGAGAATACATTGGGTACCAAGAAGTTCATATTGACTAATACTTAAAGAAATTAATTCTGGTCAATTAATGGAATGTCAAATACTGAAGCTTGAAGCTTAAATACTTTAGCCCCACCTCATACCAAAATAAGGGCAAAATGGATACATGATTTGGACATAAAGGATGATACCACAAACCAATCAGGAGAACAAACGATAATTTGCCTATGAGATCTTTGGATAAGGGAGGAATTTATGATAAAAGTAGAACTAACAAACATTATGAAAGGCAAAATGGACAACTTTGATTACAAGATTAAAAGGAAAGTACAAAGCTGGGGAAAAAGTCTTTACAGCCAGTACTTCTGATAAAGGTTTCATTTTTAAAATATATAAAGAACTGTATCAGATTTATAAGAATACAAGACATTCCCCAATTGATAAATGGTCAAAGAATATGAACAGTTTTCAGAAGATAAAATTAAAGCCATTTATAGTTATATGAAAAAATGCTCCAAATGGCTATTGATTAGAGAAATGCACAGTGAAGCAACTTTGAGGTACCACTTCACACCTCTCAGATTGGCTAAGATGACAGGAAAAGAAAATGATAAGTTTTGGAGAGAATATGGGGAAACTGGGTCTCTAATGCATTGTTGGTAGAACTGTGAAATGATCCAATCATTCCAAAAGGGCTATAAAACTGCCATTATTGGGTCTGTATCCCAAGGAAATCATAAAGAAGAGAAAAGGACCCACATGTGCAAAAATGTTTGTAGCAGCTCTTTTTGTGGTGGAATTGGGGAATGGCTGAACAAGTTGTGTTATGTGAAGATAATGGAATATTATTGTCTATAAAAATGATGAACAAGCTGATTTTAGAAAGGCCTGGAAAGATTTACATGAACTGATGCTGAGTGAAACAAACAGAATAAGGAATACATTGTATACAATAACAGCAAGAATGTGCAATGATCAACTTTGAAAAACTTGGTTCTTCTCAGTGGGTCAGTGATCCAAATCAATCCTAATAGACTTTAGGTAGAAAATGCCATCTTCATTAAAAAAAAATGTCAATCAACACATGCTATGTTCACTTTTTCTGTTTTTTTTAATCTCTTACATGGTTTTTCCTATTTGCTCTACTTTTTCTCTTTCAACATGATTCACAAAGCAATGTGTGTTAAAAAGAAATAATTTTACTAGAAAAATACTTTGATCCCACATTGAGAAGATGAGATTTGTTGGAAAACTTTATCTTGATGTTGGAAAAGATTGAAGGCAAAAGGAAATGAAGTGGCCAAGGATGAGATGGGCAGAGGATGGGAGATAATGATAGAAGATATTGGTATACTGTGGTCTGTGCAATCATGAAAAGTCAGACACAATTGAATGAAAGTAGCAACAATAAAATCTTTGGAATTCATTTTTCATTTAAAGTGATTGTTAACTTGCTTATTTTCTCCCTGTTCTGATACAGAAGAAAATTATAGAATCTCCTTGATGTCCTTAAAATTCTTAAAATTAGGCAAGCAACATCGTTAGAGTAGATTGAGAATTAGCTTCCCAGCCAGGAAAACCTGGTTCAAGTCCCACCTCTGACATATACTGTCTGTGTTCCTTGAATCTCTCAGTTTTCTAGACAACTAAGACTGTAAATTGTGGAGAAATTACTGAGCTTCATCTGGGGATCTGCTACACTGATGAAATCACAGTTTTAGTTTTTGTATTTATTCTTATAATTTTAATTTACAGGTTTCAAAATTGGGCTTATTTTCCTGTTTCTATATTTTATTTTTTGGCAGCATTTTTATAGTGTCAGTTTTCAAAGGATGAATTTTCTTTTCAGTTCACTGAAAGAGGAATTAAACTTTGTAAATAATCAAAACAGCATAAAAATATCCCTGTTGGACTTTTAATATAAAGTCTTCTAAGCATAGCAATATTTAGGAATAATACATCTGTTGTTCTTGGAATTTTTTTGGTTGTTCAAAAAAATTGGCATCTGTAGAGCATCCATGTTTTTGATATAGCTTGGCTATGGCCCAGGTTTCTGATAAATTACAGTTTGTACATATTCCACTAAGATTTGTCTGTATAGCAGCTTTTTTCTCACAAAATTGCAATTTGAGGAGTTTGTAAAAATATATTCTGCTTCAGTACTCAGTTAAGGCTATCTTCAGAGCTAATATAAGGGACATAGAGAGGCATAGACTAAAACTTAAAATAACTTTCCTGTGGAAAAGAGCTTGTAATTAAATTGTGTGTTCCCAAAGGGTAAAATGCAGAGCTTTTCAAATGTAGGGAGACAAAGTTTGGCTTAATAAATAATATAATTTTCCATCCATTAGTACTGTCAAAAAGTGAAATGGGTTGCTTAAAAAGATAGTGAGTCTCCCCTTGCCAAAGGTCTTTCTTTGGATAACCACCATTCAGAGATTTTGAAGATAAGATTGCTGTTCATTTACTGATTGAACTAGATAAACGTTGAGTCCCTTTCTATACATTTTGTATCCTATTTTAATAAAAGGAACAATTTGAAATGTTATGCTGATTTGAAAATAAGTAACACCATTTAAAAATTCTTTATATAATTATTCAGTTTTATTTTTTTGCCCAGAAACAGAACTCTTGTGAAAAAAAAAATGAAGAATGGGGATTCAGGAATGAGATTGTTAAATAATAACATTTGGACTGTTCAGTTCCTTTATGCCTCACTTTTCTACTCCATGGACAAGAACAGTGGGTTGGAAGTCAGAGGGTGACAGTTTAGATGTGAGTTATATTATTTAGATGAGATGATTAATCTCTGGCCTTAAGTTCTTTGTACTTAAAAGAAGGCAAGATTGAAAAAGAAAACTGCTAAGAACCTTGCCAACTCTGTGTCCTGAGTTACCAATTAAAAAAAATCTTTTTATCCCTAACAACTGGCATTTCCCTAATTGTTGGGGCTCTCCCCCTTATTATATTTTTATCTGTTTTGCTTAGTTTGCGTATATGTACAGGTAATATTCCTGTATATAAAGGTAATGTATGCATTTATGTATATGTAATGTAAACTTGATGAGGGTTTGGTTTTCTCCAGCATGTAGCATGTCTTGTACATAATAGGTGCTTAATACATTTTTATTGAATCTATTTATAAATTGAGTATTAGTTAATCTTAAAAGTGTTAGAGAAATTACTTTGGTTAATCTTTCAAATTCTCAAACTTTATAATGGTAGAAGGAAGATACCATTGCTTCATTATGTTGTCTAGAAAAGGTTGCTATTCTTCTGGATTTGGATCAAATTACTATATATATATATATATATATATATATATATATATGTGTATATATATATATATATATATATATACATATATATATATATATATATATATATATATACATCAGTTGGAAAATATTTTGTAGCAGAAAGTGTGGGAAAATGAAAAAAAATTATCATGGAAAAATAATATTACTTATATTTTAAAAACTAATAAAAGGGCCCAATTTATAAAAATAAAAATATATAAATGCAGTGATAAGAGATGTATGTACCTTTTTTCATTGTATTGTTGACAAATGTTTGAGACTTTTTCTGCCTAACACAAAATACCTAATAGATATTTTAGGGAGAATTCACCACTATCACAGACTCAGGCGACAGTGTCTTAATGGGGAGATTGTATATACCTGGGAAAATGTTGGTTCATAATGTACTTTGAGTTTTTTGTATATGGTCAGGTGAGCTTTTCCAGGAGAGTATAATATTCCATAAAGACTATTATATTATCTTCCTTCTATGCAAATTTGTGCCCTTGGATTAGTGAATGGCTTAAGCAAGTCTTATCTAGTTGGCTGCTATTAGATGTCATTAATAAAGAAAAGAGACCTCTCAAAAGAAAGGGAAAAATCCCTTTAAGCCTTCAGGATTTAAAAAAAAAAATGTATGATGCTCATTCCCAAAGCCTGCTGAAAATCAGAATGGACTCATTTCTTGTACTTCAAGCCTTTCCCCAACAGATAAAATTGTCAAAAGATAGCAATAGTCAGCATTTAAAGGAAGAAATCTAAGCTATCAATAATCATATTAAAATGATCTAATTTGAAAACAACTAGAAAAATACCATTCAAAGCAATTTTGAGATTCCACTATCAGACTGGCAAAGATGGCAAAAGAAAAAAATGACAAATTTTGGAGGGATTGTGGGGAAATAGGCACTTTGGTATTCTGATGGTACAGTTTTAAATTGATCTAGCCATTCTGGAAAGCATTTTGGAACTATGGCCACAAAATTATATCCCTTTGATTCAAGAATATGACTATTATATCTGTGGATTGAAACAGATCATAAAAAAACAAAAAGGAGTTGTATGTACAAAGCTATGTATAACAGCTTTTTTATTTTAAAAATGGAATCAAGGAACTAGAAACTTTGGGTATGCCATCTATTCAGGAATTCCTGACAAATTATGGTATAAAAATGTGATGAAATAACATTTTGCAGTATGAAATAACAAAATGAATGGTTTCAGTGAAATCTGAGAAGATTTTTCTGAACTGATGCAAAGTGAATAGAATGAGAATAATTTGTATTATAACAATAATATCCTTAATAGCTATGAAAAGTTTGAGATATTTGTGATTGATACAGTGACCAACCACAGTTCTACATGACTGTTAAGAATAATCATTATTCTTGACAGAGAGGAAATGGACTCATAATGTATGAAAAGAAAACGTGTTCAAATTTGTGGACACACAATATGGGAATAAGTTTTATGTAACTACACGTTTATTACTAAGATGTTTTTTCTTTTTTGCTTCTGGTAGGATTGAGAGATAGGAAAGGAGAACAAATGGCAATATAAGTAGATGAGGAAAAAAATTGAAAAAGGAAAAAAAGAATGAAAAAATTGTCATTGTGACATCTAAACCAGAAGTCAGAGAAGGGAACAGAAACAAAGCCAAAAAGAGGCATAGAAGATTAGGACAGCTTTGAAAGCTATAGGTTGAATTTGTTATTTAATTTAAAAGAAAAGTAAATTGTAAACAATGGAGATATACATTTTTATGGACAGTTTTTTGTTTTATTATGTGTATGCCTAATTTTTTAGTGTCATGCTAAGTTTAGAATGAAGATACAGATTTTTTTCTAAATCATAAAAAAGAAACTTTTGCTTTTTGCTTTTCTCTCAGATTTTGGAGACAAAGATATAAAGATAAGACACTTTTGTTCAAGGAAACTGGGTTTGTGTTTCTGTAAAATCTTGCTGACGTCAAATTCCAGCCTTTAAATACAGGTATTCATGATAGAAAGGTGATAGCTAGGCAAATGGGTACAAGTATTTACCTTTTTTTTTTTTTAAATATTTACATCTTACTATGGAAGGACTATATATCCATATAGGTTGCCCACATTTTGGAAGTATGCTCCATTTTGATGTATACCATGTGGAAAATAACTATGGGTTATAGGAATTGCTTTGGGTCAAATAATAATAGTCAGATGTCACAGTAGTTGAAAAAAATGCATTCCTTGACCTGAATAGAAATAATCTTAATCGAAAATGACACAGGGTTTTACTTCAGAAGCACTTAATTTCTGTCTTTGTCTCTTTTTTTATCTTTCTCTGTCTTTTTCTTTCCCTTTTTCTCACACTCTCACATTCTTTCCCTTCCACATTCTCTCTTCCATTCTTCCTCTCCCCTCTTTCTCTTTTGCCTAATATCACTAAATCAATTGGGATTTGCTTATTTCATGCCAAGGACCTTGAAAAATATTTCTGCAAAATTGCCTTTGTTTTGCAAACAAGGATTTAGGACTTTTCTGCCCCATAAATAGACATGCTTTGCTGTGTCATAAAGATATTTAGCCTTAAGGTCTTTCCTAAAAGTGTACACACCTGCCATCTCCAATAAATGAGATTGTAAAGGCATTTTAAGTACTGCTGATATAGGCAGATTGATTAAGAATGTTCTGCTCCTGAATCTTTCCTCAAAATGCTCCAGAATGTTAAGCACCATTTTCAATTTATTCTAAATCATACAAACTGAAAAAGTGAAGAAGAGATTCTTGCCATTTTAAAGAACTGAAAATATCATTTTTCTGTGGTGGATTGTTTCTGAGGGTATAAGCACAACATGTAGGGTCTCTTCCAATATGAAAAGACTTCCTGCTGCAAGTTAAGAAACCCTCTTGTGCTATATCGCATTTTTGTTCTTTAAATGATGTCTTTTTTCCACTTTACACATTTTCCACATTATTTAGAAATTTCTGGGATTAGCATTAGTGCACACTTTGGTGATTTTGAGAAACTAATATCATTGAATGTTGCAGGTGCTTTTATTTAATAATTATCATTTGACTCTCCCTAGAGATTTGTCTTTTCTTTTAGGTATAAAAATGTACAGAGGTAGACAATATGGTTACCATGACCATAGAAAAGACCTTTAATCTTAGCTCTTCTTAATTTGACACCATCAAGCTGGGTCACACAGTTTCAAAAGACTATTCCTAATTAGTTTACAAGTTATGCTTCCTTATCTCCATTCTTCCCTTATATTGCTATTTTTATATCAAAATCTTTAATTAGTTTCATTTAAGCCCAATGTTTGGTTTATTTCATTGGATGAGAAAACATTATTAGAGGATATTCACTTTGTTCCTTACTTCTCCCATATATCCAGCATTCTGCTTCCCATAGAAGGGGCAATGAAAAACTGAACTCTGAAAAACCAATAGTTTGAAAAATAGTCTTGAAATATGGAATCGTCATGGTAAAACTTTGGGTTGTTTCAAGGGTTATTTACTTATTGAGCATACAGATTTTGACAACATTTTTGTAACCTTTATATTTAATTAGACATTTATTTTTTTGTTCAATGTACAGTTTTATGGTTTTATGACACATTCTTCTCTTCACTTTTGTTTATAAATATTTTAAATTGTAAGTCTAAAAATAAATAATAAAAACAATTTAATAAGCATTTTAAATTGAGAAAAATCTTGTATTAAATCCCTAGCTTTTAATAATCTAAGTCAATTGTATTATCATAATGATTTCTTCTAATGTTGAAAATTTAATATTGGTGCTGAAAGGGATGATACCAGATTTTGACAGTTTCAAATCAAAACAATTTTATAGCTAATTGCCTTTTAATTTCCATATTTTTAAGTCACACATTGAGGCATTTGGATTTATCTTAATTTTTCAACAATTATACTCTCAAAGTGGGTATTATAAGTTATAATAGTCATGTCATAGACTCAAATAATCTAAATTAAATGAACATTTATTAAACACTTGTATATCAGAAAACTATGCTTAGAGTTTAAAATACCTTAGCAGTCTAACTGATACCTGAAATTACTGTAAGAGTATATTGATTGCTCTGCCTGCCATGCTCTGTTCTTCTTCTTTCCACTCTTTATTCAGCTGCCAGAGTGATTTTCCTGAAGCATGGGATTGCCCATTTTCAGTCTTATTCAGTAAATCTTTATGACTCTTTTGTCATCTGCATATTCAAAAATAAAATCCTATCTTGCATCCAGACCTCTATCTGCTGATTATTTTCTTTGTATTCTATATATAACTTGTTTATACTTAGTTATTTGCATATTATATACTCCCTTATATTTCTAATTACTTAACAAGTAGAGACTTCCTCTTAGTTTTCTATGTATTCTCAGTCTATATATAACACGTTATCAGGCACATAGAAGGTGTGCTTATTAAAATTTTATTGACTGATTTTAATCTATTCTTTAATATAAGTAGCAAATTGTCATCTTCACCTCTATTTGTACATTAATTGTTGTGAAATATTATTGTTCTGTAAGAAACAATCAACAGGATGATTTCAGAGAAGGATGGAAAGACTTACATAAACTGATGCTAAAGTATAATGAGTAGAAGGAAAAAGACATTATATACAGCAAGACCAAGACTATATGATGATCACTTTTGATGGACGTGGCTCTTTTTAACAGAAAGATGATTCAAGCCAGTTCCAATGGTTTTGTGATGGAGAGAGCCATCTGCACCTAGAGAAAGGCCTGTGGGTACTGAATGTGGATCCCAGCATAGTTGTGGTTTGCTTGCATTTTGTTTTCTTTCACATTTTGTTTCCCTTTTGATCGTATTTTTTTGTGCAGCATGGCAATTATGGAAATATGTATAAAAGAATTGCACATAATTTAACATATTACTTGCCCTCTTATGGAAGGAGGTGGGAGAAGGAAGGGAAACATTGGAACACAAAGTTTTACAAGGGTAAATGTTGAAAATTATGTATACATATGTTTTGAAAATAAGAAGCATTAATAATAATTTAAAATAAAGAAAATATAATGGAGTAATGGAGAGCATGGAGCTTAATGAGGTTATTCCACTTTAGGATAATTATTTATCTGGGAAAGAATTTATTTTTTATCAACAACCTAATTTTGTTTCTCTATAATTTAAATCCATTAATCCTAGTTTTGTTTTCTGAAACTTCACAATACATCTAATACCCTTTTGATGAGATTGTCCTTAGATACCTGAATGTAATGATTATATTTCCTATCTCTTTTCATACCCAGAATAAATGGCCTCATTTGCTTTAAGTGATTCTCATGAGTCGTACATAGTTTTAAGTCTTCTACCAACTCTGATCACTTTCAATTCATCTCTTGTAAAAATATTGTGCCCAGAACTGCAACTAGACTCTAGGAGTTATTGTGTCCAATGCATAGTGGGATTATTTTCATTGTTCTTCCTGTTAATGCAGCCTAAAATAATTTTTATAGCTATGTAAGAGCTATAGAGCTTATAGTATGGTAGTACTCTTTAGCCTACATCAAATAAACTGCTAGATAGCCATGTTCCCCCAGAATTCATTTATATCTATGAAAATTGAAATGTTTTTTACATTTATGCTTATCATATTTCATTTTTTGGCTTACTATTCCAGGCTTCTATGATCTTTTTTCCACCTAATTCTTTTATCATATCAGTCTGTGATCATTCTGTTTCTGTGTCTGTGTATATATATATATATATATATATACATACAAACAGAATATATATATGTGTGTGTGTGTTTATGTATGTGCATATCCTAGCATTTATAGCTTTTAGTAATTAAAATGTTTACTAGAACAGAATTACAAACTGAGCCTTTTGTCATATCAACTCCATATTGACATTGTTCACTAATTAAAACTCCACGTAGGTATCATATATATTTTTTATATATCTATTTATATTTATACTTATATAATATATTTAAAACAGAACCCATTATTAAGTTTATAGTTCTTTTAAAACATAAGTCACAAGAGATAGAAATATATATATATATATATATATATATATATATATATATCAATATATATATCAGTGGCCTAGGTGCTCACCTCACTGAAATATCAATCACTGAAAATATTTTGGCGTATGAGCAAGACTTGAAAAAATGACTGATCATTAGAGTTATGTTTAATACTCAATGTGACATGTGGCCTTATGATGAAGAATCAAATCATTTGCAAAAAGATTATTATAACCAAGAAGAACATTGTAGATTTAAATTTTCCAAAGATGTAAGAAATTGAAATGTTAATTTCATGTCAATAAATTAATTTCTTTGTCTCAGTTAATCTGTATATCTGTGTTTGTTTAAACAAGTCCTGACTATTTTTCTATCATCAAATGTCATTTCCTTTTAGATTTTTTGTTTTAGTTTTTAATCAAAGGATTCTCTTCAATTGACATATTTCTACCCTGGATCCACTTCTGTTGTCTTGGTGATACTATGAAGTCATTTATCTCAGTGTTAAATATCTAGTTTACTTTGCTTATTACTTTACTATGTTCTTATTATAGATGTTTATTTATCAATAAATTGAGTCCAGAAACACTATTTCTGGTTCACTTCTCATATATCTTTTTAACACAGTTATTCTTCTGCAATATACTGTTATTCACATTATGCAGATTTAACTTCCATCTAGACATTTTCCTTTCTTATGTTTTTCATATAGTATTCTCTGGATCAATTTATTAATTTTCAAGAAAAAAACATTCTTCTCATTCAATCTGAGATGCTACATATCACCTCATTTTGTAATCTTCACTAGAGGCCAGAAAAGCAAATCTTATTGTTATTTGACAACAGTTGCATAGCTGATTTCTTACTTCTTATGTCATACTTTCTTTTTCAAAATCACATCTTTTGTTTGGAAAAAAGATTATAGCACTACCTATGACTTCAAGCTCATCATTTCTTTGACCAATTATTCATACTCTTCAGAAATGGTTTCTAGGATTTCTTTTTCTTTTTTGGGCGGAGGCAGTGTCTTTTGCCCTCACATCAGTCATCAAGAGAAGGGAGCATGTGACAACTTTCATTAGTCCCTGTAGGCTCTTTATCATATCTCAGATTTATCTTTTTAGAAAATAGTATATACCATTTTCATGTTTACATTTAGTTGTTTTTGAACCCCTCAGTGGAGAGTCATTTACAAGTATGGCATGCATTTTTCTCTTGCATCTGGTCACAGGTTTCCTAGAACTTGGTTCCAACTATTCTCATTGTTTCATGAAGGATGTGTCTTTCTCAGAAACTCCAGATCAATTCTGTATAGGAAAAGTCTCATACTTCCCAGCTTCTGTAATCTATAGTTACTCCCCCTTTTGCAATAATCATTTTTTATTAATTTTATAATTATAACTTTTTTTTGGACAGTGCATATGCATGGGTAATTTTTTTACAACATTATCTCTTGCACTCCTTTCTGTTCCGAATTTTCCCCTCCTTTCCTCCACTCCCTCCCCTAGATGGCAGGCATTCCCATGAATGTTAAATATGTTATAGTATATCTTAGATACAATATATGTGTGCAGAACTGAATTTTTTTTTTGTTGCAGAGGAAGAATTGGATTCAGAAAGTAAAAATAACCTGGGAAGAAAAATAAAAAGCAAACAGTTTACACTCATTTCCCAGTATACCTTTTCTGGGTGTAGCTGATTCTGTCCATCATTGATCAATTGAAACTGAATTACATCTTCTCTTTGTTGAAGATATCCACTTCCATCAGAATACATCCTCATACAGTATTGTTGTTGAAGTGTATAATGATCTCCTAGTTCTGCTCATTTCACTCAGCATCAGTTCATGCAAGTCTCTCCAAGCCTCTCTGTATTCCTCCTGTTGGTCATTTCTTATGGAACAATAATATTTCATAACATTCATATACCATAATTTACCCAACCATTCTCCAATTGATGGTTATCCATTCATTTTCTAGTTTCTAGCCACTACAAAAAGGGAAGCCACAAACATTTTTGGCACATACAGATCCCTTTCCCTTCTTCAGTATTTCCTTGGGATATAAGCCCAGTAGTAACACTGCTGGATCAAAGGGTATGCACATTTTGATAACTTTTTGGGCATAATTCCAGATTGCTCTCCAGAATGATTGGATTCTTTCATAACTCCAGCAACAATTACAAAAGCTTTTTAACTTGATGTATCAAAATTTTCTATTTTGTGATCAATAATGATCTCTAATTCTCCTTTGGTCACAAATTCCTTCCTCCTCCACAAGTCTGAGAGGTAAACTATCCTATGTTCCTCTAATTTATGATGTCATTCTTTATGCCTAAATCATGGACCTATTTTGATCATATTTTAGTATGTGGTGTTAAGTGTGGGTCCAAGCCTAGTTTCTGCCATACTAATTTCCAGTTTTCCCAGCAGTTTTTGTCAAATAATGAATTCCCAAAAGTTGGAATCTTTGCATTTGTCAAACACTAGATTGCTATATTTATTCACTATCTTGTCCTGTGAACCTAACCTATTCCACTGATCAACTAGTCTATTTCTTAGCCAATACCAAATGGTTTTGGTGATTGCTGCTTTATAATATATTTTTAGATTAGGTACAGCTAGGCCACCTTCATTTGATTTTTTTTTCATTAATTCCCTTGAAATTCTCGACCTTTTGTTCTTCCATATGAATTTTATTGTTATTTTTTTCTAGGTCATTAAAATAGTTTCTTGGGGGTCTGATTGGTATAGCACTAAATAAATAGATTAGTTTAGGGAGTATTGTCATTTTTATTATATTCACTCGGCCTATCCAAGAGCACTTTAATATTTTTTCAATTATTTCAATCTGACTTTATTTTTGTGGCAAGTGTTTTGTAATTTTGCTCATATAATTCATGACTTTCCTTTGGTAGATAGATTCCCAAATATTTTATACTATCAACAGTTATTTTGAATGGAATTTCTCTTTATATCTCTTGCTGTTGGATTTTGTTGGTAATGTATAAAAATGCTGAGGATGTGGATTTATTTTGCATCTCCAAATTTGCTAAAGTTATGAATTATTTCTAATAGCTTATTATCAGTCTTTGTGATTCTCTAAGTATACCATCAAATCATCTGCAAAGAGTTATAGTTTGGTTTCCTAATCCCACACCTCTTTGACTTCTTTCTTATTTATTTTGTGATTTGATTTATCTAATTCTGAGAGTGCAAGGTTGAGATCTCCCACTATTATAGTTTTGCTGTCTATTTCTTTTTGCAGCTCTCTTAATTTCTCTTTTAAGAATTTAGATGCTGCACCACTTGGTGCGTATATGTTTAATATTGATACTGCTTCATTATCTATGCTACCCTTTAGCAATATATAGTTCCCTTCCTTATCTCTTTTAATTAGATCAATTTTTGCTTTTGCTTGATCTGAGATGAGGATGGCTACCCCTTGCTTTTTTGGCTTCACCTGAAGCATAGTAGATTCTGTTCTACCCTTGTACTTTTAGTTTGAACGTATCACCCTGTTTCAGGTGTGTTTCCTGTAAACAACATATTGTAGGATTCTGGCTTTTAATCCAGTCTGCTAACCGCTTCTTCTTTATGGAAGAGTTTACCCCATTCACATTTATGGTTAAAAATGACTAATTCTATATTGCTTGCCTTCATGTTAACCCCTACTTATGCTTTTCTCCTTTCCTTCCCCCTTACTCCTCTCCCCAGTATTAAACATGGGAGCAGCACCACTTGCTTTTCACAGCCCTCCCTCTATTTTATCCTTTTTCCTCACAATTTCTGCATTCCCTCCCCCTTAGCTTACTCCTTCCTCTTTCACTTTTCCCCTCCCACTTTTCAATGAAGTGGAAATAGTTTAACCATAAATCGAATATGTCTATATTTTTCTCTTTAAGCCAATTCTAATGAGAATATGATACACACTATGTTCATCCCCCTCCATTCTTTCTCTCAGGTATAATACATTACCTTTGGCTCTTCATGAGATGTAGTACCACCACTTTATCCTTTTTATGATATAATTTCCTTTCCACCTCTAGTTTCTAGAACAAATTATACATGCGTTCTTTATATATCTTTATGGCAGAAATATAATTCTCAAGATTTCTTTTTATCTTTTTAGAGATCTCTTGACTTCTGTATTTGGAGATCAAACTTTTTGTTTAGATCTGGTTTTTTCATCAAGAATAGATGGAATTCATTTATTTCATTAAATGTCCATCTTCTTCCCTGGAAAAAAGATGCTCATTTTTGATGGGTAAGTTATTCTTGGCTGCATATCAAGTTCCTTAGCCTTTCGGAATATCATATTCCAGGCCCTTCAATCGTTTAATGTGGATGCTGCTAGATTCTGAGTAATCCTTATTGTGGCTCCTCCATATTTGAATTGATTTTTTCTAGCAGCTTCCAATATTTTTTCCTTTGTCTGATGGTTCTTGAACTTGGCCACTATCCACTATATAATTGAGGTTTTTATTTTAAGGTCCCTTTCAGTAGGTGATTGATTATTTTTTTCAATGTCTATTTTACCCTCTGTTTCTAAAACATCTGGGCAGTTCCCTTTGATAATTTCCTGGAAAATAGTGTCCAGGCTTTTTTTTTTCATCATATTTTTCAGGGGATTCCAATTATTCTCAGATTATCTCTCCTGGATCTATTGTCCAGGTCTGTTGTCTTCCCAAGAAGGTACTTGTTTTTCCATTGTTTTTTTGGTTTTGCTTGACTGATTCTTGGTGTCTCCCCACGTCATTCACTTCTGTTTGTTCGATTCTGATTTTCAATGATGTATTTTCTTCACTCACTTTTTTTAATATCTTTTTGTAATTGTCCAATTGGGTTTTTAAGTGAGTTGTTTTGTTCTATGGAATTTTTTTCCATTTTGCAAATTTTATTTTTTAGAGAGCTATTTTCTTTTTCTAACTCACTAATTCTGTTTTCCTTAGAGTTGTTTACCTTTTCCAATTCACTAATTTTGTCTTTCAATGATTTGATTTCTTTATCCACTCTGTCTTTAAATGTGTGGAATGACTTCTCCAGACTCTCTTGCCAAGCTTCCCTTTCCTTTTCCAATTTCTCTTCTATCTCTCTTGTGAGAGCCTTTTTGATTTCCTCTAAGAGAGTTTTGTGTATTGAGGAGCAGATCATACCCCCCTTTGGGGATTCCTCTTGAGACAGTCTGTTTTTAGTCTCCTCAGGTCTTAAAGTCTGCTCTCTATCTATATAGAAGCTGTCAATGGTTAGAGCCCTTTAAAATTTTTTGTTCATTTTGTCAGAGCAGAATCAAAGAAAACAATTTAACAAGAAAAACACATGGTCTGCTTTTTGGGGCTGGGGGGGGGGAGGGAAGGGATGGAGCTGGATGGTGTTACCGGGCTTTCTTTACAGACCGTGGGATACAGCAGCGAGGCACTAACAGGACAGTGAAGGCTGTGCTGGGTCTAGAGCTCTGAGGCTCTAAGAACGTTCTGAGTCACTCCGGGTGGGAGTGGGGGTGCCAGGTCCCAAGAGACACTAGCTTTTCGGGGTTTTATTCTTTACCTTCTGTGTTTACACCTTCTCTGCTGATCCTGCCTTGCTGCCAAGACAGAATATTCACACTGAGGTAAAGGTCATGCCACAGAAATGGCAGAGATAGCACGTAGGCCTTTGCAGTGTGAGTTGCATTGCTCTGGCTACTTGCCCTCAGCCTGTGCTTAATCTGTTAGTCCCTGCCCCCGAGCAAAAACAGGCCTTTTCTGGAGAATTTCAAGGATATCTTCTGTTAGTGATTATTTGTAGTTTTTTTTTTTTTTGTTTTGTTTGTTTTGTTTTGGTTTGTTTTGTTTTCTGGTCAAGCATTAATTCCGAGGCTTATCATGAAATAAATTCTGAGAGAAAACGTGGAGCTCAAGCAGCTGTCTGCCTCCTCTCCACCATCTTGGCTGGAAGTCCAGTTACTCCCCCTTTTGACTGCAAATCTAGTACCTAGGGAGACAATGCAATTCTTGAAGTAATTGAGATGTTTCCCCTAATGTTCATATTCTAAATATTCATTTTGGGTTTTTAATTCATTTTGTCATTTCAGTGAAATCTTCCATCACAAAATGTCTTTGTTTTTTTTTTTTTTTTTCCTTTTTTTGGGTTCCTATTCTTATAATTCTTATGTAGATGCTATTTAAGTTACTCTCTTTCCCATGATAATTTGCCAAGTCAAGAATAGCCAATAATCACTTCTAGCCTTCTTATCACAAGCTACCACCTTAAGCAGTAGTTTGTGATGTTGATAACTATTAGAGATAAGGACAAGAGATCTAAACAAGATTGTTGCTATTGTAGATCTAAACAAGATAAATTAACATCTCTTTCCATTTAGCCATTTTTTGCTGGGACTTTTTTTTTTTTTCTATATCCAGGTAGCAACCTCTTTAAGACTTAAATCTACTAATGCCTCCTCTGCCTAGAGCACAGCAGGTGCTTCTTCTGACTTGACTTCAATCCTTGGTCTTTCAATACTTTCTCTGGATCTCTACTTTGCTTCCAAAGTTGCCTGACTTTCACCATATTGATCTATGCTGAAATAGTAATAATAATAATTAGCATTGTATACCAAGCATTGTGCTAAGAACTTTACAAATGTGATCTTATTTGATTCACACAGCAACTCTGGGAGTATTATTATTTTCTCTATGTAATAGTAGAAAAAATTGAGGCAGAGGTTAAGGGACTTTTTTTGGATGGCTCAGCCAAGTGTCTTGAGATGGATTTTGAACTTGAGTCTTCCTGTCTTCTTCTCTGGAACTCTATTCACTCTCCCACCTAGATCACATTCCCAATAGCACAATGCAATCTTTTTAGATGCAAGAACAGTATAATTGTTTATCTCTGTACTGTTATCACAGTATAGAGACTTTTGTATATAGTAAGTACTTAATGTATCTCACAATGAAGATCACTTACTTTTTGTGGCGTTTTGCCAGCACCCACATACATTTGTTCCTAAAATTGAGCATATTTTAGTACTTTTTAAAGTTTAGTACTTTCTAAAAAAACTGTTATGATTTCCATAATTAGATTTTCATTAAAAAAATCCAAACATTTTTCATATGTAGAACCACCTTTATTTCATACTTCCATCATTTGCTTATGATTTTGGAATGTTTAAATCTAATAAAAGTAAAATTTATCTATTTTAAATATATTGAATAGTAATTGATATCCAAACATACACTCATTTTATCCTTTGCTAAGGGAGAAGGGTGAGAAAATCTCAGTTTTAGATTACTTCCCACAAAGACAACATCTTAAGGCAAAGGACTATATTGTAAAGAAAAGCTTATGGTTACATTCTAGGTTTGAAATTCATATCCTTTAAGACTATGCCTATAAGTATATTTGCCAACTGAGTCAAGAAATGCTCCCCTGATGCTGGAAACAGTGTGACCAAATTGACATATAATACCCTTAACCCTTAAAGTGTATTCGTGTCTGCTTTCTATAAATTACTTCATTCACATTGGCTTTGGAAACAAAGGTTTCCCCTTTGAGAACACTAGCAATATGAATAATATCAATATCTTAGTGGAGTGATAGGGACTGAAATGTAGCAGAATGAGAACAGCTCCCATCAGTGCTAAGAACGGCATCTCTTCCTATATCTCTATTTGCTATCTATTTTATCTATCTATATTTTGTTCCAGTTTCCTTGTTTGTAAAATGGGAATTTAAAATGTTTATTATTGAGGAACTTTGTAAAGTTTAAAGTGATATTCAAATACAGTTTATTATTATTAAGATGCTAGTATTTTTCTGGGAATTCTATACTAAAGAATTTCTGTAATACTTTTTTGATAGTAGCTCATTCAGATTTATACTGAAAAAATTTGTTCTCTAAAATCTAAAATTTAAGAGAATTACTTCAAGATTATTTTAATATTTCAAAAAATTTTATTTTTTTTCATGTGGTGGATAATCCCATCTCTGATACAGATTGTAGCCCTTTTATACCTTAGTAAATAGTTTTGAGAGCAGCTGTGCAAGAAAAATTCATCACCCTGAGGCCAACCTGGTAATGAGCCTCTCTGAACTTATCTAGTGTGGTCCCCAGACAAAAGACATCCAGTTCATCATCAGGACTGCATTCAAAACCTTTCAAGCTTGATAGGGCCTGCTAGAGCTTGTACTGTGCTGACATAACTATCCAGAATATATTCATGTCATGATAGAACATTAGGATAGAACTTTAGTGGAGGTATAAAACTGATTTAATAAATGGTGTTAATTCAGATATGACTAAGACTGAAAATGGACTCATAAAAATTGTTCAGATGTCCATATGAGAAGTAATATACATATATACATACATATTTGTGTGAATGTGGGGAGGGGGTAGACAGGGGAAAAACACTAAGCTTTGTCTGAATCCCTTTTCCATAATTATTTCATTTATGGAAACTGCCATGCATCTAAATAGCCAACAATATAACAGCTGTCTATTAACATAAGAATGTATTTTGTTTAAAGGTGAGTTTAAAAATTCTATCCTTTTGTTATTCACACTTTGGGAACAAAGATTTGAGATGAAAGATTACTCTTAAGTGGTGGTAACTACTTGCATTTGTACTATTTGAAAAACATTTTTAAGTGGCAACAAAAAACCAAATGGAAAAATAAATCGGTATTTTTCAATACATTTGCCTAAACTTAATGGCCTAAAACCAAATGTTTTTGAATTTAGTTTTTTTAAATTACATTAAAAATTTTAATGTTTTTTTTTTTAAATCTTGAATTCCACATTGTCTCCTTTTCTCAAGGAATTATTGCAAAATTTAATGTGAGAACTCCCTCAACCTACAACATATCACACCTTCTCAAACTTAGTAGTTACGTAATTGTTCAAGGAAACTTACAGTAGTCAGCTAGCCATTTAAGTATTTCATACAGGGTTAAACCCCATCTTCCTAATTGCAAGCCTACTACTTTAGCTATAACACTGTACCATAGTCTTATTATAGTAGTTCACATTTAAATAGTGCTTTAAGCTTTACAAAACATTTTACTCAGGGAAAATCCCTGTGAGGAAGTTGGTATAAAGATTATGTTTCAGACAAAATGACCTGCTTGCTGTTCACTTGTACATGTAACATCCTATCTCAGCTAACTTCCCAAACCTAGACTGGCATTGATAGGTTTGGAGGAGATCTAATTTCCAATACTCTCCTATTATTCTTAGAATTCTAGAAGTAATCAACTGGTGGCAAGTCCCTACTTATTTGCTTCTCTATAAGAAAGAAAATGTATTTACTCAAATGGATAGCAGTAGACAGAATTACAAAGTGTTTTCCTGTTAGGTTCTTACTTAGTGCTAATGAGATAAGGAGATATTATGACCCAAAATCTGGGTCATGTTTTTCCAAATACACACCAAAAAAATCCATGGTGAAGAGAAGTGGGCCCAGACTTAACTGTGATATGAAGATACTCAGAGAATTTACATGGTTATAATGAGGGAAAGGAAAGGCGGAACCCCATTTCTTGGAGCATAGATAATAAGATAATCCCATGAGGGGCAGTGTCCCCTGTAAAATGAATTACAGGCCCGAAAACCTAGATTGATAAATAAAAGGTTTATTGTAGGAATTTGGAAGTTAAGTTAGAAAGGCCAGAGGTGGCCGCTGGGCGGGCAGGAACCCTTACATGGCTGGAAGGATACCATGTGTTGGCTGGAACGGCTCCTGCAAAGAGAGAGCTCCAGCTCGTTTCTTTTATACCTAGAAGATGATGGGCGGTACCCCTAAATTCTTGGCAGGCTTTTCAGTTAGCTCAGATCCAGTGGGGGCTGGGGGAAGCTGAGCTGAGAGTGGGGCTGGGCCCGAATATTCAAAGGGTCCCTTTGACCAGGATTTGTGAATCAAGGTCAGCCATGGGTTGGGCAATTAGAAAGGAATCTTAAAGGGACCTCAATCCCCATGAGTTACAGCATCTCACAACTCTGAAATTGGCTTCTATGTTCTTTCTTTCTTTGGAAGGTCTTTTCTTGGGGCAAGGAAGAAGTTGACCTAGATGACTGACAAATCATTAACTTTGACAGCCATCCTTAACTGTCTTTTCAGAGGACATGGTATTTCAGTTGGCCTGGCCTGTCTCTTGTGTGACTAGGTTCAGGCAGCTGGCTCTGTGTGGTTTGGCTCCTTTTGGATTTGTCCTAGCAAGTTATTAGAGCTTTAAGATATTGGTCAGTATGCTGATGGGCTGCATTTACTATTCAAAATATAGGTTTCTCTATTCTGATACCCTTTACAGAGAGCAGTATCTCTGCTGGACTCAAGTTCATTCTTTGATGAACAAATGTAAGTACACACCACCTTTAAATTGACTCA
This sequence comes from Sminthopsis crassicaudata, assembly GCF_048593235.1. Lineage (NCBI taxonomy): Eukaryota > Metazoa > Chordata > Mammalia > Dasyuromorphia > Dasyuridae > Sminthopsis > Sminthopsis crassicaudata. The sequence goes on along the minus strand of NC_133621.1, from coordinate 132,821,813 downwards.
GCTGGTTAGTGTCTTACTACTCAGCTGGTGTGTTAAAAGTTGGTGTTCCTTAGACCCTTAGAATGGTCAAAATTGTTTTTCCTTTGTCTCCTTTAAGGCCTTATGCCTGAGCTGTCATTTCCAAGTAGGAGCTGGGAAAGATCTAACCTCTCCAACTGGTGTTTTCCTTCAGTGAGTGACTACACTTTTACTTATGATGATGGCCCAAATAATATCCTGTCTTGTGCAAGTGAATGGCTGTTGCCAAAGATAGGGAGAAAAACTATGTCCTATGAGAAAGTTAATTGTTTCTACAATCCTTTATATTGTAATATAGTGCTTTCTTTACTTCTAGAAAGGCTTTCCCCTTTTTTGTATTTCATTGTTTTTTCTTTTGACTCATTTAGCTTTCAGAAGTTTTATGGGGGCATTCCTTTTACACATTAAATTTCTCTCCCATCCTTACTCCATTGCACATATATCTTTCTTTTCCTGAAATGACTCACTTGTAAAAATTGTGCACTTTTACATATAATATAGTATATTTTAGACTGCTAAAATTTTTACTTTTGTATCTCTTGTATCAAGAGCCGGTAGGTGGCACAGTTGATAGTAAGGAGGAGGAGGGTTCATATGTTGTCTCAGAAACTTATTAGCTGGGAAAGTCACTTAACCTGTTTACCTCAGTTCTTCATCTTTAAAATGAACTAGAGAAGGAAATGTTAAAGCAATCCAATATCTTTGTCAAAAAAATTCCAAAAATGGGGTCATACTCAATAATAATCTTCAGCATCTAGCTCCATTCATGGTATAGAGTAGATTGAGGAATACTAAGTACTTGTTGAATTGAAGGCTAGAATTTATATATCGAGATGAGAGTAGTTACCTTGGGAAGACTATGCTTTGATTGCAGAGATTCTTCCACTGCTTGAAATACTTTTGAAGCCTTTCTATTACCTTAAGAGCAAATTTATGAACCACAAAAGAAAATTTCGATAAACATTTTTATCAAATTTGATTATCTCATGTATTTCCTAAATCCTTCTTAGAGGATATAAGTTATGTGATGGAGCTTGTGGGTCTTTTAATTCAACACTTTGGATCTCCACTTATTATCCCTTGTTATGGCTATGTGCTTGGGTCAATTCCATTGGGCCCTTGATGAATATTTTATGCCATTATTTTATCTCAAGGTATTGTTTTTAATACATAGCATCAAGTTTACACTCAACACATATTTTTTCATTATTTTTTAGACAACGTGACCAAAAGCAAAATGAGGATTTGAATCCAAGACCCTCTGGCATAAAATTCAATGCTCTTTCTATTGTGTTTGATTATCTTTTCATATAAGTTAAATGGCTTGAGGAACCAGAGGACAACTTAAAATTTCTGAAAGCATGGTAATATAATTTTTTTTCAGTGCTGTCCAAAAACATTCTCTTCTTCTTCTTCCATTTTGTTTTTTGTCACTTCTGTCTTCAAAGACATTTAAACTCCAGAAGTAATTTAGCAGGCTGCATGTTAATTAGTATACCATATTTTTATATAGTCAATTGGTATTTTTCATTGACACATTTTTTCCAGCATAGATTTATGTCTTCTTTTCTGAGTGGTTTTGAATCTATTGAAGATGTTCAATAAAGTTATTGAGTTCAAAGTCAAAGCCTATGGAGACACTCAGAGTCTTTAGGTAATTTTTCTTTACTTTAAGCTTCTATTTATTTTCACAGGATATCCTTCATGGCACTGGCAGACACTATTGTGAGCATGGCATTCCTATTTTGTTTTTTAATACCTCATATTATATTGATAATTATGTGTTTATTGAATAAAGCCATCTTTGTGTTTGCATCTATGGAAAAATCTCCTTTGCTCTTAACATAAACATAGGAGACAACTTGTTGATATTTTAAGACTGTTTTGATTTTAAGACTGCTTTGTTTTAATTTTTTTTAAAGTAAAACCAAAAACTTACCAGTAAACTGTGGGGTCTTATAGTTTTTGAACTGTTCATTAGTTGTGTAACTAAAGATATGATTTACTCTAAGAAAATCATATACAATAAACTGCCTGTTCTCTTTGAAGTGTCATTATTTCTAATAAGTATTTATTATTTTTCACAAATGTCTTTTAAATTATAAAGACAATTCCTATTGAATTTTGTGTTTGACTCTGACCATAGAAATAGAATTATTTTTTAAAATCACCAATATACCCCAAAGATCCTTGATTTTTATATTGTGTTCCTTTGGACTATTATAAGTTACCAAAATATATACAGTTTTTGATAGGGGGAAAAAAAAACACTAACTTCCATTGGGGGGGGGAGTTGGAGTGCCTTTTGTACATGTATAATCTTTAAAGCTATGGAGTTTGGGGGATGGTGATATAACACTTCTATAGTGTTAAATCAAAGGAATAATTACACTTGGCAGTTTTTGTTTGCAGAATGCACGAAAGGCTGAAGGTTTTTGTACAGTTCAAAGAGCACATTCCACAGATCTAGCAATTGCTGGTTGCCTGCAGGGATCATATGAATTCAGAGAGGGGAAAAGTCCAACCATTTGAATATAGTTTCTTTTCTTTGTTAAAAAAAAAAAGGGGGGGAAAATTTAAAAGAAAATCTTTCATTTTATAAAAAAATTAAGACAATTAAACACATAGTTGCTAGCTTTATTATTTATTACAAATATGAGATGATCTTTAATAGTCATTTTGCTTTTTCCTCAGCTTCATCTCAGTATACTTGAGTTTCCTTTTTTCTTATCTAGTCATCAGTACTGTTTAAATAATTTTCAGATTAAGGCTAATATTTTAGCCTGTGGAAATATATAGTACTGCTGCTGATCAAACAATCAGGGAAATTTTAGAATGAAGAAAAAAATTCAAGTGAATAATTTTTACTTTTGATAACTTCTGTTCCAACTACTATTCATACAGTTATCATGTTAGCCAAGTTGAATAATGTCATTGAAAACTTGAGAGTCTTTAGTTCAAAAATTTTCAAAGTGTAGGCCTGTTATCTGACCTCCCAAGACTGCATTCATAATGAAAATGATAATATGTAGATTATAATTTTTAATATTTACTAAATATAAATTATATCTTATGCTATGCACTTATGTATATATGTAATGTTAGCTATTTTAATTAAATACCATGATATTTCTTAGAAAAGGATAATCTATCTCTATTGCTGAGCAATTGTTTAATATTCTTCTGAAAGTGAAGAAATTGAGCCACAAGGTTTTTTGCTTTAAGTCATACATTCACAAAGAAGTTTGAAATAAAGTATTTAAGATTGTGGAGATTTTTAAAAATCTAATCTATTATACTGTGCTTATAGCTGGCTATTTAATACAATATCAGACAAGAGACAGCTGAAAATGGAAAGTAGCTGTTCTTGATGCATCTATATTCATTGCAATCTGAAACAAATCTTGGGTTCACCACAAGAAAGACCAAAAACTTTTTTTTCTTTTCTTCAGAATAAACTGCCTAAGCTCCAAAGATCCATTTCTTGGTTGGGTATTTGATGGCAAAATAATCTTAGAAATCTTTACTGATACTTATTGTTGAAGATTGGGACATCTTTGACTTATCGGTCACTCCACTTACATGAATGTGATTTGAGGAAAGCTGAAAACTCTTTCTACCTTAGATTGCTTCACTTATTATCCCTGTCTTGTTAACTGAATTCCTAAATTACTTATATTAGAGGAGGGAAGGTTTAAAGGATTAAAGACTACTTTAAAATGTGAATTCTTATGAGAATGAGGAGGAAAAGGAAGCGCTATCTAAAGACTATAATGTATATATACTTGGAACTGTTTAGCTACCTTAAATTTTTAAAAGAAATGCAGAAAACAGAAGCAATGGCATAATCAATTGCATGGTCCTTTAAGAATAGTATTAAATTAGGAGTAAATTTGGATTGCTAGATAAGAAAAAGGTAAGGAGTTATTGTGATGTAGAAGGGAAAAACCTTCCCCAAAGTTCTCATTCAGGGCTTCATTATGATTTGGGGGTGATCCTTGCTTGTGGAAGATAATGTCACCAGTACATAAATGTTGGAATGCTCTGTTCAGTTTGAAAATGTTTCAAGTTTGATTCTGGCAACAGGTTAGTAATTTGATCATAACTTATAAAATAAAGAATGATACAGAATAGCTCTAAGTGCTAAGTGGCTCCTTTCCTCTTCATTAATGATGTTAACAGTGGCAGAAAAAGTTTAGAGAATGCTGAGATTAAGTGGCACAGTGGTAGAAGGCTGGGCTAAAGTCAAGGAAACTCATCTTTCTGAGTTCAAATCTGGCCTCAAACATTTTCTAGCTTTGTATCTTCCTCTGTAAAATGAGCTGCAAAAGGAAATGACATATCACTCCAGTGATTCTTTGCCAAGAAAACCCCAAATGGAGTCAGGGAGAGTCAGTTACAACTGAAAAAATGACTCACAAGAAAAAAATTTGAACAGTTTTTAGATTGTATATGATCATCACTATTTTGACTGTTGATATGATTTTTTTTATTTTTGAGTTTTTTTAAACCCCCAAGGTTTTGTAAAGTCATATTGATAAAGTTGATTTAAACATTTTATTTGACTTTTAGTTTACAGAAGTCGGTGGTTTTTTAGCTGAGATATGTTTTATTTTATTATTTCTTTTCTTTTATTAATAGCATTTTATTTTTTTTCTAATTACTAAATATAGTATTCAAGAGTCGTCTTTGCAAGATTTTGAACTCCGATATTTTCTTCCCTCCATTTTTTTAATTAAAGTTTTTTATTTACAAAACATGCATGGGTAATTTTTCAACATTTACCCTTGCAAAACCTTTTGCTCCAAATTTTCCCCTTCTTCCCTTTACCCCCTCTCCTGACTGGCAGATAGTCCAATACATGTTAAATATGTTAAAATATATGTTAAATCCAATATATGTATACATATTTATGCAGTTATCTTGCTGCACAAGGAAAATCAGATCAAAAAAGAAGGAAAAAAACTGAGAAAGAAAACAAAAATGCAAGTAAACACTAACAGAGAGAGTGAGAATGTTATGTTGTGCTCAACACTCTATTCCCACAGTTCTTCCTCTGGATGTAGACGGTTCTCTTCATCACTGTACATTTGGAAGTGATTTGAATCATCTCATTGTTGAAGAGAGTCACTTCCATCAGAATTGATCATCATATAGTATTGTTGTTGAAGTATACAATGATCTCCTGGTTCTGCTCATTTCACTCAGCATCAGTTCATGTAAGTCTCTCCAGGCCTTTCTGAAATCACCCTGCTGTTTCTTACAGAACAATAATATTCCATAACATTCATATACCACAATTTATTCAACCATTCTCCAATTGCGGGCATCCACTCAGTTTCCAGTTTTTTGCCACTACAAAAAGGGCTGCCACAAACATTTTGGCACATACAGATCCCTTTCCCTTCTTTAATATCTCTTTGGGATATAAGTCCAGTAGTAACACTGCTGGATCAAAGGGTATACACAGTTTGATAACTTTTTGGGCATAGTTCCAAATTGCTCTCCAGAATGGTTGGATCCATTCACAACTCCACCAACAATGCATCAGTGTCCCAGTTTTCCCACATCCCCTTCAGTGTTCATCATTATCTTTTCCTGTTATCTTATCTAATCTGACAAGTATGTAGTGGTAACTCAAGAGTTGTCTTAATTTGCTTTTCTCTGATCAGTAGTGATTTGGAGCACCTTTTCTTATGACTACAAATAGTTTCCATTTCTTCATCTGAAAATTCATTTCCTTTGACCATTTATCAATTGGAGAATGGCTTGAACTTTTATAAATTTGAGTCAATTCTCTATATATTTTAGAAATGAAGTTTTTAAATGATGTTTATAAACTTAAATATAAAACAGAGGGAAGTTATAGTTGGATGACAAGACTCCTCCACACAAGACATCCCTCTCAAAGATAGAGGACAAAAGATATATTTTTAGTGGCCTATAACTCGGGAGTGTCAGATAAAGATCCACAAACATTAATGTGACTGTAATATCAATGAAAGGCAGATGTGATTTCCAGGAATGACTTAGAATGACTTTGGACTCTGCCCTGGTCAAATCAAATCTGAAATTTTGAAATCTGTGTAGGGAGTTAACAGTTTAAAAGGAAAATATCCAGAAGAGGGCAAAAAGAATTTTTAAATGCTTTGCAGCCATGTTGTATGAGAATCATTTGAAGAAATTTGGGGTGATTGACTTGGAAAAGCAGAGATTTAGGTAAAAATGATGTTTTTGTTTGATATTTTATTGGGTTCTCATGTCAGAGAGGGTTAAACTTGTTTACATTGGCTCTGTGGGGAAGAAGAATAGGGGGGTGAAATCAAAAGAAGATTAAACTTCCACAAATAGGAGTGGAGTGCTGGAGTTGGTAGGGCTTCTTAGGAATTCTTCAAACACAAGGTAACAATAATTTTTAAAATCTATAACTGAAAGAGAACATGTTTGACCTAACAGATAATAATTTTTTTTAAATCTATACCTGAACGAAAACATGTTTGACCTAACAGACATTTGAAGAAATTTGGCATGTTTAGTTTGGAAAAGAAGGAGGCTTAGGTGAAAAAAAATCCATCTCAAATGCTACCTTTATTGTGAAGTTTTCTCTTTTTCTTCCAGCTAGAAATAATCTTTTTAAAAAAAAAAAAAAAAAAAACTGAGATCATAGAACTTGGTACTTATGATGCATTTATCTTGTATTTTATATATACATATGTGTATATGCACAGATACACATAAATGTATTGTGTGTATGTATATATTTGTGTGTTTTTCATCACTTTTAATGGATTGCGTAAAGAGGTTGTATGTAATTTTTTGTAATTTTCTTTCCCACTAACCTTTGTGCTATGTCTAGCAGAGTGATAAAAATTTGAATTAGAACTAGATCTTGCTATTATGAACCATGATCTGATAACAAAATATAGTTCTTAATAGGTAATAACAAATATATAGAGAGTAAATGAATAGATACATTTTGAATAATTATTATTGTTGCAAAGATTCCTACCTATAAGGAAATCTTGGCCTTGTTTCTCTTATAATTCAGCTCTTTAAATTGATTTCATTTATATATAAAATCCTTTAATATCTTAGAGGGGTGCAGAAATTTAAGAAAAAATAGTTACTTTAGTTGTTCTGAATAAGACCTAGATAAAATAAAGAAGTTTTTTAGGCTTGATTATCAGAAATTCCATTATTATATATATATATATATATATATATATATATATATATATATATATATATATATATATATATATTCTTGTTTATTAATAAATCCATCTAATAGGCAGAGAAAATGAATTGCTGTTCGCAACATTTAAATTCTGAGCAGCTGCAATAGTAATTCATGAGCCATAGTTGAATACATTAATCTCTCCTGTTATTCAGAAATGAAAAGTAATAGTTCATTATACTATAAGAGGAACCACCCAGAAAATCAGAACTCAAGATATGTGGTTAACCTCCTCTTATATTGCCACCCTCCTTCACCTCCCATCTGCTACATGCAAGACATAATTAACTCTATCTTCAGGTAACCTTTTCTTTATGATTGGTTTGCTTGATAATTGTAGGCAAAAGATATAGCAGTTTTGTATGCCCATATACAAGATCTTTTTTTCCCAGATAGTAACAGCAACAAGGAAAAATATATGAAAGTCATTTTCTTCTTCACATAGACTCTTACATTTCTTCATTATTTTCACATCTTTATTCTTAAAAATATTGTATGGTACTTTAAAGTATGTATAGTTCCCTCAATATGTTCTCATATTGACTTCACAATACCCCTTTGAAGGAGATGCTTCAGGTGTTAGTTATTTCTTTTATGAAAAATAAAACTCTAAGGTACAAAATAGTTAAAGATTCCAAATAGTACATTACTTAGCATGCTTTTTACTTTTTACTTTTTTTCTCCATCCGTGCATTATTTTGTTTTTGGCATCGCAGTTTGGGGTTAAGTGGCTTGCCAGGGTCACACAGCTAGTAAATGTGTCTGAGGTCTAATTTGAACTCAGGTTCTCCTGATTCCAGGGCTAGTGCTCTATCCACTAATTGCTCTATCCGTTCATTCTTAAACATTTTTAAAATGTATTACAAGTGCAGAAGATTAAGCAACACAAAAAACAAACTTGGAAATAAACATTACAAATTTATCAGCTTCCTCAAAAGTCATTTTACTTTTAAAAATGTGCCATCTTTGAAGAAGGACTAGCACCTATCTAAGGGATCTTTCCATGTAATTTTAAATGAACCATTGGATGCAGCATGAGACATGAATTGTTGACAGGAGATTGCATTTCATAAGGGAAAAACATGACTTAGAAGACCTAGTTTTGAAACTTAACTTGATTATTGACTCCAAGATGTCATTGAATAAATCATTTATCTTTCTGGGCTTTAGTTTTGTAAAATGAATAAAAATTTATAAAACATAAAACAACTCAACAGATGTTAAGAAATCACTGAAGATACCCATTTCCAAATCTATTAAAATATAATCAAAGGTTAAATAGGATGTGAATAGGATGGTATGGAATGATTACAAAAACTGGTTTTAAAAAAAAAGATAGCAAAAAGAGCTTGAAAATTTAGTAAGTGAGAATGCACAATTTGTGCCCTCATTTGCCCCGCTTGTCCATTGACTCTTTTGCCTTTCATATTTAGTTTCTTATGTACTGGCTCCTTCTGAGTTTCCCAAGCATGTCTCCCCATCTCTTAAAAAAAAAATCTGATCTCATCAAGCTATTAATTTGTATCTCTTCTCCATTTCATAACCCTTATTGGTCAGTCACCACCAGGCCCACAAACTCCTATCATGTGTCTTTTTTCTCTTTCATGTTTATTCTTTACTAAAATCTGATAAAAGGGTATTGAAGACAAAATGAACTTGCAAGCTTCAGAAAGTCAGAAGAATTAGTAGAGGTCCAGTGATGAGAATCTGAAGGAATCTATTGTTGCCATAGCAGCTGGGAGTTGATTCACAGCTGGGATGGAGAAAGCAAAAATCTCTAGTATTATGCAGCCTCCTTTAATTGGACATAAGCAGATAAGCCCCTGAGATTTGGGTTAATACTTATACATTTTGAGAGGAATTCCTACCTTCAGATTTTTCTTTCCTTTTTTCTATTTCATTCCATTCTTACCTGGCTGAGGCTTTTTTTCAGTTGTAATCATGTGTCTAGGAAAAGATCAGTTATATGAAAGTCCTGTATTAATTTTGTGGAACATTGGAGTGAGCACTAGAACACTGAATTAAAAACCAGAGGATCTGGATTGAATTCCCATTTCTGTCCTACATTTACTACATAAGCCCTGTGTGATTTTGGATGAGTTCTCCTTGGGAAAATGAAGGGGTTGGATGAGATGGCTTCTAAGGTCTTTTTCTAGGTTATCCTATTTGATAAAAATGACCTTAATCAAGCTCTGATACCTGTTGTTCAATATTTGATATACTTGTGTTTTTCCTTTATGGTTGCTTTTTAAAAAATATTATTATTGATTTATTTTAAACATTCTTTTTCTTTTTGAATTTTGATAAAATTCGTTTTTTCTTCCCATCCTCACCCAAAAAATACTTACTGAAAAGGCAAGAAGAATTATATCAACTATACATGTGAAATCATGCAAAACATTTTTACATATTGGTCATAAAGAAAAAAAACAAAAAGTGAGAAAATTATGCTTCAGCCTATACTCAGAGTATATCAGTCCCCTCTCTGAAGCATTTTTTCCCATCTTGAGTCATTTGGATTTGTCCTAGATTATTGTTTTATTTAAAATAACAAAGTTTTTCACATAAATTATAATTTATAAAAACTTACTTTTTTCAGTTAGATTTTGTATGTCTTTTTCCCCCATTTTGCCACTTCTGCTTTTTAAGGAATTCTTTTCCTCATTGACTTTTAATCTCATTTTCTAGTTGCTTTATTCTAATTTTCATGGAGTTTTTTCTTCTGGGAGTGTTTGTACATCTTTCACCATTAGGCCAGTTCTATTTGTTAAGGTAATGTTTTCTTCATTATTTTTTTCCCTGTTGGGCTTTTACCAACTTGTTAGTTTTCTTCCATCGTTCTCAAATTTTTTCCCAATTTTTCCTCTACCACTTTTATCCATTTCTTTAACTTTTCCAGAAATTTTTATTGGACTTGTATCTAATTAGAAGTAATTTTTTAGGTTTTTTGAGTAGCTGTTTTCCCACGTTTTCTTTCAGAGTTTATGTTTTGGTCTTCCCTAAGTACTTAATTTTATGATAAAATTGAGCTTTGCTCACCTAGGTGGTGGGGAGGCAGTGTCCCAAGCATTAGGCTTTTTTGTGTTGGTGTTTTCAGAGATAGTTCTAGGACTTTGCAAGTTTTCAGTACTTCCAAAATAGTGTGATGTGGTCACTGCTCTGCTGGCTCTTTAGTTGTTAACTTGGTTGGGTCTTATTCCTTTTGACCCTGGAACTATGACCAAGGCCCTGTTGTCCTTCAGCCAAAAACACTAAACACTAGTGCTCCTGTTTTGGAACTGCAACCTCTTTGCAACAAGCATTCCTTGTGATTCTTACCTGTAATTGCAGTCCAGCAGTTCATATAGGTAGTAGAGTTTCCTGTTAGTGCTCACTTTACCCAGTGCCAGCAAAGGGTCCTCTGTCACCTTTTCTGATGGGTATTTCTATGCCTCCTGATGCTGCTCTCAGCTGACAGTCTTAGCTATTTTGGTTATAATTTGACCCATTTTTTGGCTTTCTTATGGTCCTTTGACACAATATATTAAATATAATAAGTATTTAATGATTGCTTTTTGAAATTACTTGAATTGACCATCAGTTCAACATGAAGGTAAGAACTTGGGTCTGGTTCCAAAGGATTTGGGTTAAATTATTATGCTACTATCCATATGACTTTGGACAAGTCATAGTCCTCCACTCTATTTCCCTCTTCTGTAAAAATAAGTTGAATGTATGTGGTGTTTCATTTTTCAGAGATCAGAGCCTCATTCTGTTGTCAAAGCCTCATTTTGTTCCACTCTCACTTTACACCTTTGTAACCAAATAATTTAATCTCATTGGAATTCAGTTGGGAGTAGCTAGGTGGTACAGTGGATAGGCTGTTGGACCTTGAGTCAGGAAGACTCCTTTTCCCAAGTTCAAATGTGACCTCAGACACTTCCTAGTTATATGACCGTGGGCAAATCTCTTAACCATATTTGGCTCAGTTTTCTTATCTGTAAAATAAATTGGAGAAGAAAATGGCAAACCACTTCAATTGCTCTGCCAAGAAAAACCCAGATGGTGTCATGAAGAGTTGGGCACTATTGACAAAAACAAAAGAGGTTTTAGCTTTCTTATCTATAAAATAAGGCCCTTGAAATATAATTGTATGATTTATTCTTCATTAGATATGTATTCACTGAATACTTTCTGCATCTTAGTGGCCAGGATTAGCTTTTAATCAGCTTTTAATCAGGATTTCCACATGGTAATGTCTGTTAGGAACTTCAGTCAGTCAATCAGTGAACTTTCATTAAGTGCCTATTTTGTGCTACTGTGCTAAAGTGCTGGAATTTCTTTGTCAGTTCAGATCATCACTTTGTCTGAAAGCCATAGACTTGGAGATTTTCCTGGTACATTGAGAGGCTAGAGCAAACAAAAGACTTTAATCCAGGTCTTCCTCTGTTTACCAACACGTTGCCAGATATTGGGAGCAGTTTTAGCATTTGTCCAACACTCATAGTGCTCATGAAGGAACAAGATAGAGACTATACTATTTAAAATATCTTTTTTTTTCTTGTCTTTGTAAAATCCCATATTGCCTAGTAAGTTTTCATAATGGTTTTTAAATAAGTAGTTTATGCCCCAACATTTGTAAGGATTTCAATAATAATGGTACTCAATAGGTTCAGTGTGTACTTCCATGTATAGATGTTTCTTCAGGAGTTATTGTAACACATCCAGCTTTTTTCATCCTTTATTATTTTTATTCTGATCCCCACATGAATTCTCCATTAGCCAGTGGCAAACACACTAAAAACTTTCCTCTTAGGCCTCTTAATTTTTCATAGATCCCTGGGAGGCACTTGGATTTTCTTTTGGCTATTCCTAGTTCTCACCTCATGAATGGACTAACTTCTTTCTTTTCTTGAATTTGTTTTATGCTGCTTTTTGTGAAAAAGTAACTTTTGGCATTATGTAGTAGCTTACTCACTCAGCTTTTGCCTTCATTGCCTATTAATAAAATTAAATACATATAAGTTGAAAGATGTATATGTGTTGGTAAAATAATTTCAAACTATTTTGTTCTTACTTATTTTGATATTTTAATTTTTGCCCTCAGTATTATGTTGTTGAATATAATTTCTGGAATTATTTCTTCATTCATAGTTTGTTAGATTATACTTGTAGACACACATTAGCTTACCATTTAACCAGATGACAGTTCATGAATGAAATGAAATTACTTTTACATAGAATTTTAAAATGACACAACCAATAGGCACTTTAAAGGTTATCTGTGCATACACTTTTCTTATATAGAAGAAGAAGCTGGGAATCCCACAGGGTAAAACTTGCCCCAAATCATATTGCTAATTAATAGTAGATCCAGGACTTAAAATATGGTTGTGTTCTTTTGTCTGCCTTCTTCCGTACTCACATGTTATATTAAATTCCCTGGATACAACTAATTTTTCTTATAGTAACTTCTACTGAAAAAAAAAAAGAAGATTTTCATGTTTTGAAGGATTTTCAGATTGTATCTTCCCTGTATGCCTGTTTTAAAATTAATTTCCAAGTTGTTTTGTTCTTCTTTCTCTTCTTGTTTCATTACTTTTGAGTATCTTTTCTCTGGTACTTGCTATTCCTTTCTTATATCTGAATGTCTTTTCTTTTTACTGGCTTCTTAAATCCTTATGCATTGCCTTTTGGCTTTCTTTAATCTTCTTTTCTGTTTAATTTTTAAATCCTTTGCCCTTCATCTTTTTTTTTTTTTTTTAGTTTTTTTTTTTAAACTGGTCTCTTTTCCTTTGATTTCCTCTTAAATGTTACCTCTTCTCAACATTGTTATTTCATTAATTTTTTTTCTTTTTTGTTTTTTTTTAGCCTTTTAATTTTTTTTGTTTTTCTTTTGTATATTGCCTATAAGGAAAACCACCATTTTAAAGCCATTATGAAGGCATAAATAGATCCTTTTTGTTATTTGGAGGAAAACAAAATAAATTAAACCACCTCCCAAGCTAATTATGTTTCCCCCACAAATATAAGTTCATTTTCTTAGCAATATCTTTTGCTTCTACTTAGAATTTTTTAAAATTCAATTTTAGGTTATGTTGGATGATTTCTAGTTCAATTACCCCCCCTTTTTACTTCAAAATAAAATATATATATTCTTTATTAAAAACATCTACATGTAGGATACATCTTAAAAGAAGTAAACATTTGATTGCAGCCCATAATTTCACCTTTTAAAAACATCTTTGGATAAATTTTTGTTCTAACTTAAATGTGTGTATAAAAAAACAAAATGATCAGCTAAGATAGTATTTCTAGAAATTTGAATCATGTATTAAAAACCCAAGCAGTCATCAACAGACTAGATTTTTGATTTAATATTTTTTCCTTTAATAGTAATTATATTATGTATCTTTGGAACTCAAGAAGCAATTGCAATAAAACTTCATTAATTAAGAGTATAGCAATTTGAAAATTTGGAATTGAAAGTTGCCTTTCAATTGAAATGAAAATGAGATGAAATGGAAGAGTACTCATATTCTACTATGAGACACCTTGTTTCAAAAGCTTACATGGCCTTCTGCTGAGTGAAGAATGACCTAGTAACTGTTATTTTGTTTTGTTTTGCTTTTTTTAAATCAGTAATCCTTTGATAGGAGAATGCATCATGATTTTAGTTTAGTACTTTGTTGTAGAGAACTTGTAGAGTGTTTCAGTTTTTAAAGTGGGATGAATCTTAGTGATCATATAGTTCATTTTACTCATTTTCTAGATTAAAAAAAAAAAAGAGAGAGAGAAGCCTAAAGAGGGTCATATGATCTGTTCCAAGTTACACAGGTAGAAGCAGGGAATGGACCAGAATCTAGCTCTTCTAATTCTATTGACCATATTTTTGGTCTCATTGTCTGGTCCCTTTTTAAAAAAATTACAAATTTTATTCCTTATAATATATTAAATATTACTACCAATTATAAAATATATTTCTATGCTTAGATTTTTTTCATTTCCAGTTCTCATTCCAAAGTATAGGATTCACCACAAATATTACTTTCTAATCATTTAGAAAGGACCTTGAAGAATATTACAAACATTCTATTCTTCTCTGGATTTCCACCCCACTCCCCACAGTAACTGTTGCAAACTTGCTCTTCTCAGATCTTACCCACCCACTCTATCTCAGCAAAGTACCCCCACTTCTTAATTTAATAAGAAAGAGAGACCATCTGTCACAAATCTTCTCATTTGCCTTATTCTATACCATAAAACTTTTCCATATCATCCCCATTTTTCCATCCTTCACTCTACTCTCTGACAAAAATGGGTGCCTCATCTCCCTCTTTCCTATCTCCATTAGCCCCTGACTCCTTCCATACTACCCAAAAATAGGCCTTTGTGAAAAATAGATTGAAGAGGGAAGATAAAGAGGGACTGATAGCAAAATAAAATACAAACTCCTAATTTGAGTATTTGAAAAATTCAATAGCATCTTTCTAACCTTATTTCATACTATTCATAAGAAACTTTATATTTCAGTAAAACTAGATTCTTATGATTTTCTGAGCTTGGGATGACATTTCTTGCCACTGAGTTTTTATTCAGGCTGTCCCACATATTTTCTCTTCTCCTCCTTTTGAAGTCTCAAAACTCAATTGAGGTATGTTATCTCCTCAATATATAAAGCTTTTCTTAATATCTCTAGTTAGTATTTTCTGCCCCTTCTAATTTTCTCATATTTTTCTGTGAATGTATTATGCCTCCTTGCCAATAGAGCAGTAAAAGTAAATTCTTTAAGGTCAGAAATTTTGCTTTTATTCATATTTTCTGATTCTACTTCCTGTCACAAAAAATATTTAGTAATTGTTTATTGGACTGAATTGAATTTTTTTTAAATTAATTTTATAATTATACATTTTTGACAGTATATATGCATGAGTAATTTTTTATAACATTATCCCTTGTATTCTTTTTCCAGATTTTTCCCCTCTCTCCCTCTACTCCCTTCCCTAGATGACAGGCAATCTCAAACATTTTACATGTGTTACAGTATAACCTAGATACAATATATGTGTGTAAATCCAATTTTCTTGTTGCACGTTAAGTATTAGCTTCCGAAGGTATAAGTAACCTGGGTAGATAGACAGTAGTGCTAACAATTTACATTCAATTCCCAGTGTTCCTTCTCTGGGTGTAGTTGTTTCTGTCTATCATTGATCAGCTGGAAGTGAGTTGGATCTTCTTTATGTTGAAGATATCCACTTCCATCAGAATATGTCTTCATACAGCATTGTTGTTGAAGTGTATAGTGATCTTCTGGTTCTGCTCATTTCACTCAGCATCAGTTCATGCAAGTCTCTCCAAGCCTCTCTGAATTCCTCCTGCTGGTCATTTCTTACAGAGCAATAATATTCCATAGCCTTCATATACCATAATTTACCCAACGATTCTCCAATTGATGGACATCCATTCATCTTCCAGTTTCTGGCCACTATGAAAAGGGCTGCTACAAACATTTTGGCACATACAGGTCCCTTTCTCATCTTTAGTATTTCCTTGGGATATAAGCCCAGTAGTAGCACAGCTGGATCAAAGGGTATGCACATTTTGATAACTTTTTGGGCATAGTTCCAAATTGCTCTCCAGAATGGCGGGATTCTTTCACAACTCCACCAACAATGCATCAGTGTCCCAGTTTTCCCACATCCCCTCCAACATTCATCATTATTTGTTCCTGTCATCTTAGCCAATCTGACAAGTATGTAGTGATATCTCAGAGTTGTCTTAATTTGCATTTCTCTGATCAGTAGTGATTTGGAACACTCTTTCATATGAGTGGATGTAGTTTCAATTTCATTATCTGAGAATTGTCTGTTCATATCCTTTGACCATTTATCATTTCTTATAAATTAGGATCAATTCTCTATATATTTTGGAAATGAGACCTTTATCAGAACCTTTAACTATAAAAATATTTGGATTGAATTGAATTTCTTCTTTTGTTGCTGATTCTAGAACCTCATTTCCCTCAATCTTCAATAATAACATTTTCTGACTTTTCTTCTTCTAGTTGCCTGTCCCTTTTGTTTATCTTTAGTTATATGCAATTGAAAAATTGTTTTCATGTTATATTTCTCCTTAGAAAAATGTGTTATTTTGTTTTTGCAGTCTCTAAAGTTTAGACTGCTTTACTCACTAAGCAAATTAATTTTGTCATATTTTTAGTAATGGATTCTTCATTTAGAGAACAACCTTTTTTGGTAAAGCACTTCAGAAGTATCATCTCAATAGCATACTTGCCTATTCAAAACTGTATATTCAGAAAGATCTTTTCAAAGTAAGTGTAGTTACTACCTATTGAACTTAAAAGGAATAACATTAAATTTTTATATATTAGGGTTTTGATTTTTCACTAATCCGTGCTACCCTTACACTCAAATAGTCACAAATTAAAAGTTTTATCAAGTTTATATCATTTTACTATTTTTCTTGCATGAATTTCTTTGTGGTTATATTATATGTACACCCCTCCAAGTACATATGGTTAAAGCTAAGATTTATTTACCATATGGACCCAATTTCCTTTGCCTCCTGTGACTACTACCTTGAAAGGATGCTAATATTGGAGTCAAAAAAAAAATCTGAGTTTGAATCCTAGCTCAGCTGTTTGCTACTGGTATGATCTTGCTAACTTAACTGATCTCTCTGAGCTTCATTTTCCTTACCTATTAAAATAAAGGGCTGGAGAAATATCATATCTAAATCCTCTGATTTAAAGTTGTCTGATCATTGTAACAAGCAAGCCTTATAGAGATTGTATTCATAGAACAAATTCAAATGTCTTTAGGAGCAAAACAAATGAGATTGAGACAGCAATGTTACTTTCATAAGAGTTAAGAAAGCACATAAAACCAAAGATTGGAAAATTGTACTAAATTTCCTATAAACTTATATGTCAACTCCACCCATTGCTTGAACATTTCTAGTCATAGGAAACTAAATATTTTATGAAGTATATCATTATATTTTTGGCCTCTAATTATTTCATGCTTATAATTTTGGGATTCTATTCAACTCAAAAATCACATAGACTCACTTTTTCTAAACAAATTTTTGAAGTGTTTTTGGTAAACTTTTTTTCTCCTCCTCTAAAAGTAGTTTCTATATATTTAGTTCTAGTTTCTCTAAAATATTCCATTGTTTCTAGGGAACTTTCTGGATGTGACTGTTCCTTGGCAATGTAGATTTCATCCAATCTGTGGCTGGCTATTCTTTGTAACTTTGCTCATCATTGCCTCTCAGAATTTTGCCACAGGGTTTTCACCTCAATAATATTTTTTTTCTCCTTCTGGACAATACAAGGGCACCAGTGGGCAATTTATTTATTTATTTTTTTTTTTTTTGTCTTAGTGTTTCTCCTTCTTTTTTTTTTTTTTTTTTTTTATTATATATATATATATTTTATAATATTATCCCTTGTATTCATTTTTCCAAATTACCCCCCCTCCCTCTATTCCCTCCCCCCGACGACAGGCAATACCATACATTTTACATGTGTTACAATATAGTCTAAGTACAATCATGTGTGTGAATATCATTTTCTGTTGCACAATAAACATAGAATCCGAAGGTACATGCACCTGGGCAGACAGATTGTAGTGCTAACAATTTACATTCCCCTCCCAGTGTTTCTTCTCTGGGTGTATCTACCTCTGTCCATCATTGATCAACTGGAAGTGAGTTGGATCTTCTTTATGTTGAAGATTTCCACTTCCATCAGAATACATCCTCATACAGTATTGTTGTTGAAGTATACAGTGATCTTCTGGTTCTGCTCATTTCACTCAGCATCAGTTGATTTAAGTCTCTCCAACCCTCTCTGTATTCCTCCTGCTGGTCATTTCTTACCGAGCAATAATATTCCATAACCTTCATATACCACAATTTACCCAACCATTCTCCAACTGATGGACATCCATTCATCTTCCAGTTTCTAGCTACAACAAAAAGAGCTGCCACAAACATTTTGGCACATATATGTCTCTTTCCGCTCTTTAGTATTTCTTTGGGATATAATCCCAGTAGTAGCGCTGCTGGGTCAAAGGGTATGCACAGTTTGATAACTTTTTGGGCATAATTCCAGATTGCTCTCCAGAATGGCTGGATTCTTTCACAACTCCACCAGCAATGTATTAGTGTCCCAATTTCCCCACATCCCCTCCAACATTTGTCATTATTTGTTCCTGTCATCTTAGCCAATCTGACAGGTGTGTAGTGGTATCTCAGAGTGGTCTTAATTTGCATTTCTCTGATCAGTAGTGATTTGGAACACTCTTTCATGTGAGTGGATATAGTTTCAATTTCTTCCTCTGAGAATTGTCTGTTCATATCCCTTGACCATTTATCAATTGGAGAATGGTTCGGTTTCTTATAAATTATGGTCAGTTCTCTATATATTTTGGAAATGAGACCTTTATCAGAACCTTTGTTTTTAAAAATATTTTCCCAATTTGTTACTTCCCTTCTAATCTTGTTTGCATTAGTATTATTTGTACAGAAACTTTTTAGTTTGATGTAATCAAAATCTTCTATTTTGTGATCAATAATGATCTCTAGTTCTCCTCTGGTCATAAATTCCTTCCTCCTCCACAAGTCTGAGAGGTAGATTATCCTCTGTTCCTCTAATCTATTTATTATCTCCCTCTTTATGCCTAAATCATGGACCCATTTTGATCTTATCTTGGTATATGGTGTTAAGTGTGGATCCATATCTAATTTCGGGCAATTTATTTATTATCTCTTACTCTTGCCACCTGGCCACCTCATTTTCTTATTTGAATATACATTTCTTGTATATCATTTACACTTTTTTTTATACTTTCCTCTTTGTTTTGAATGGTTCATAAGCACAGCCATGTACTTCTCCTCTACCTTCTGAGTGAAGGTATTTTTAGTGCTTTAGAAAACACCAAAATAATAGTTGGGATTAAAAAAGACAGGCTTTTATTGCATGTACAGTGCTAAGCAATGGCTCTTCAAAGAAAGTAAAACAACAACAACAAAAACCAGAGCTTCCAGCCCTCAAGGAATGCAATTTGATGGATGAGACAACAATAATATATCCCCTAGAATTACTGTTTATCATAATTGCTCAGTTTTCGGTCTGTTAATGTATAATCTTAAGAATTAAATTAATGTAATAGATTTTTACTACATAAACATGATCATGATAATATTAATATATAGGGTGGATTTGTTTTGGGTACAGTTGAGGTTCTCAAAAAACGCAGTCTTTGATACTGTCTGTTGTAATTTTTTCAATAACTTATCTTTCCCAACCTTTTTTTATCTGTTATTTTTAGGAATGCATTTTAATGAAACATTCTTTTTTAATTCAGGAGCTTCAGTAGAGAGATTATAGAACTTGGAATTGGAAGACCTAGAAGTAGCTAGGTGATTATGGGTATTTTGGAGGTTCCTGAGCCTCAGTTTCCATAAAATAGATAGGGTAATAATTTCATTACCTACTTTATAAGATCATTGTGAGGAAAGGATTTATACACCTAAAGGTTATATAAATATTTTTTTCTTGATGGATTGTCTAATGGGGCAGACAACAGGTAAATAACTATGTGCAAACGTTAAGGGACAGGTCATTTGTCCAAGAGCCTCCACAGCTGTGGATCATAACATCTGAAGGAGTTGCAAGGCAGCCTTTGCTTGACACAGGTGTTGGGAACTGGGAATGAGATAAATTAGAGGCAGAGGGGAGAGAGAGGTTAGACAACACAATAGTCTCTCAGTCAATCTCTTTGTATCATCCTCTCACAAGAGGAGATCCATTTGGGTCTCCAGTAGCCACTGTCAGGTGGCTCCCATGTATTCCAACAGCTTCTCCTCTGTATTCCAACATGCAAACAAGATATATAGAGGATAAATAGAAACTAAATAAAAGGGCAAAAATAGGATTAAGAATAGGAAAATTCTTCCTATAGAAGATGAGTAAGCCCCAACATATTGGTTCTGTGACAAGCAAGTTTTTAACCTCTCAGCTCTCCCAGGCACCTAAATTTTATTTCTGTAGTTTTCATATCACAAAAAAATAAAACTCATAACATTTCTCATCTGTGAAGGACCAATGTATGAAAGTTGAAGGCAGCCTGTTTGAGAAGCAGCTATCTATAGGATCTGGGTAATATCTCCTTAACTCTTATCCTCTCTTGCCTCACATATCCAATCAGCTAACAAATCTGGATACTTCAGTCTTCCCAAAATCAAGTATTCAGATTAGTCCCTTTCTCACTACTTTCATAGAAAAAACCTTCATTCATGCTTTTATCACTTTATACTTGTCCTGTTACAATGACCATTCAAGTTTTCCACTATTTGAGTATTACTCCATGTAGCAAAGGGGAGTTTTTCTGTAGATGAAGGTTTGACTATATCACCAAACTAATCAGTCAACTCCAATGGTTTCTCATTATTTCTGCAATCAAATAGAAAATATTTTGTCTTTCAAAACCCTTCACAATATGGCCCCAAATTATTGTTATACATAATTCCCCTTCCCCCAGTCTTAGTAGAAACAAACTGGCCTAACCCAAGATATACAATCTCCTCTCTCTAAGGTTTTGCACTGGTTATCCCCAGACTAGATTACATTGTTTGTAACTGGTCCAGTCTCTCAGATGATATTACTAAAAGAGGAGTATGACCTTCCCTTGGATTCTTTGCCTCCATTGCTACCTCACCTTTATCACTGAATGGGTAGCCCCAGTCAAACTGAGACCTGTTGAAGACTTTAGTTTAAAAAGGCCAAAGTCTTCCATTGTATCCAGGGATGTATCCAGGCATGCTGACCTATATCTTGCCATTGGACCCAGATGGCTCAGGAAGGGAAATTGAGGCAAGTGACCTTGTGTCCAACTTGACTTTACAATTAACTTTCATATCATGGCATCATGTCCCTGATGTCATGGTCCCCTTCAAGAAAAAAAGGACATGGGAATTTAGGGGATCTTTTTTAGTCACATAGCCCTCTGAGTTAAATTGCTTATCCTAAGATAGCTTTAATAACATTAATACTTTTGTATGCTGTGTTAGTATATACAAAGCACTTCATAAACTTTGAAGTAAACAGCCCAAGGGCTATTGTCTCCTTTTTATGGAACAGGAAACTGAGGTTAAGAATGTGTTTACTTTATGCATTAGTTGATAAGATTTACATCAGTTATCTTAAATACTTAATTAGTTCTGAATTTTCTCTGGGATTCTTTTATCACTAAATGGGGGATATCATTGTATCAAAAGCAAAGTGTCAAGAAGAGTGTAAATTGTAAAGCATTATTTATAGCATAGTTAGTGATACTACATCTAGCCTGGTTGGATAGATCCAGAGACCTCTTTTTGAATCTTAGCTCCAATCCATTCTAGTTCGGTGACTATAAACAAGGTACTTTATATTTCAGAACCTGTTTCTTCACTTCCAGAATGAGCTAATAAAGCTTTTAATTCCTACTAATTTGGTGGTTCTTAGAAAAGTGCTTTGTAAATCTTAAAGCTCTACAGAAATGTAAATTACTTTGGGGATTTAGGTAGAGAGGTATATAGATAGCTCTTTTCCCCCCATTACAGTAGAGAGCAATACCATCTTCTCTGTTCTTCAGGCTCATAGTTTATGAAACATCTTGGGTACCTCACAATCTCTTATTCCCCATATGCTATCTGATTCCAATGCTTGGCTATTTCACCTTTGTGGCATCTCTCAAATATGCCTGACATTGCCACAACTCAAATGTAGACCTTCATTCTCACATGCCTAAATTATTTCAGTAGTCTGTTGGATCTGCCTGCTCACTTAATTTCATCCTTTATATAACCACTGAAGTGATTTTTCTAGTACAGATCCAATCGTATTACTCTTATGTTACAAATTCACATACACTCAATTCTTCCTTATACCTTACTCTCCTCCATTTACTCTTTAATCCAGTTATACTGGTCTCCCAGGTGTTTTATAAACAAGATACTCCATCTCTGGATTTTAGGCATTTTTTTCTGGGTGTTTTCCATGCCTGGAATGCTCTTTCTCCTTTACTGTTACTGCTGATCTCCCTGGTTTCTTTTAAAACATAACAAAAATCCAACCCACAGGAAGCCTGTTAATCTAATCCTTATTAATTCTAGTGCCTTCTCTTTTTGATGATTATTCCTTATTTATCCTGTATATAGCTTTTTTAAAAATTGTAATTTTTATTGTAATTTTACAGTCTTAAGACTGTAAGCTCTTTGATGATAGGCACTGTCATTTGCCACTTTTTGTGTCCCTAGTGCTTTTTACAATGTTTGGCATCTAGGTGCTGAATAAATGTTTAAAGATTGATTAATTGATAATGGAGGAGCATCTTCATACTAAAAAATATGCTGAATTTTGACTTTGCTATTTATTGTGTGTCCTTATCAGTAGTTATCTATTAACTCTTAGTTATTTAAATGTTAGAATTTGTGGAAGATTACTGAAGGTTATAGCCACTTTTTTTTTTTTTTTTTTTTTTTTTTTCCCTTTAGCTATCTGCTTTCTTTCTTTTTCAGTGCTTTTCAAAATCCACCCAGGAGCAACTAAGAGGCATAGTGGATAGAGTACTGTATCTTGAGCCAGGAACTAAGTTGAAATTCAGCCTGAGATACTTGACTCTTACTAGCTGTGTGACCCTGGGCAAGTCCCTTAACCCTGATTGGCTGATCTTCTCATCAAAGAAGAAGAAATATGAGAAACACAGAAAGGAGCTTATTAAGCAAGTTAGTAAATTTAGCAATTATTGCTTGGTCTTTGGTCAGTGGCCACTGATAGTACAGAAGGATAGATCTACAAATATAAAAGATAACTTTTCCCCTTCTATTGGAAAATGAGAAAATGCTGTAATGAATGTAAACAGCTTTTTAGCTTTTAGTTTATATAAATGTAGACAGTGCTTATGATTACTCCTAATAATAAAAGTAATACATATAACCTTGTGTACATAGTAGTTTCTCATATAGTATATCTTCTCAATATAGATCTAAGATATATATGGTTACCTAAATATTGTTGATAATTTTTTATGTTCAATGAAATAACATGTAGAGGTCAAAACATTATAAAATTGCATTCAGTTTTCATTTGTGAGTGATATAAATGTGACAATATAGAATATTTAAATTATAATTGTTTCTATTAATTCAATCAAGGAATACTAAATATTACATTTTTTTTGTTTCCTAGCAACAAAGGAATACTTGTTAAACTTGTCTTCCATTATAGTCATACTTTGTTTCACTAGATTATAGTAAACTACATTCTTTTCTTTTATGTTTTTTTTTAGATTTTTTTCAATTTTCTTATTGTTAAAACAGCTTTAAGGCATATGTTTAAAAACAAAAGGTTTAATTAAAATGCATAAAACGTACATATCAGCAAAAATAAAATGCCAAATAACACTAAATTGCCTGAGAAATTTTTTAAGCCATGTTGTACTTGTTCTCAACTTTACAACCATTTGTGAGTAGACTAATTTGAAGAGAAACTGTGGAAAATGGAAATCTTATGAGCAGCTGTTCCTTCGTCTCAGACTTTCCTAGACTCAGAAGAGAAAGAAAAAGCCACCATATGGATACATTGACATACACTATTAATTCATATTTAATAAGGTATATTCTTTGATTTATTTTTCCAGTGATTGTAGAAAGTGTTATTTTTAGATAATTTCTTAGCCTTGGACTCTCTTGTTACAATGTAAGCTCCTTGTGAATAGGGATTCATTCCTTACCTTTATATCCCTGATGCCTACATGTTAGGTTCTTAATAAATGTTTATTGATGTAGTGACTCATTGTTATTCTCTTCTTGAATATCAGGTAGTTTGTGAAAATACTCTGTATAAATTTGGGGTTGTCAACTGAAGCTTATCATTTTTAATATGAGAAAAGATCACTACATCTTAAATAGGTAGGCTTCCTCCTAACAAAACAGACACTTGAAGACACATTTATGTTTTTCACTGAGGATCTAAGCTACATTTGTCAACATTATCAGATGCCTCATGCACTTCAAGAATAGGACCATATAGTCAAGAAGTTAAAGAGGCTAAGAGGCTATGTGGTATCTTCTAAAATAATATGTATCTCTTCAGAAATTCATTTCTTTAATGTAAGTATTTGTCTAATAAACATAAAACTTGCTGATTACTAAATTAATAAGTAGAATTTTAAAAAAGACTTTGGATAGCTTGCTTTACTTTGATATTTGGTGGCATTAGCATTTGTAGAATGAACTAGTGAATGTTCCTGCCTGAGTTATAAACACAGGTCTGGATTTGGAAAATACTTATTTCCAGCTCTGCAAGTACCTTGCCTTTTCATTTTTAGCTACTTTTGAGCTATGAGTAATCATGTGAACTTACATAATATATTTATGGTGTATAAGGAGTGGACCAAACAAAACTTACCAAGTTTAAGTTTACATTTTCAGTTGTGGCATGTTA
Source organism: Sminthopsis crassicaudata (assembly GCF_048593235.1). Lineage (NCBI taxonomy): Eukaryota > Metazoa > Chordata > Mammalia > Dasyuromorphia > Dasyuridae > Sminthopsis > Sminthopsis crassicaudata. The sequence goes on along the minus strand of NC_133621.1, from coordinate 132,797,067 downwards.
TTTAAAAAGTTGTTTATTTAGTTCATTTAGTTAGTTTTCTTAAACCCTCATGAACCTTCATTTCAGTCATTTAAGTCTAAGGTTGGGAATTTTAGAGGTTATCTAATAGTATCCCTACATTTTGTAAATGAAGAAACTAGATTCCAGGGAGGGTAGAGTTTGAGGTGGGATTTTAATCTAGACCTCTGCCTCCAGAGCCAGTGTCCTTTCCCACTTACTAGACATATAAAGAAGCTTGGTGATAGCTTTTTTTTCAGTTAACCTTCAAATGTCACTTATAAAAGTTCCATTTAGGGTATATGAACTTTTTTTTTTTCTAGTAACAACCATTTAGATGATGTCAAAGTGACAGTAATGGAGATTGGGATATTGGAGCGTGGAAACTATACTTTTTATGTTACTAGTATGACCCAGAGGGACAGAGCAAAATACAGGAATAAGTATTTTTTTTAATTAGGAATGGTGATTATTAACTCTTTAGGCTTTATGTTTTCTGTTAGAAGAATTTATTTTCTAGATAGATTCTAACTAGGTTCCTTTGAATTTATCTCTTCTGGCAAAGCCCCTTTTCCTCTTTTTTTCTCTTTTGATTTTGAATCAGTAAAGAATTAGCCATCTTTAATTTATTACCCTCACCTGGTTCTGTTGATGAATCCCTCAACTATGGGGCAGCCCTAAAGCCAGGAGAATCTAAATGCAAACATTTTCCCTCTCTCTTCCCAGTCCCTCATAAAATTACCTTGGAAAATAATACTTGGGAGAAGTAATCTTTTCTGCATTATGCTTGTCAAATAGGCACTCAGCCTATGCTTGAACACTTTCGATGGCATGGGGCCTAGTCTTCGGTAGGTAATCTGTTTCAGTGCTATACAGTTTTGTTAAACTTCCCTTATGTTGAGCAAAAATCTCTTTTCGTTGCTTGCATCAGTTGATCATTAATCTTTCCTATCGACCAACATAATAGTCCTGTTATGTCTTCCTTATGATGTCCCTTTGAATATTTGGATGTAACAGTTGTGCCATTATTTGGTGATCTCTTTTCCAGGCTTCGTTCATTTTAAGAAACTTCCCTCCATGCTAGAAACCCTCTATTTATATGTAAACCAGCAAGTATTAGAGACTGTGGATATTATTTCTCCTCTGATCTGTAAAGACATGCACTTTGCTATAATGAAAGAGAATAGTTATTTAGTCAAGCTAACATTATTGAATTGGACATTTGGAAATCTAAATTAGGCCAAAATCTAAATGATTTCAGTAAAATGTGTTTCTTTTAAAACTTTACTTTCATATATACATATATACACACACACATATATATATATATATATATATATATATATATATATATATATATATATATATAAAATTATGTTATATAATGAATATCTCTCTGGAATGTTATGACAAATAGATTGTATTTTTTGAAAGTTTTTTATTTTTTTTATTTTTTTATTAGTTTTTATAATTATAACATTTTCTTTGAGAGTACATATGTATAGGTAGTTTTTTTTTTTTTTTTAACAACATTATCCCTTGTACTCCCTTCTGTTCCAAGTTTTTCCCCTCCTTCCCTCCACCCCCCTCTCCTAGATGGCAGGCATTCCCATACATATTAAATATCTTATCGTATATCTTAGGTACAATATATATGTGCAAAACCGAATTTTATTGTTGTTTTTGCAAAGGAAGGATTGTATTCGCAAGGTAAAAATAATCTGGGAAGAGAAACAAAACAAAACAAAAAACAAAAACCCAATGCTCTCAGTTTACACTCATTTCCCAGTGTTCCTTTTCTGGGTGCAGCTGATTCTGTCGATCATTGATCAATTGGAATTGGATTAGCTCTTCTCTATGTTGAAGATATCCACTTCCATCAGAATACATCCTCATACAGTATCATTGTTGAAGTGTATAATGATCCCCTAGTTCTACTCGTTTCACTCAGCATCAGTTGATTTAAGTCTCTCCAGGCCTCTCTGTATTTCTCCTGTTGGTCATTTCTTACTGAACAATAATATTCCATAACATTCATATACCACAATTTACCCAACCATTCTCCAACTAATGGGCATCCATTCATTTTCCAGTTTCTAGCCTCTACAAAAAGGGCTGCCACAAACATTTTGGCACATACAAGTCCCTTTCCCTTCTTTAGTATTTCCTTGGGATATAAGCTCAGTAGTAGCACTGCTGGGTCAAAGGATATGCACATTTTGATAACTTTTTGGGCATAATTCCAGATTGCTCTCCAGAATGGTTGGATTCTTTCACAACTCCACCAACAATGCATCAGTGTCCCAGTTTTTCCACATCCCCTCCAACATTCATCATTCCTGTCATCTTAGCCAATCTGACAGGTGTGTAATGATATCACAGAGTTGTCTTAATTTGCATTTCTCTGATCAATAGTGATTTGGAACACTCTTTCATATGAGTGGAAATAGTTTTAATTTCATCATCTGAAAATTGTCTGTTCATATCCTTTGACCATTTATCAATTGGAGAATGGCTTGATTTCTTATAAATTAAAGTCAATTCTCTGTATATTTTGGAGATGAGGCCTTTATCAGAACCTTTAACTGTAAAAATGTTTTCCCAATTTGTTACTTCCCTTCTAATCTTGTTTGCATTAGTTTTGTTTGTGCAGAAACTTTTTAATTTGGTGTAATCAAAATGTTCTATTTTGTGATCAATAATGGTCTCTAGTTCTCCCTTGGACACAAACTCCTTCCTCCTCCACAAGTCTGAGAGGTAAACCATCCCATGTTCCTCCAATTTATTTATGATTTCATTCTTTATGCCTAGATCTTTGACCCATTTTGATCTTATCTTAGTATGTGGTGTTAAAGGTGGGTCCATGCCTAGTTTCTGCCATACTAATTTCCAGTACAAATAGATTGTATTAAGACTTGCAATGCTTGGGGCAGCTAGGTAGTGTAGTGGATAGAATACCATCCTTGAAGTCAGGAGGACCTGAGTTCAAATCTGGCCTTAAACACTTAATACTCCCTAGCTGTGTGACCCTGGGCTAGTCACTTAACCCCAATTGCCCCAGGGAGGAAAAAAAAGACAATGCTTGGATTTGGAGAATGGCTACAAAACTCAATAAGATATAGCAATATGTTTTCATTATTATTATTATTCTCTTGTTTCAGCAGTGGAAATGCTTCTAGGATGATAATGAATTTGAAATCTTAAAAAAAGTATAGTATTTTATTTTTCCAAACACATCGAGATAGTTTTTAACATTCACTTTTGCAAAACCTTGCGTTCCAAATTTTTCCCCTCTTCCCTCCTCTCCACTCCCCAAGACAGCACACAATCTGATATAGGTTAAACATGTGCAATTCTTCTAAACATTTCCATATTCATCATGATGTGTAAAACTTTAAATTTTTTGTGAACTTTCCATATAATCTCCTTAGTTCTGAAGCATATGTTCTACTATAATTCTATAGAATTCCTTTACTTCCTTAGTGTTGCCATCCTTATGTATTTTTTAATAGTCATCCCTTTCCTAGTAGTTGCTTTCTAGTTGTTATTTGTCTTTGGCTTTTCTCTTATCTGTTCTAATAAGTCAGTCCTTTTAACTAGTAACTTAATCCTGTGTCTTTGGTAATGAATTAATGCTAAAAGAAAACATGAATTTGACATTGAATGTGAATACTTAAAGAAAATAATGTATTAAGAAGTGAGAAGTAATTTAAGGAGTGAGAGAGCAGCAATTCTAGCTGTACTCCATTTGTACAATTGCTTTTTAACTCTTATGATAATCTCTATTAAATGTTAAGTGACACTGATTCAAAGCCCCAAAAGCTGCTTTTGGTTTCCGAGGGCCTAGGCTGGATTGAGGTGGTTTGCACCATGACTATGCTCCAGTCCTACCCTGGTGCAACAAACTTTTCCTTTTGATCTTTTAAGTTGTGTTAAAGCTAAAAAATTGTTCTACTCCATCACTTTGTGGGTTCTGAGGCTCTAGGCTTTGTCTAAAGTCATTATTTAAAGGGCTTTTGAGGAATTTGGAAGAAAGGTCAATGAGTTCTTGTCTATACTCTGCCACCTTGGCTTTGCCTCCCTTTAGAGACAGAACTTGAATTCACATCTTCCTTATTTTTGAGGCCATGTTGTATCTTGGTGTAGAATTCAGTCTGTAAATTGATGGAAAGAGTATTTTTTTCTTATGCTGCTGTAGCTCAATTTGAACAATGGCTTATCCATACATTCATTTACATCATTTTATTTCTGAGATAACAGCAAACAGACTCAAGAGACTTGGGTTCAAGTCCTACAATTGACACCTATACTAATTCTGCTGTGATTCTAAGAAAGTCACTTATGCTTTCAGTGCTTTAGTCTATTTTTAAGTCAAAATTGCAGAGAAGGAGAGTTTCATGTTCACAGATTTGATTCTTAATATCATCCTTATTTATCAAATGTGACAATTGTTATTTTGGCTTCCAAATTTCTTGTGTATTTTAAGTTAATTTACCAATATTTGGCATTATAAATGTTCCTATAGTAACCATTTATTTCATATTTATTGTAAAAATATTGTGAAATTAATCTTTAGAATTCTTATTAGTTAATATTTTATATAAAGTAATCCTAGGGAGAAATAATTAGATGTTACATTTTGGGGAGGGGGGAAGGTCCATAATTATATATCAATTTCATTTCATTTTGCTAAGATATTTAAAACAAAGAGACTTCAGATAGCCTAAAATGTTGGAATGTGAAATCTTGTGAAATCTTTCAGATTATCCAGACATACAAGAACCAAGTGATTTTACTCAATAATATTCTTCAGTAATATATTAATGTCTGTACTTCATCTGAATTCTTTTCCTATTTAATATGGTAAGCATATGTAATTCACTTCTCCACATGAATTGAATTTTATCTCTCAGCATAAAATCATGTCACTGCTTTTTGGAAAGCTCTTAGAAAATATTAAGTAATCATCAGGGTTATTGTTAATTGCATCAGCCTTAATTTGTCACTTTAAATGTTCTAATTATTTCTCCATGAGGTTATCAGATAACTCTTAAATAAGACCCTATTATAAATTAGCCCCTTGGGCCAGGTTACTTGTTTTGACCCAAACTTCATTTAAATGTTATGATTAAAAATAACTTAAGAATAAATACATTTTAATGGTGTATTTTAAATTTATAAGAGTTAAATAACAGCAGAGTACAATGTAAGGAGGATTGAATTTCAGGAATAATCAGAAAGCTTAAAAAACCCTGGCTAAACATAAAAGCAATTATTGAACTCTATCAGGGCTCACACTCTACAACAGATTCAGTGAAAATATCCTACCTAAAGTGTAAGTAAGTAGATTATAGGAAGAATGTACTTTTAAATGTCTACAATTAATTTTGATTTGTGATTGGAAAATGGAAGAACAAAATATTACCAAGAAGGCCTGGGAAAGAGGACTTTTTTGAAAACCATTCAGCTCAATTCAGGATACATTTTTTCAACCCTTGTTCTTTGCAAGGCCCTGTGTTTGGCACAGGCAACTTTGGGGGTGGAGTGGGGTAAAGGAACAGCTCTTGAACTGTGATTCCCATCCATATGCAAAGCTCTTGATCAGAAAACTCTTTGGACTGAATTGGACTGGAAGATCTTTTCTAAATTTTAGCCTCAGAGCAGGGATTCTTAATCTGAGATTTGTGAATTTAAAGTGTGTGTGTGTGTGTGTGTGTGTGTGTGTGTGTGTGTGTGTGTGTGTGTGTGTGTGAAAAATTATTTCAATATAATTGGATTCCTCTGTAATCTTGTGTATTTCACTTAACATATATTAAATATACTGAGAATTTGTCCATAGGCTTCATCAACCTTACAGAAGTATCCAGGACATAAAGAAAGGTTGTTTTAGAGAGTTGACTAATGGCTAAGTAACATAATTGTTGTAATGCAGTTAATTTTTGTCAGAGGAATGGCTTAAAAGTAGGTCTTCCTAACTTTAATTCCATGTTTTCTCTCTTTACTCTACATTCCTTTCTAAATATTGAGGATCTGAAAACTTAAGTACTTTCTTAGTTCCTCTCCTCAAGGAACTTAAAGCCTAGTAAAGACAATAAAATATACACACACATATACACATTTTTAATATATGTTATACACACATATATCTGCCTAATACAAAATGCGGTATGATTTGGGAAAAAGAGAAGAGAGGATCACAGAAAATTTGAAATAGGGGAGGGACCAAGGAAGTTGTAATTGCATATCTATCTGTCTAAAAGCATTCAAGGTCTTTTGGCTAATCAGAAGCCCAATAGGAGTCAATATTGCATTATACCAAACCCTAAAGCTAATGTGATTTTGGCTTATGATGAGAATATCGTTTATGGATAAAATCCACCTATCATATTTGTCCCTTTTTTCTCTCTCTCCATTACCTCAATAGTCCGGGCTTTCTTGCCTGCATTTTTGCAATTTCTTCATCATTCATTAGGCTCCTTCCCTGAAGTGTCACCCTCCTCCAATTTATCTCCCACAAAGGGACTTCTCTAAATAGTAGATCTGACCAAGTCAGTATTCTACCAAATAAATTCCATCTTTTGAAGGAATAAATATAAATCATTGTTTAATATTTTAAGTTTTTGATAATCTGCTCTTAATCTACCTTTTTAGTTTTCTTACACATTTCTATCCTTCTGGACTAGTTTTGTGGTGTATATATATGCCACTCCCTTTTCCATCTCTCTATTTCTGCACTATTTTTCATGCCTAAATGAGAAGTCTTTCCTTTCACTTCTTTTAATCCCTAATGTTCTTTAAAACTCAACATGTGCCATCTTCTATATGAAGCTATTTCTAATCCCCTCAGATCCTACTACCTTTCCCCCATCACTTCATATTTATTTATATGCATTTTGTCTATACCTTTATAAGCAAACATTGACTCTCCTTAGAGAATGGAAGCTCTCAGAGAACAGAAACTATTATATCATTTTTGTCTTTCTGTACCAACATTTAACAAGTTTTAGAGAATAGGAAATATTTCATAAATGCTTGTTAATTGATAGCTTATTCAGGAACTATACTCTCCAATTGTCAGACAAAATTGGGATTATTAATTTCTGGCAACCACATTTGAGGAGTGAATAATAAATTGAAAAACATCTGCAAGAAACAATAAGGATTAAGAGTCTTGACTCAATACCATAAAATGATGAATTGAAGAAATTGGGCATGTTTAACTGGGAGATGAGCAGTCAACTAGCATTTGTGTTCAAGAAATGTACTAAGTAATGGGGATATAAAGAACAACCAAAGCAGAGACTGCCCTCAAGGAGTTCTGTAACGCTGGAGAAACTGAGCAAGATAGAGATTAGAGAGTATTTAATAATTTATTAAATGGAGAGATACACTGAAACCAAATGGATCCGTGGTTTGGTCCCAGGGCTGAATGAGACTATCATCTCCAAGAATCCAGCAAACAATCATAGTTCTCAATGACATATATACACATGGCTCAGAAGCAGGGGGTAGACGGAATTCTGACAGGGCGGGGTGAGCCTCTGGAGAGGGGAATGACATAATCAGGGGGAGGCACTCTGGACATGGGGAGAGGCATTCTGATGTTCTATTAAGTATTCTGAGAAAAAGGAAGGGCAGGTTTTGTAGAATTGGGAAGTAGGAAAACCAAGGCAGGACTGAGTCAGGATAATTAGGGAAACTGAGTCAGGATAATAAAATAGAACTGTGGCATAACAGTTCAACATGTAAATAATTATGTACATGTAAGATACATGCAAAGTCTATCTGAGAGCAATATATTAGGAAAGGTTTCTTGTGGGAGAAGGTCTGTCCTCTTTTTAGAGAAACAATTGAGGAACAATTGAGTAGAAATTGCAAATGTAGGCTTGATGTAAGTTCTGCTTTCCTAACAATTTAAGTTGCCAAAAAAGCATACTGAAATGCTTTTGGAGATGGTGAATTTCTTGAGGCAAAGTCTGAATGATTCCCCTGTAAGGAAATTTGCAGAATTATAATGATAATCTTTTATATTCACGTGTATTAAAAGAACATGGTTGTTATGCTAATAGTCTTTAATTTTATATTACTAGATTTTATACTATCTATTTGTAAATGTGATCTTTTTCAAACCAAATCTCTTCTTTTTTAACTATCTTTTCTGAACATAATCATTAATATCATTAAAAAGATTTTCAAAGTTCTCAGTGTAACATCTGAGATGGTGAAAAGGGGACAGTTTGTTCACATAATTCCATGTATGTCCCATGAAATTTCATTTTGTTGTGATCTTTGAAGTGCCTATGTGCAGTGATTAAGAAGCAGAAATAAGGTTGTCCTTATATAAAACTGCCATTATAGTTTGATATATAAAGTAATTGTGTTGTAGCACAAAGACCACCGAGACTTGGGGTTATGGGTCCAAGGTGTAATACCTGGCTTTGACACTTTCTAGTCTTGTGCCCGTGGGCAATACTGCTTCTCCTTGATTTCCTCATCCTTAATGAGAAAAGTGCTTTGTAAAAACTGTCATGTAGTTGTAAGCTATGTAATTGACATCTGAGTGGATTTTCCTTTAGTAGTTACATCTCATTGTTAACATAGTATTAAGATTTAGAAATACGTTCATCTCTGGAGAGTCAGTGGGATTGTGAATTGATATATAGAATCTTTAGTTGACTTTTCCCTTCAGAAATGGAGGAAATAGTGATTGTAGTTTGATTGCTTATCTCAGAATAAGGAGAAAATAATGTGAGTAGGGCATAATAGTTTGGCAGCAGTTTGGATGTTAAACATGGTCTGGTAAACTGGTCTGAGCCTAACTAGATTCAGTGAACTAGTTGACTTTGCAGATACTCATTCACAAATCAAAACAATAGGGCCCAGAAGGGGAATTCTAATGCTTAAGGGTTATGTTCTCCTGGGATGGAGGGCATTTTGTTTTCTGGCCTTATGGCCCATAGTTGCTATTCCAGAAGGGGATATGTGATGTAATGAAGGTACTATTTTCTTCATTTCAGAGATACAGTACTGAAGCTAGAGAAATTAAGTGATGCTGGCAATCACTAGTCAGGACTCTTTCCACTAAACTATGCTCTCCTTACTTTTCTTCTTCATGGGGTACAAATCTGCCCAATTTAGATAGATTGCATATATAAATTTCATTAACCATCTCTCCCTCTGCAAAGATTTATTAACCTGCTTTAAATTCTGACTTTTATCCATTTTTTTTAATTTTTTTCCTTATGTAGTCTACTTAATTATTTTATATATTAAATACATGGCAGCTCATCTGGGATACTCAGAGCATTAAGAAATAAAGTCAACAAGCATTTAGTATGTCTTTGAATTGTTCTCTACATAAGACAAAAAAAAAAAAAAGAAGCAAATCATTGGCCTCATTCAGATCACTCTGTGGAAGGTACAGGAGTAATCTCTATGATTAAAACATCACCACCTGATACTGAATTCTAAGAACTTTTTTGAAAACTAGTTTAAAAATTTGCATATCATCTTATAATCAAAGAATAAGAATTAATATTAACTTGCTACTATGTATGCCTCATCTGAAAATATCTCCCACCTTTTAATGTGACATCTAAATTGCTTGCTTTTATTTTCTTTAAGTCACTATTGAGAAAAACCTTACTATGTCACACTTTTTGGTTGAATCTCACCTTTGTAACCTCAGATGGTTATTCTGGGTTCTCTGAGTCTGCTCTGTTTTCTCAGCATCACAGTAAATAACCTTTGTTATTGACACTTCAGTTGGATGTTTTAGCTTGATGATTTTAAGATTTCAGGGGCAAAGAGGCTATAGAATTTCACAACTATTTGCAAACATTTTCATAATCTGAAATTCTTGTGACTAAATTAAGACTATTGGATTGCTATACTATTATCCATTTTTTTTCTTTCAGAAATAATCTTGTAAACTTTCTGTCAGTCAATTTATTCTACTGAATAAACTTTAGAGTGCCAAATTCTCAAAACTTTTATATTTTTAATGAATAGTGGTCTTTTGCTTGAGAAAGTGTAAGTGACTACAACTTGAACCTCTTAGACAATCTGTATTTTATTTTTAAAAATGTCATTGAATCTTATGAGAAATCAGATAAGCAATTTGACTTAAATGGTTCTGTCATGTTAGAAAAATATAACCATTTGGTGAACATTTTACTTATATAGACCTTATGCTCAAGTTATTTTCTTTCTACCATACTTTTAGTATATATATGGTCTTATTTTACTCAAAATAACATGGTCACTTGATGTAGAAGTCTTTTGTCTATCTTCTCAAATCTCTCTATGCTCATAGCTTCTTGTTTCAAGAGATAAGCTGACCCTTTTTATGAAAGTTAATCCCTCTTACCTGTGCCCTTGCTATCCCTACATTTCTCTTTTGTGTTCTGGCCCTTGTTCCTGGTTATCTTGAATCTTGAATCTTTCTTCTGTGAACTTTAAACTTATCTAGAGAGCTATATCCTAAAAATGTTCCTTAATTAATCTGTTCCTTTAATTTTCATCTATCTTTTCTTCATTGTTGAATTTCAAGAAAGAGAAGTCTGATTGCTGCCCTTTCTATATTTATCCATTCCATTTGTGGTCTGCCTTGTGCCATTATTTTATGAAATGATGATTTCCTCATTATAAAATATTTCCTTATCAGTCTCACTTTTTTAAAGTCTTCATATCACTTGACATTTTTGTAGCATTTTGTTTTCTCAGTCATTCCTTCTTTCTTGATAATTCTTTTTTTCTCTCTCGTCTTTTGAGACATCGTACTTTAATTGATCTTCTAACACTGTGTATTCCTCTCTCTTCATTATGTTCTCATCATTTTCTCATTTCCTAGATATATATGGTACTTAAAACTCTATCCTTGTTCTGTCTCTGTTCTCTTCACTTGAGAATTTCATCAACTTCCTTGGCTCCAATTGTCATCTTTCTGTAGATTTATCTACATATAGAGTAGATATAGGTTTACATATGAGTATATTTCCAGCACTCTACAATTTCCTGGTTAAAATTTCCACATATATGTCTCACAGGTAGCACCTCAAACCTAACACATTTTTACACAGAACTCCTTGCCTTCTTCAAAAATCTTCTTCTGCTCATATGTCTCTAATTGTGTTGAGGATACCATTATTACTATCATTCAAGATTAAAACCTCAGAATAATCATTCTTTCCTTTCCCTCTCCATCTTATAAACAAGCAGCTGCCAAAGGTTGTTTATCCTAGTTTCTGAATTATCTCTCTCATTTGTCCCTTCCTTCATTTATTTATTTATTTATTTATTTGCTCGTTTATTTATTTATTTATTTGTTTGTTTGTTTGTTTGTTTGTTTATTTGTTCATCCATTTATTTGTTTATTTAATCATTCAATCACTTATCTATCTATCTATCTGTTTGTTTATTTATTTATTTGTTTGTTTGTTTGTTTATTTATTTATTTGTTTGTTTATTGCTGGGTCAATTCAAGAGAAGTGACTTGCCCAGGGTCACACAGCTGAGAAGTGTTAAGTGCCTGACGTCCTCCTGACTTCAGGGCTGGTACTCTGTCTACTGCACCACCTAGCTGCCCCCTTTTATTCTTTCTCTGTAGTCATTTTAATTGAAGCTCTAATGAAACCTTAATTTGCTTTTTGCATAGGGCTCTTGACTGATATGGTTTCTAATTTCTCCACTCTCCAAATTTTATTCCTTACTGTATACTCTTCTTAATGAAACAATTTCATTATAATCCTTCTCTCCTCAAAACCCTTTAGTGATTCTCAATTGCTGCATTGTTGATTAAAGTGTCACTTTTTTATCCTTTTATTGAATATTGTCTGAAATCTTATTAGGACTTAGCTATCATGTTTTATCTCATTATTTTTGCTTTTGTGTTCTCTAGTTCTAATCAAACTGAATTACTCACTATTTTCATTTTCATTTTGATCTCTCATTTCCATTACTCACAAAATGCTCCATCCCTTCTTATAATCACTCTTCACTATTTTGTATATTGGAATTCTTTTCTTCTTTCAAGGTGCCTCTTTTTTCATGAAGGCTTCCTCCATTTCCTCCACCTGGTAAAGATCTTTCCTACCGAAAAATTTATCAAAAAGCTTTGGATCTCTTTCTTTGTATTTATACTCAGTCTTGTATTATAGTTATTTCTGTATGTATCTCAGCAACCCGTCCTACTCACCTCCAGGAGTGTAAGCTTTCAGGGCCAGGGACTGTTTTATTTAAACATTGTCCTTTGAGCTTTTCATGGTACCTTACTAATGGCTGCTCCCAGATATGTTTATTGAATTAAACTTGAGAATTTCAAATGTGTATGTATGTTTAAAGTAAAGGTAGTATAGTTATGCCCCACTTTAAGAAGTCCTTATTTTTTATTTATTTTTTAAAAGAGGGAAAACAGGAGGTGGATATTTACATTACAAACGAATTATTTCTTTTTCAGAAAAAAAAATCATTGCAGTAATTCTTTAAATAGAAAGTTCTTCTAGAACATTTAAAATATGCTTAAAGTTACTCCAAGAGAAAAACTTCTCAAAACAGTGCATTCCGGCACAACTTTTCAGTAATTATATATACATATATATATATTTGGTACAAAATTAGGCACTTCGGGTTAAAAAAAGGAAACAAAATTTTAAATAGTTTTTTTCCATAATCATATTAAAAACCCTTAACATTATGCTCTAGACTCCATATTTTGCTATTTTCTTCTTTCTACAAGTTTTAAATCTTTGCTTGCTGCTGTCATTGATCCTATCATCACCACTCTTTTTGGCCCAAATTCATTCTTCCCAGAACAAAATACAGTTTTTTCCCCACTCCACTTCCTCCATCATTCTATCCTCTAAAAATAGTATACTGTTCTTATCTATAGAGTTTTACTACTTAACAATAAAAGGAAACATGCTAATGGTTTAAAGTTTATGTTGCCTAAACAGTCAATATACAATCAGTATACTGGGTTTTCTAAAAAAAAAAAAAAGTCTTACTGCTGTTAAAGCTATTAAATGGTAAAACAGCACTAAGGTTTTTGGGGTATCTTGTATAAGAACAGGATATTAATAGTCTTAGTTCACCCCTTTATTATATATATTTTTTACAAAATTGCTCTTACCCTCTTTTAGCTGACCAAACTTATTTTTTTCTTTTTCAAAAATATATTTTTATTTATTTCTTAAATATATCCCAATTGCATTGTAAAATTTTAAAACATTGTTTTTAAACAATTTTGAGTCCCAAATTCTCTAATCCTCCTTTCCCTCTCTCATCCCTTGAGAAAACAAGCAATTTGATATCAATTGTACATGTGAAGTCATGCAAAACATATTTCATTAATGGCCATGTTGGAAAAATCAACATTCACACCGTGTTACTTCTCCCTTCACTCCCATAAAGAAAAAAAAATAAACAGTGTGCTTCAATCTATACTCAGTTCATTACTTTTCTCTCTGGAAGTAGATAGCATTTTTCCTCATGGATCCTTTAGAATTGTCTTTTTATTTTTTTATTCCTGGGGCTGGTATTGTGCTAAGCAAATAGGAAGAATTTAATAAATCCTTGTTGATTTTCTGGTAGGCACTTTGCTTGGTCTTTAGGATTAAAAAAACAAAAGTAAAAGCAGTTACTGCCCTCTAAGAGATTGCACTCTATAGAGGAAATGCTATTGTTGTTTTTCCCTATTTTTTTTTTTTTTTGAAGAGGACTAGTGATTTCAGCATTGTGACTTGCAAATTAATTGGATATAAGTGAGGGAGGTTTATGGAAAGTCATTAGCCCTAGGAGTGAAGGGAAGGGGAGAGAGGGGGGAGGAGGGGAAGACAAAGAGAGGGGGAGGGGGAGAGAGAGAAGGAGAGAGGGAAGGAGGGAGAGATGCTAAATAGAAGAAAATTTTAAGGTTAAGGTACTAAATATTTAGGGGGAATCAACAATGGCTTCATGTTAAAGGTGGTGTTTGAGCTGAGCCTTGAAAGATACTAAGAATAATAAGAGATAGTTGTTAAGGGAGAAAGTTTGTTCTAGACATGAGAGACAATCAGTTCAAAGGCACAGTAGAAGGAGATGGAGTGTCATATACAAGGGACAGAGGGAAGGTCATTTTGATTAAACTGTGTGTGAGTAGATGTTAATATTATTATTATTATATATGTAATATATAATATTAATATTATGCAGTTAACCTAGAAAGATCTGTTTGGACCTGCTTATAATGTCTATCAAATGACAAGTAGAGGAGTTTATATTTAATCCTGGAAGTAATAGGGTGCAACTGGAGTTTGAGTAGGGAGGGAAATGGCATGGTCAAGCCAGTGTTTTAGAAAGATCAGTTTGGTACCTGTGTGAAAAGAAAAAAAGTGAGAGAAGAACCAGAATGATCCAATCCTTATTGTGTTTTAGCTTTTTTTTTTTTTTATAGCAGTGCAGCTTAGGCTGTCTAGTAATTAAAAAAAAGAAAACACACTTGAAAATTCTCACGGATACAAATCTTCAAAATTATGAGCAACCACACAAATGTTGATGACTATTAATATGAAGGATAGTATGAATTGAAGTGTTAAATCTCTAGAGAAAATTGTCATTTTTGTTTTCATAATATTAAAGAAAATGAATGCTTTTAAAGCCATTGACAAGAAAATCCTGGGGGTACTATTCAAGTGGAATTGCCAGCTACTTCTAGGAAGGTCTTTTAATTGCCTTTCCATTCCCTTGCTTCTCCAGAAACCACATTTTCTTGATTCTCTAAGAAGTCCTCTTTTCTCTTCAGTCCTAAGATGGGTCTTTTCCAGAGTTCAGTGTTTGGCTTTTTTCTCTTTTCTCTAAATTCGTTTTTTGGCAACAATTTATTTCTCCAGCTTAAAATATCATCTTAACAGAGATGATTTCCAAATTTTTTTCTCCTGCCACGCCATCACTAGCCAGCACCCAACTTTCATGTTCAACTTTCAAGAAGTTATATCCATTTGTGTGACTTGCCACCATCTCTAATATGAGTCCGAAAAAAAAGCAAAATTATCTCGTTCTCCTTGTAAATTTATGCTTATTTGAAATCATATAATATCCTTTGAATCATTACTTTGTGTTTTCTTTTATATCCTATTGGTTTTTAGTTTTTATTAATTTCATCTCAGTAGTATTGTATAGTGACTTCCCTTCCTTTTTCTTCTCCAGATATGACATGTCATTTTTCTGATTCAATTATCAAATATTATTTTCCTATAATAATAGAGTTCTTTTATGTATGTCATGTTCTCCAAGTACATTTACTAGCTTATTAGATTGTAAGTCTCACAAGATTATGAGGCACAGTATCTAAACTTTGTAATCAAGACCAAGTATTAAGACTCTTCTAATAATAGAATCTTGTTGAATTGTATTGATTTCTTAGTTCAGATCAAAAGTATTAAAACAACTTCTTAAAAGGCTAGTATAAGTTATTGATAATGCTTGCAAGACTTAATTATTAGAAATTACTTTGTAGGGGATACTGAGTAGTATATGTCATTCATTTATGTCTGTTAGAAAGAAATAGATGAGATATATAACCCAGTACATAAAATTACTATAGGAGATAATTGGCACAGGGGATAGAGCACCAGCCCCACAGTCAGGAAGACTGACTGAGTTCAAAGGTAGCCTCAGACTTTTACTAGCAGTATGACCCTGGACAAGTTATTTAACCCTGTTTGTCTATTTACTTATCTGCAAAATAAGCTGTAGCAGAAATTGGTAAACTATCCCAGTATCTTTGCTAAGAAAACCCCAAATAATGTTAAGAAGAGTTGGATATGACTGAAACAACTCAACCACAACAAAAATATACAATTATTATCACATGGTCATTTAGCAAGGATTCATGCCAAAGTCAGATTAACCGCTTCTGCATTGTGACATATAACCCTACTTGCCAATCATTTTTTAAAAGAGAACATTTACAGAATATCAGTAAGCATCCTTTAATAAAACAATATAAACAAGTCATTATAAATTGAACAATAATTAGCCATCCACAAATAGCTCCTTTTCTGAATTTGCTAGGTAATTATAGGTAATTGCTAGTCTTTGGGATAATTCCTAGGAAAGAAGGGAAAGATTTTGTATTTATAGATGAAGATCATTCTTCAAATGCATTTGCTTGAAACTACATGAGAGTCTTCTCTGAATAGAATTTCTTATTCCATTAGATTTCTCTATATTCACTAAACCAACATGATTTTTATATACAAGGCCAACTACAGTATCATGAATGCATGTAAGCAAATAAGATATATTCAGTAAATGAATAATTAAAATAACTGGAAAATTGGAGGATTCTCCTTAGGGAGTTTAAATTTCATACTTTATTCTTCCCAGGTGGTGTATGTAGTAGATAGAGATCTAGAGTCAGGCAGGATCTAGAGTCAGGAAGACTCAAATGTATACACAGCTATTTGTTAGCTGAATAGATATGGGCATGAATCTCTGTCTCATGAGAATCAAGTGAGATATTTGTAAAGTAGTTAGCATGGTGCCAGGCACATAGTGGTTGTTTAATAAATGCTTTTCCCCTCCCCAGTCTTTCATTCATTTAGGAGAGTAATATAGTATAGTGAAAAGAGTGCCTTCTTGGGACTACATTCTTGGGGCTAATATTCTAGCTTTTTCAATTCCTTCTCTGGGTAATCTTAAGTAAAACATTTTGCCTTGTTGAGCTTTCTTTACTCATCTGTAAAATAAGGATGACTATTTAATATATCTTCTTATCCAAGCCACTTTAATTATCTATCCATATGTTTCCAGTACTTCATTTTTTATAAATGATTATAACAATAATCCATAGAATAATTGTTGACACCTTAAATCTTTTTGAGTAAGTTAACATATATAAGGATCAAGTGAGTTTCATAATATTAAAAAATATATAAATTTTTAGCTAAGACCATATTTCAGCATCTTTACTTCTTCATTTTAGACTCATGGGATTGTTTTTCCTTGTTTGTGATTGAGATATCTTTAATGGATCTATATAATCAAAAACATTTCATAATCTTTCAGTGAGCATATTCTTAATTTTTTACTGAGCTTAAATCATTGTAGTTGGAATCTCAGTTACTCTTTCTCGCCTCCCACCAGGAGTACATGTTCATTATTTTTACCACATGCTTGATATTCACCAATTCAGAGGCATTAGGAGTTGCCTCATAGTATTTCAATTTTGGTCTGGCTCATAGAATCACAAAATGTGCAGTATTGCATCTGGGCCATCTGAAAATAACATTTCTAACAGGAGTGAAGCTATAGTATTGTATATAGCATTCAGTTTTAGGTAGGTTGCATTTAGCACTCTTACCTATAATAAGCAGATAAGTAAGTGATCTACATGGGCAACAGGATAGAATAAAACAAATAAAAAGTAACCTAATTAGAACATAATTTCCAAATGGTGTCAACACTGAATTTATCAGCAGGGAAAGTAAAACTCTCTATACTAGTTTGGCAGAATTTCAGCATGCTTCTTTTATTATGTACCATTCCAGTTGCATAAATTGAACATTGTCAATCATTAGTGGTTTTATTGTTAATATACATATAATATGCACAGCAATGATAGTCTCACCCACATATTTATACAGCATATTAATGGCTTACTTAAGAGTGTTGCTAGATATAGTTTAGTAATGTTTTTCCCTAATCCTCAACCCCAGGTCTCCTCTTTTGAATATATCTACCAGTTAACAAAGACCTTTTTCTTACTCCCTTGTTATGTCTAAAGGCATGTTTAAAAATCAAATTTAAATTCAATATTTAGCATTCTTGCAAGTATATTATGCTTTTTTGCTTATTGAATATTTTTTCCATACAGAGACATGAACAAATCTAAAAATGACTGTCCCTTCACAATAAAATTTGCGGTTTGTCAAGTTAAAAATGTTTCATGATTTTTTAAACTTGTATCACTTTAAATTTAAAATTTACAATTTTATATCTTTTATATTTACCAATAAATCCCAGACATATCCATAAAACCATTTCTTGTATCAATAGTTTTTAAAAGAGAGCAAAAAAACCAGTTTACAAAACTTATCACCACATGCCATTTACATGTGATATTAATCCCCCCACCTCTAAAAAGAAAGGAAGAAGTTTCATTCCCCAAGTTTTTCTTTAGGTCCAGAATTGGCCATTATAATTTCAAAGCATTTTGTTTTATTAACTTAAGATTTTTCAAAAAATTGTTGTCTTTTTATACAGTGCTTTCTGGGGGTTCTGCTTCTTTAACTTCATGTCAAATATGTCTTTGCATGCTTTTCTGTATTTATCATATTCATTGTTTCTCATGGAATAGTAGTGTTCCATTACATGTATTTACAACAGTTTGTTTCATCATTCCGGAATCACTGCAAATCTACTTTGATTTTGGTACTTTATTTTTTTCCAATTTTTAAATTAATTTTTATACTTATAACATTTTTTGACAGTACATATGCATAGGTAATATTTTTTTTTACAACATTATCCCTTGTACTCCCTTCTGTTCTGAATGTTTCCCCTCCTTCCCTCCACCCCCTCCCCTAGATGGTAGGCATTCCCATACATATTAAATATCTTATAGTATATCCTAGATATATATGTGCAGAACCAAATTTTGTTGTTGTTATTGTTGCAAAGGAAGAATTATATTCGGAAGGTAAAAATAATCTGGGAAGAAAAACAACAAAAAAAATGCTCACAGCTTACACTCATTTCCCAGTGTTCCTTTTCTGGGTGTAGCTGATTCTGTCCATCATTGATCAATTGGAATTGGATTAGCTCTTCCCTATGTTGAAGATATCCACTTCCATCAGAATACATCCTCATACAGTATCATTGTTGAAGTGTTATAATGATCTCCTAGTTCTGCTCGTTTCACTCAGCATCAGTTGATGTAAGTCTCTCCAAGCCTCTCTGTATTCCTCCTGTTGGTCATTTCTTATAGAACAATAATATTCCATAACATTTATATGACATAATTTATCCAACCATTCTCCAATTGATGGACATCCAATCATTTTCCAGTTTCTAGCCATTTCAAAAAGGGCTGCCACAAACATTTTGGCACATACAGGTCCCTTTCCCTTCTTTAGTATTTCCTTGGGATATAAGCCCAGTAGTAGCACTGTTGGGTCAAAAGGTATGCACATTTTTATAACTTTTTGGGCATAACTCCAGATTGCTCTCCAGAATGGTTGGATTCTTTCACAACTCCACCAGCAATGTATTAGTGTCCCAATTTTCCCACATCCCCTCCAAGATTCATCATTATTTGTTCCTGTCATCTTAGCCAATCTGACAGGTATGCAATGATATCTCAGAGTTGTCTTAATTTGCATTTCTCTGATCAGTAGTGATTTGGAACACTTTCATATGAGTGGAAATAGTTTTAATTTCTTCATCTGAAAATTGTCTGTTCATATCCTTTGACCATTTATCAATTGGAGAATGGCTTGTTGATTTCTTATAAATTAAAGTCAATTCTCTGTATATTTTGGAGATGAGGCCTTTATCAGAACCTTTAACTGTAAAGATGTTTTCCCAATTTGTTACTTCCCTTCTAATCTTGTTTGCATTAGTTTTGTTTGTGCAGAAACTTTTTAATTTGGTGTAATCAAAATTTACTATTTTGTGATCAATAATGGTCTCTAGTTCTCCTTTGGACACAAATTCCTTCCTCCTCCACAAGTCTGAAAGGGGTTCCTCTAATTTATTTATGATTTTGTTCTTTATGCCTAAATCTTGGACCCATTTTGATCTTATCTATCTTAGTATGTGGTGTTAAATGTGGGTCCATGCCTAGTTTTTGCCATACTAATTTCCAGTTTTCCCAGCAGTTTTTGTCAAATAATGAATTCTTACCTCAAAAGTTGGGATCTTTGGGTTTGTCAAACACTAGATTGCTATTTTTATTCACTATTTTGCCCTGTGAACCTAACCTATGCCACTGATCACCTAGTCTATTTCTTAGCCAATACCAAATGGTTTTGGTGACTATTGCTTTATAATATAGTTCTAGATCAGGTACAGCTAGACCACCTTCGTTTAATTTTTTTTTTCATTACTTCCCTTGAAATTCTCGACCTTTTGTTGTTCCATATGAATTCTGTTGTTATTTTTTCTAGGTCATTAAAATAGTTTCTTGGGAGTCTGATTGGTATTGCACTAAATAAATAGATTAGTTTAGGGAATATTGTCATCTTAATTATATTCGCTTGGCCTATCCAAGAGCACTGAATGTCTTTCGCAAGTGTTTTGTAGTTTTGCTCATATAATTCCTGACTGTCCTTTGGTAGATATATTCCCAAATATTTTATACTATCGACAGTTATTTTGAATGGAATTTCTCTTTGTATCTCTTGCTGTTGGATTGTGTTGGTAATGTATAAAAATCCTGAGGATTTATGTGGATTTATTTTGTATCCTGCAACTTTGCTAAAGTTCTGAATTATTTTAATAGCTTTTTAGCAGAGTCTTTGGGGTTCTCTAAGTATACCACCAAGTCATCTGCAAAGAGTGATAGTTTGATTTCCTCATTTCCTACTCTAATTCCTTGAATCTCTTTCTCGGCTCTTATTGCCAAGGCTAGCGTTTCTAGTAATATATTGAATAGTAATGGTGATAGTGAGCAATCTTGTTTCACTCCTGATTTGTACTTTATTTATATAGAAAGTATTATTATAAAGGTTTTGATATAGTTGAAAAATTTCTTTTATTATTGACCCCCTGGTCATGCATATTTCATAGTAGGTCAGAAAATATTGGTATTTCAATGTGTGACATCATTTCAATTATTGATTTGTTTAATGAAAAATTCTTTACCAGTGACTAAACAGTAAAACCATAGTGTGATCTGTATAGTCACTAAAATTCCTTTTATTATTTCTACTTGCTGGAAATGATATCCCTGCTCGTCTGTTAATCCTTGCTGCTTGTTCTTGTGGCTAAGTCTTGTGACAAAACTGCCTGTTAAAAACAATTTGAGGTTATGTGTTAGGGATTCTAAAGTGAGGTTTATTTATTTATAGCTGACTTGTCATTTCTTAAAGGGGCAGCTGGTTTTCTCTGCTGATATTGATTGGCATCTAGCAAGTTTATGCCAAAACCCCAGTGCTGGTTGTTAGATGTGTTAAGTAGCAGAATTAACCTTATATTACTTTCCTTCTCCTTTATTTTCATATATTTGATATCTCCTTTAATCTTTTTTGGATTTTTGGAGTCATTTTTATCTGTGATAATTGAAGGCATGAGAGTGGGTAGAATCATAAAGGGGGAAATATAGAGAAAAAGAGAAATGGGGCCTAGACAAGTCTTCTTGGAGAACCTGCACGTTTATGAGACAAGCAGATGATTAGACACCAGCCAAGGAGACTTGAGTAGTTGCTTAAATCAAAGGGTACTGTTCCTCAGCCATTTCAATGTTTTCTACTCTTTAGACCCCATTTGTAGTTGTCTTGGTAAAGATATTGGAATGGTTTGCCATTTCCTTCTCTAGTTTATTTAACAGATGAGAAAACTGAGGCGAATAGGATAAGTGACTTTCCCAGGATCACACAGCTAATAAATCTTTGGGACTGGTTTTGAATTAATGTCTTCCTGACTCCAGGCTGGGTGCTCTAGATGCCTGAGACCAAAAGAATATTCTGTACATATTCCATGTATTACAGATAAAATTTTTTTGTCCAGTTCAAGTGGATAACTTTAAAAAAATTATGTATATTGTAATTATTTTAAGTGGAATTTATCTTATCATTTCCATTTGTTGTTGTTGTTGATGTTGTTTTACCAAAATGGTGATGATACTTAAGTTAGCATTTCTAGTTATACAAAAAATGGAGGAGATGATAAAAACATCTTTGGTTTATTCCTGTATTTCTGGGAATTTTTTTTTGTATTTCATCATTGTGATGATGAATATACATTTAGGTGTATTTTTTTTCCCATCATAGTGAAATGAAATCCACCTATGCCCATGCTTCTCAGAGTACAATTTTGCTTTCATACTTCTCTTGAAGAAGAGTAAACTCAGTGAACATGATAATGATCTTAGAAGATTTAAAGGGAAGATTAATATGCTCAGTATGTGGAGGAGGGATTAGGCAAAACAAAAAAATAATGGCATGGAAATTAAAAATAATAAATGGAGTTTAAGTACAAAGAAGAACTTTCCAACAATTAATGCTGTCAAAAAGAGCAGTAAGTTCTCTACAAAGGAGGTGTATTCCCCTTGAAGGCTTTCCAGCAAAGGATGAATGACCTTTTGTCAGGGATGTAGTCATAGGGAATTATTTCATATCAATTAGATTAGTTAGGCCTGGGAGTCCTTTCTAACTTTTGTGGTTGTGATTCTTAGGATTCGTGTTGATATAAATTTGAATTTGTTATTTATGTGCTCATTTTCCTAGAATTAGCATTATTTTCCTAAAGTTGAATCATCCTTATATCTTTGATATGAAACTAATTTAAAATGTTTTTGTATATTTGCATTATTATTAAAAATATTTGTACATAAAAAGGGAAGTAGAAATGGAAAGGGGATAGTGTCAGAAAAAGGGAAAAGGGGAAATAAAAAGAGGGAAACTACATCCTACAAAGAGGCAACGAAAATCTATTATATCTGAGGGAATTTAGAAAGGGGGAGGAACATTATATGAATCTTACTCTCATCAGAATTGGCTCAAAGAGAAAATAATTGACATTTGTTTTATAGAGAATTCTCTCTCACCTCATTAAAAAGTGGGAGAGAAAAAGGAAAAAGGAAAAGAGTAATAAGGGAAGGGTACAAGAAAGGAGAAGGGATTTAAAGGGAGTAGTGAGGGATATTAAAGAGGGAGGGCTATGTGACGCAAGTGGGGACCATAAGTTTAATACTGGGAAAAAATTCAGGAGGGGTAAGGAAAAAAAAAGCATAATATGGGGATAATATGATGGCAGGAAATATAGACTTAGTAATTTTAACTATAAATGTGAATGGGATGAACTTTCCCATTAAGTGGAGAAGGATAGCAGACTGGATCAAAAGTTAGAACCCTACAATATGTTGTTTACAGGAAACACATTTAAAGCAGGGAGATACATACAGAGTAAAGGTAAAAGGTTGAAGCAGAATCTATTATGCTTCAGGTAAAGCCAAAAGAACAGGGGTAGCCATCCTTATCTCAGATCAAGCAAAAATTGATCTAATTAAAAGAGATAAGGAAGGAAACTATATCCTGGTAAAGAGTAGCATAAACAATGAATCAATATCAATACTAAACATATATGCACTAAGTGGTATAGCATCTAACTTCCTAAAGGAGAAGTTAAGAGAGTTGCAAGAAGAAATAGACAGCAAAACTATAATAGTGGGAGATCTCAACCTTGCACTCTTAGAATTAGATAAATCAAACCACAAAACAAATAAGAAAGACTTTAAAGAGCTAACTAGAACATTAGAAAAACTAGATATGATAGATCTTTGGAGAAAACTGAATGGTGATAGAAAGGAGTATACTTTCTTTTCAGCAGTTCCTGGAACCTATACAAAAATTGACCATATATTAGGACATAAAGGTCTCAAAATTAAATGCAGGAAGGCAGAAATAGTAAATGCTTTCTTTTCAGATCACAATGCAATAAAAATTACATTCAACAAAAAGTTAGGGGTAAATAGATCAAAAAGTAATTGGAAACTAAATAATCTCATCTTAAAAAAAGATTGTTTGAAACAGCAAATTATAGACACACTCAAGATAATGATGATGATGAGACATTATACTAAAATTTGTGGGATGTGACTAAAGTGATAATAAGGGGAAATTTTATATCTTTAGAGGCTTACTTGAAGAAAATAGAGAAAGAGAAGATCAATAAATTGAGCTTGCAACTTAAAAAGCTAGAAAAAGACCAAATTAAAAACCCCCAATCAAATGCTAAACTTGAAATTCTAAAATTAAAAGGAGAAATTAATAATATTGAAAGTAAAAATACTATTGAACTAATAAATAAAACTAAGTGTTGGTTTTATGAAAAAACCAATAAAATAGATAACCCTTTGGTAAATCTGATTAGAAAAAGGAGAGAGGAAAATCAGATTGTCAGTCTTAAAAATGAAAAGGGGGAATTGTCCGCCAATGACGAGGAAATTAGAGAGATGATAAGGAGTTATTTTGCCTAACTTTATGCCAATAAATTTGATAACTTAAGTGAAATGGATGACTATCTCCAAAAATATAGGCTTCCTAGATTAACAGAGGAGGAGATAAATTGCTTAAATAGTCCCATTTCAGAAAAAGAAATAGAACAAGCTATTAATCAAATCCCTAAGAAAAAGTCTCCAGGACCAGATCGATTCACAGGTGAATTTTACCAAACATTCAAAGAACAATTAGCTCCAATGTTATATAAACTATTTGAAAAAATAGGGAATGAAGGAGTCCTACCAAATTCCTTTTATAACACAGACATGGTACTGATACTCAAACCAGGTAGGTTGAAAATGGAAAAAGAAAACTATAGACCAATTTCCCTAATGAATATTGATGCTAAAATATTAAATAACATATTAGCAAAAAGACTACAGAAAATCATCTCCAGGATCATGATCATCTCCATCATCGTGATCCAGAAGGATTTATACCAGGAATGCAGGGCTAGTTTAATATCAGGAAAATTACCAGTATAATTGGCCATATTAATAACCAAATTAACAAAAATCATATGATCATCTCAATAGATGCAGAAAAAGCATTTGATAAAATCCAACATCCATTTCTATTAAAAACACTTGAGAGTATAGGAATAAATGGACTTTTCCTTAAAATAATCAGTAGCATCTATTTAAAACCAAAAGTTTTGCAAAGATCTTTTGAAAGATTGCAACCATTCCCATTAAGATTAGGGGTGAAACAAAGTTGTCCATTATCACAATTATTATTCAATATTGTATTAGAAATGCTAGCTATGGCAATAAGAGTGGAGAAAGAGATTAAAGGAATTAGAGTAGGTAATAAGGAAACCAAATTATGACTCTTTGCTGATGATATGATGGTATATGTAGAGAACCCCAAAGATTCAACTAAAAAGCTATTAGAAATAATCCATACTTTTAGCAAAGTTGCATGATACAAAACAAACCCACATTCTTATATGTCACTAACAAAATCCAACAATTAGGGTTACAAAGAGAAACTCCATTTAAAGTAACTACCAATAGTATAAAATATTTAGGAATTTATCTGCCAAGTGAAAATAAGAAACTATATGAGCAAAACTACAAAACACTTTCCAGACACATTAAGTCTGATCTAACCAATTGGAAAAAATTATTTTTCTTTTTTTTTCTTTTTCTTTCTGAGGCTGTGGTCATGCAGCTAGGAAGTGTTAAGTGCTGAGACCAGATTTGAACTTGGGTCCTCCTGAATTTCAGGCTGGTGCTCTCTCCACTGCGCCACCTAGCTGCCCCTGGAAAAATATTAAATGCTCTTGGATAGGGTGAGCAAATATAATAAAGATTACAATACTACCTAAACTAATCTATTTTTTTAGTGTTATATCAATCAGACTCCCTAAAAACTATTTTAATGACCTAGAAAAAATAACAACAAAGTTCATATGGAAAAACACAAAAGGTCAAGAATTTCAAGGGAACTAATGAAAAAAAAAAAATCAAATGAAGGTGGCCTAGCTGTACCAGATCTAAAATTATATTTTAAAGCAGCAGTTACCAAAACTATTTGGTATTGGCTAAGAAATAGACTACTTGATCAATGGAATAGGTTAGGTCCAAAAGACAAAATAATCAATAACCCCAACCTTTGGGATAAGAACTCAATGTTTGACAAAATTTGCTGGGAAAAATGGAAATTAATATGGCAGAAACTAGGCATTGACCTACACTTAACACCGTACACCAAGGTCAGGTCAAAATGGATTCATGACCTAGGAATAAAGAATAAGATTATAAATAAGTTAGAGGAACATAGGATAGTTTACCTCTCAGATCTGTGGAAGAGGAATGAATTTATGTCCAAAGAAGAACTAGAGATCATTATTGATCACAAAATAGAAAATTTTGATTACATCAAATTAAAAAGTTTCTGCACAAACAAAACTAATGCAAACAAGATTAGAAGGGAAGTATCAAACTGGGAAAATATTTTTATAGTTAAAGGTTCTGATAAATGCCTCATTTCCAAAATATATAGGGAACTGACTCTAATTTATAAGAAATCAAGCCATTCTCCAGTTGATAAATGGTCAAAGGATATGAACAGACAATTTTCAGATGATGAAATTGAAACTATTTCCACTCATATGAAAGTGTTCCAAATCACTAGTGATCAGAGAAATGCAAATTAAGACAACTCTGAGATGTCATTACACACCTGTCAGATTGGCTAAGATGACAGGAACAAAAAATGATGAATGTTGGAGGGGATGTGGGAAAACTGGGGCACTAATGCATTGTTGGTGGAGTTGTGAAATAATCCAACAATTCTGGAGAGCAATCTGGAATTATACCCATAATGTTATCAAACTGTGCATACCCTTTGATCCAGCAGGGCTTATATCCCAAAGAAATACTAAAGAAGGGAAAGGATCCTGTATTTGCCAAAATGTTTGTGGCAGCTCTTTTTGTAGTGGCTACAAACTGGAAAATGAATAGATGCCCATGAATTGGAGAATGGTTGGGTAAATTTTGGTATATGAATGTTATGGAATATTATTGTTCTGTAAGAAATGACCAGCAGGATGAATACAGAGAGGCTTGGAGAGACTTACATCAACTGATGCTGAGTGAAATGAGCAGAACCAGAAGATCACTATATACTTCAACAACAATACTGTATGAGGGTGTATTCTGATGGAAGTGGATATCTTCAGCATAGAGAAGATCTAATTCAATTCTAATTGATCAATGATGGACAGAATCATCTACACCTAGAGAAGAAACACTGGGAAATGAGTGTAAACTGTTTGCATTTTTGTTTTCTTCCAAGGTTATTTTTATCTTCTGAATCCAATTTTTCCTGTGCAACTAGAAATTCAGTTCTGCACACATATATTGTATCTAGGATATACTATAACATATTTAACATGTATGGGAATGCCTGCCATCTAGGGGAGGGGGTGGAAGGAAGGAGGGGAAAATTTGGACCAGAAGTGAGTGCAACGGATAATGTACTGTCAAAAAAGTTATAATTATAAAATTAATTAAAAATAAAATATTAAAATATTTGTTTGTAGATTTCTGCCTCTTATGTTTTTGAAGTTTAGGTATTAAGAGCATATTTTTTGATGAAATAAATTGAGTAAGAGTGTCTTATTTCTATGATTTAGATTTCTGTGATTTTTATAAAGATGTGATAACTGGTCTTTAAAAGTTTGATATAACTTATTTATAAATTGGTCCTTGTATATTTTCATTATTCTTTTGTCTCTTTTGTCTGTCCTTTTGTTATCAAAGATAAGAGTTTAGGATGGAATGCCTCCTTACTATCTTTTTCTGCTCTTTGCCTCCCTGCTGAGCTTTTCTGGCCTCATCTAATCCCTTATTTTTTAAATAAAATTTTATTTGTGGTACCTTTTTCTAAAGAATGCTCTTTTAATTCATTTATTTCTTTGTTCCTTTCTACTTCTCTGATATTTTGAATCCAATCTCCTGTTTGTGGGCTTTCCATGGAAAAGTTCTTTAATCTCTTTTTGACCTAGGAAAGCTTTTTAAAAAGAGATCTTTACCAACTAATTCTTCTTAGAAAAGCTCTTCTATATACAAGAAAGCAAACAATTGTTTATTATTGCTACTTACATGTTAAAGTTTATTGCAAAATTAAATTTGCAAAGTTAAATTTTTATGTATCATAAATAAATTTTATGGTACATTGCGTTCTTTTGTATAAGTAATATATTGTGTATAATAAACACATTTTATAGTACTTACAGCATAATTTACTGTTCAAAATTATCGTTTTTCAATTTTTTAACCAACTATTTATATATACATATACATATACATATGTTACTTCTGTGGCCACAGCATTTGTAGACTTGGTACACGTCTCCACTTATCTGTCACAAATTTTTATTGACCTAAGTTTCCTTAAGCCAAAAAAATCTCTTATGCTGACACTTTGTTGGCTCTGTGACTTCATAATTTGATATGAGGTGTTACTTTAAAGTTGTTTGGAATGGCATATTGGGACAATGTGTCTGTCCCCAAGTCTGCCATCTTGATTGTTTCCTTTTTTAAAAAAAAATAATTTCTTAAAAATTTAGCATTTCCATGAATTAAAAATATTTTATCTAATAGTAGGTCTTTAGATTTCATCAGACTTCCATAAAGATCTGTGATGCATAAACTGTTAAGAATCCTTCTTCTTGTATACATTTCTTATAAATTGAAATAGCTGGTTGATAGCAGTTGTGAACTCTAGGATATTGTTAAATAAACGCCTCCAAAATCATATTATCATAACTGGTATGTGATTGTATTTTAAGGTCAATCTTGATTTTTAAAAATGGGAAAAAATGAAATGACATGTTTAGTTATTTTTGAGATTCCTTTAGGGAAGAAAGGTCAATATTAGCAGCACTTAGAAAACCATTGCAATATTTTTTCTTAGATTTTTTTTCAGCCTGACTTCTGGTTTTGTTTGTATATGGAATATAGAAAACTTTTTTTAACCTTTGTAGATCAGCAAACTTTGATAAAGTCTTATAGAGATGATTAGGACACTGAAAAATAAATTGCCCTTCTATCATTCAGCCAGAGTCAGGATGTGAACCCATGTCTTTCTGATGTTTAAGCCAATTCAATCTTCTATGTTTTTCTGTCTTCCTGACTTACATTAATTTATAAAATCTGTTTTGTTTTGCTTTTTTAACTCCTTTATTTTACGTAAAGACATTTCGTTTTAGGAGATTTAACTTTGAATACTGCAGTTACTTTTGGATTTAGGTCATTATAAATAGAACCTTCATCATTTTCTAAAAAGTGCCAGATCTGAATTAGATGTCATTTCATTCTTGCTTGTGCACTTAAACTTTTAATTAGATCCAAAATAATTAAAATTATTGAGAGAAATTGAATGTATGTCTTCATTTCTAATAATTTACTGATTTTATTTATAAACATTTAATGAATCTTTTAATATATTTTTATGCTTTTGATTTTTTGTAAACCCTGTGTTATGGATGCTAATAGATCATTACTGTTAATGATTTTTATTTTTCCTCCAAACGACTATTACAATTGTTGTTGCTTCTTCATTGACTTTTACATTCCAGTGTTATAAGATCATAGACTTGGAGCTAAAGAAAAAATAAAGATCGATGGAGGTCATTTGGAGTGAACTCTGGTTTTATAGCTGAGGAAACTGAGATCAAGAGAGATTAAATTATTTACCATATAGGAATGACAGAGCCTGGATTTGACTCTAGTTATCTTACGCAAAATCCAGAACTCTTTTTGCTACACCACTTCAGCACTATTTTATAGCCCAATACAAAACTTTAAAAAAAAACTTCATATTATTGAAATTTAAGAATGATACTTATGATATTTTCATAATTCAGGAAACCTCAAGATATAACTTACTTATGCAAGAAATATGTTTGATAAGAATTTCTGGGAAATTAGAAGAGTATAGCAGAAATTAAGGCTATACTATCACAATATGATAAAATGGATACATTGCCTAAATATTAAAGATTATGACATAAAAAAATAGAACCAGATCAGGTACAGAGATATGGCTAGGGAGTAATATTCTTCTTCAAACAAGGGATAGAGATAATTAGAAAGACAAACTATATAGTTTTGATTACATGAAATGATAACACAGCTAAGATGAAGGGAGATGGTTATTTTTTTTGGGGGGGGAGAAATCTTTATCAACTTCTCATAAAATCTTGATATTGAAAAGATACAGATAACTAATATAAATGTCTAAAAGCAAAAGCCATTTTCCAGTACATAAATGGTCAAAAGATTTATGTACAGTTCTCAAAAGAATTGTGAAATATTAGCAATTCTGCTCCAAATTAGTAATAAGATAAATGCTAATAAAACAACTCTTGAGTTTTCACCTTACATGCACCAAAGAGATGAATAAGCTATTCTTTAAATAAAATCATTTTCATGTAACTCCAAAATCCATGCATTTCTAGTCATTCTAGTTTATGAATCATGCAATATGTACACTCCTAGAATGATTAGTCAGTAATAACTCATCAGAAACAGGAAAAGTAAACAGCACTAATCACTGGAAAGAATGAAACCATATTTGAAGAATAATTTCTGGAAGGCAGAATATTTGCCCATCCAAAAGTTAGAAAGCAAAAAGAATAAAATTTACACCACTAACTGAGATATAACTCTTCTTTAAATGAAGTAAGTTTTATATAACTCCAAAATACATGCATTTCCAGTCATAGTAATTGAAGAATCATGCATTATGTAAGCTCCTAGGATGATTAATCAATAATAACTCATCAAAAATGGGAAAAGTAAACAATACCAATCACTGGAAAGAATGAAACCATATTTGAAGAATGATGTCTTGAAGCTGGAAAGTAAAAGGAATAAAATTCACACCATTAATTGAGATATAGGCGATGTTGTCCTAGTCAAACTCATAAAGTCAGTGGATTCCAGAAAAATTCTAAGATATCCAGCAGAAGCTATATTGCCTATAGCTCTTCTTTTTTTTTTAAACTTAGAGGGGATGTGTAGTAAACCGTGTTTCTTTTGTTTGTATTTCTGCCATTGGCTGTACTATTTTTTAAAGGCTCCCTGAAGATTAGTTCCTCTTGCTTAGAATATCCAGGCTTTTAAATTCAGACCAAATTTTTCAAGAATAGGCAACATTTTCAATTGACTTCTTTAAGATTATCCCTAAAGAGTTGATTGGAGCAATAAGGAATTGAAAGTGGTGAGAGCCAAACAGCTACTTGAATTTAGAAATTATTCATTTAAATATTATACATCTAATTATAATATGAGTAATTTATCACAGATGATGTATTCATAACCACAAAACCTTCAACTAAACAATTTGTAAATTTGTTTCTCTGACTAAAGAAATTATTTTTAAATATGACCTTATTTATGAGCTTTTCAGTTATGATATTGTAGAATTATATGACCTCAGAGTTAGGCAAGATGTCAGAAATAATCAAGTCCAATTCAAATTGAAGATGAACCTTGCATACAGATTTTGGGACAAATGGATATATAATTTTATCTTGAAGACAAGCAGTTTCAAAGAACTAACAAAGCCATGAGGCAACTCATTTTATTTTGTAATTGTCCTAAATGTTGGATATGATTCTTTATTTAGAATCATCATCTCTGAAATTTTTACCTGTTCCCATTTCATTCAACTTGGATTCTAAAAACAAGGCTAATTTCTCTCTTATGTGACAATCATGTTCTTCCTAAGTCTTTTCCAGTGTAGTCCTGTTTTTTTTTTTTTTTTCTTCATATCCTTGTATAGAATGTTAACTGATATCAGCATCTTGGTTACTGACTGTTAGAGAACTTCCATCTTTCTCAGAAACAAACATGATGGTCTAATAAGGATTGAGCACAGTAGAATTATAATTTTTTCATACATTGTACTTGTGGACTAAATTTGCATTTGCCTTTTTGACCTCTCTGGCAGACCGTTAGCACAAAGTGACCTTGTAGCATATCTCAAAATCCCTACTACTATGTGTGCATGTGAACACACATATCTTTGTATGCATGTGTGTGAATATTTGTGGGTATATTTCACATGTATATGTATATATATGCAAATATATATATACACATATATATTACACACACACACATATATATGCACATATATCTCATCCTTTACTTTTGGAGCAAATATATTAAACTAAAGGGAAAGACTTGACACTCCTGTCTAGTAAATTCCATGTTATTAGATTTTTCCCATTATTCCAATCTATTCAGATCTTTTTGGATTCTGATTATGTCTTTTTTAATAATTAGTTTCTATTCCTTCTTTATATCATATGTAAATTTATTAAGTGTACTATCTGGAACTTCAGTTCATTGACAAAAATATTGAACAGAACAATAGATTATATGATTATAACCAATAACAATTGGTTACTATTATTTATACTTGTTGTTTTATTATTACTGAATATGTCTACTTATAACATATAGTCATACCTGTCTCTCTCAATTTTGTTCACAAAAATAGAATGAGACTTTGTCAGATGTTTTGTTGAAGTCCAAATATGCTGTGTCTATAGCATTACTCTGATCCATGGGTGTAATAGCCTTGTCAAAAAGAAAAAAAAAAGGAAAAAAGAAAAGAAAAAGAAAAGGTCAGTTGTCATGATTTTTCCTTAATGAGCTCATGCTGGCTGAAAATGAGCAGGGCTTCCCTTTCTAATTGCCTGTAATTGAACCTAATTTCTCCTTCCTGCAGTTTGAAGAATCTTCTTTCTAACTTTTTTTTTGAAAGTTAGAACATTTTCCTGTCTTCAGGTCTTTGGCACAATTCCCATCCTTTATGATTTTTGAAAGATTATGGACAGTGGCTCAGCTCTTACTTCTACACATTCCTTCTGAATTCTATAGTTTATCTGAGTTTGATGATTTGAACTCTTTGAAGGCAGGTAGGTGCTTTTTTATTTGTGTGAACTATTAACATCTTTTTACTAACCTTGGATTTAAATTTCATGTTAACCATTTTTGCTCCACATTTCTTGCTCAGAACATCATTCTTATTGACAAGAGCAAGAACAAATAAAATAGGAAATGAGTTATTCTGCTTTCTATCATGTTGTCTTTGTTTTATCTGCTTCAAGAAACAGTCATCTCTTTTATTTTTCTCTTGCTCCTTTCCAGTTCGATATGCCCTTTATGTCCTTAGTTCTAGCCCTTTGCATTTGTAGAATGCTTTGACAAATATTCTTTTTATATTTCCTAAAACATTGTGCTAACCTTTTGTATATTCATCTTCATTTATTTACTCTTACTTCCATTTTGTTCTTTTTAAGTTTACTAAATTGTTTAATAAGCTTTTTGTTTACATATTTTTGATCTATAATTTTATTCCATTGACCCTTTTATGAAATTGGTAATTTAAAAAATTTTGACTTTTCCATTGTTCCTGTGATTTCCCAACAAATTTCAGTGTTCACAGAGTCTGTGTGGTACAGTAAAAGGGATGCCTTACCAGGTCAGCATACCTGGTTGTGAATTTTGGTTATTGACAGTTATTAGCCTAGTGAAGAATAAGAAGTCACTTAAGTTCTCTAAGTCTCATTAAACAAGAAAAATATAGTCTTTAGTTCATGATACTTAAAACTCATTTTCTGCATATTTCTTCAGTTCACAGATACTATTGTCAGCTACCTGGTTAATTATTGTTCTACATATTATTTGTCTCCTAAATGATTCAAATGGATAGTCTTTCCTGGGCTGGGCTTGACTCAAGCCAATCCCCTGGTAATTTGGGTTCAATATTGCAACAAAATGAGACACTTGTATGTCTTTCAACTGTTAATAAAAGGAGATTTACTCAGCCTTAGCAGACGGATATTCTAAGATAGGCACAGAATGTACCTTAAGTGGATTTAGCTGATTGACATTCCCCTCCCTGAGTTGCTCATAATGGTCAGCCAAATATAAGAGAACCAAAAATCTTCTTGGCTCCTTTGTGCTGAAGTGACCAGGAAGTGATATCAGCTGTCTGTTTCTAGAATCCTGAGCAGCTAAGTTTTTAGAATAGTCTCAATGCCTTTTAAGGGAAAATCAGTCTAACTTGGGTGGGGTCAGGGGTTAGGATACTATTCCTACCACAACTGTTAAGTTTGACAAAACTCAGGAGATTTGTTGTCATGTTATAGATACACAGACCAGGAAGATCACAAACCTCTTGTGTTGTTTTTGTTAGGCTGACATATGGCTTGCCACAGCAGGGAATTGACAACTTCTCCTTCCTATGACCATTACTCAATGTCTTTTGTTGGGTCCTCTGTGGACAAATGAAAGTTGTTTTCTTCTTAAAGGTTCTTTTTTTAATGGTATGAGTGCATAGCTTGATATCCGTTGATGGGTAAATCCGAACTAAGTTGGGAAAAAATCATTTTTACTAATCTACTGATACTTGGCATTTCCTTCTTTACAACATTTTTAATGCATATTATTCTGAGAAGAGGCCCTTGTAGTTTCTATCAGTTTACTATAAGGATCTATGATACATAAAAAATTAAGGATCTCTCCCCTATGATAAAAGATTGGAATGGGTCAGTGATCTTTCTTTCTTTTAACTATAACATTCTTACATGCTTTTCAATTTCTTTATACTGCCACTTCAAGTCTTTCCTCCTTATTTTAATATATCTTCTGTAATGGTCTGTTGTCCTAACAATGTTGAACCTAACAATCTTCCATATATATTTTTCATATTTCAAAAGGACATCTTACTGTTTCTGGATAAGCTAGAGGGTAAGGGCTATTTTCCCCAACCTTTTTGCTTTCCTTTCTAATAGGGAGTCCTATCTACATTTAAAAATCATGTTGTTTATTGGCTCAAGAGGAAGAATAATCACAGCTCAATTTCAGCAGGTCATTAGAACATTCCCCTTTTTCTCCATACTTAATAATCCAAAGTAATTATGGCATTTGATTTTGTGATGACAAATGCTTGTGTTCACCTTTGCCAGACTTCTCTCCCTTATGATTGAGGA
This sequence comes from Sminthopsis crassicaudata, assembly GCF_048593235.1. Classification (NCBI taxonomy): domain Eukaryota; kingdom Metazoa; phylum Chordata; class Mammalia; order Dasyuromorphia; family Dasyuridae; genus Sminthopsis; species Sminthopsis crassicaudata. The sequence continues at coordinate 132,762,351 of NC_133621.1, read as the reverse complement.
CTTTTATGATAAGGTTTTTCTTAGGTTTTTATCTTTTTTTCTCTCTCTGATTTTTTGTTGTTGTTGTTGTTGGCCTGATCTCCAATGAGAAAATTTCTGTTGATTCCTGCAGATATACAAATATCTTGATGAGAATTTTCTGAAAATTGTTACAGCAGATCACAGAGGTCAGGCCATATATTTATGGTTATGTTATGAAGATGAAGAGAAACAGGAGTTGTCAGATGTTGCATTTAGAGAACAGATTTTTTTAAAATGTTATTATGAAGAAGACGGTGATTAATCCAGAGCCTAGTGTTAGAACCAGCAGAGTCTTGCCTTTGACACTCAGTAACTGTGTGACCATCACAAACCACAAAATATTCCTGAGTCTTGGTTTCCGCATTCACAAAATGAATATGGTACAAGAAGGATCCATAGTGAGAATCAAAAACATTTAAAACTCTTCACAAATTATCACAGAAATCTTAGTTATTTTTTTTATTTTTTGAAGCATCAGGAGGCCTCTAGATATCTTAGTGTCTTGATTTATTGACTGCCACAAAGTAGGATCTTTCTTCTTAAGAGCCAAATGATGGCTACCATCCATAGAAGTTGACCATGATTTGATGTCTTATTTGATAAAGATTCTCATTCACATTTTGAATACAGGGAGAGCTTATCTCACTAAAAAAGAATGACTACCACAAATAAAAGGAACCATAGGCTTACTAAAATATTTTTAAAGCAATTTTTTTTATTGTTGAGTCAAACTATGCTAAATAACACCCTATGTGTCAGTATGTATACACCCACTGACTTCTCCCACTCCTCTATTTACATATACACATAACAGTGTTTAAAAGTCTTAAGGCAATTTTAAGCTTTAATATGTTAGAAGTCCTTTAATACTTTTGAAATACCTATGTGTGTATATGTAAACATGTGTTTGATGTGTCCTTTGTTAAAATGTCAGTTTCTTGAGCATAGACTATTTGGGTTTGGTGTTTTTTGTTGTTTGTTTTTGTATCCCTAGAATTTAATATAGAGCTTAATACCCATCAGGTATTTAATACATACTTGATTGATTGGTGGATTGGACTTGCTTGTTTTTAACATTATCACTGGTATAGTCCTAGAATATTTAGTAATTCTAGCAGATGAAGACTTAACTAGTCATCAGAGAAAATGTCAGGTTAAGAAATATAACTTCTGAAGTTATTGGCATTCTAATCCATAAGGTACACATGCTGTAGTTCTTAGGTAGCTTTTAGCTTGCATTTTTTTCAAAAATCGGCATTAATAAAGACCTGTATCATTGTGACATATGGTAGTGACCATCTTGAAGTTTAAATATTTTGACTGAAATGATTGTCTAAGGATCAACATGAAAAACTTAATATAACTACTTTGTCGATAGACTTGATACAGGTGGTAAATTCTACTTCAGGCAATGCCAGTGGAATTTTAAGTGCTCCATTTTACCTTCTCGCTCTTCACTGAAAATGTTAATAAATGCCATGGTAAGTTTTAAAAATGTTGAACCAGGTGTTATTGCGTAAAAGCTCTTGTTTTAACTTTTCATGTTTGATTCATTACACTATTAAAATGGTTACCCAGTATGAAACCTTACACCATTCAGTTGACTCATAGAAAGGTAAAGCAATGACTTTGAACTCTTTTGTGGAATAGTTTGATTTTTTTCTCTCTCTCTCAGAGGTAGCCATTGGTTCTTTTATTAATTTTGCATGGGGCCATGGGCAAAATGAAATGTGAAACTCTTTACCATATTTCTTGTATCCACTAATATTTTGCACCCCTTTATAATCATGGCTAGGCTGTGGGTTTCCCCCAAATTATAAATATTTGCTTAATTTCTTCCACATTTTTTTATTCTTCATGAGGAATAACTTGTTCTGAAAATTCTTTCTTTAGTAGATTAGAAAACTAATTTCCCAGTTTTCCAGTATATTTGATCTGGAAGCATGCATTTTTCCATTCAAGAAATCGGTTACTGAAAGTTCATTATTTTATTCTCTTCTCCTATTTTGTCAGATAAGATACTTCTATAACATTATGTTTCCCTTATTTGTTTAATTCATTTTTGGTTACTTGAAAAAATATTTTTCTTGAGTAAAACTAATTACACATGTGCACGTGTATTGGTGTATATATGCATGCACAAACATACACTCACACCTTGTCTTTTTTCCTCCAATATTTTCTTTAATATTCTTTGTTGGGAATCCTTACCTATTCATCCCCCCAACGATTTTGCACTGATATCTATCTTATTGTATATTTTATTTGTAAAGGCAAATGTACTTTTCTTTAGATCTTCTGATTTATTATACTTCATTTTAGGGATTATTTTCAAATCATTTCAAAATTTTAATCATTTGTAAAAAAAAAAAAAAAGGAATGTTTGTTTTTGGAGTTTTATAGTTAAAGTTGTGTGAATAGTCAGAATAAAACTTTATTGTAACTCTACTATAAGCATGAGAAAATCTCAAAAGTGTTTGGTATGTCCTAAGGGTTGAGGTTCATTTCCCTTCCAGCTGAAATTTTCTGTTTCAAATCTGTCAGTCTTGTTTATAAATTTATTTATTTATTTAGGTTTTTAGACAGAAAAAAAAATCCCTTTCGGGCCTGAAGCAAAGATCCTTAATCCCCCAATCCTTTACTGAAAAGGTATTATGATTTGTCTCTCTTCTGTTCCCTAATGTATTTGTTTTCCTGGAGCTTGCTTTCTTTTCTTTTTTACTTTCTTCTTTAAAAAAAAAAAAAAACACTTAAAAAATATTGCTTGGAGTTGCAATTCACCTCAAGGACCTGGGAGTTGTAAACTTTTCTTGAATACCTGTGTTTAGAGGTTCTCTATGTTTTTACTCTTATCAGACTTTCTGGTTTTTTGTTGATTTTTTGTTTTTTTGTTTGTTTGTTTGTTTGTTTCCAGAGGTCATAAAAGGACAATGCTTTTGTTTTCGCTTTCTTCCCTCCTTCCCTTTTTTTCTTTGTGGAATTAAAAAAAAAAATTGGACTTTTACTGATTGGGTTCATAAATGATTATGAACAATCAAAATTTTAGAGCTTGAATAAACTTTGTGAAATCATTAATAGTCTAATTTCCTTGTTCCATAAAAGATTAAGAAGGATACTGTAGTATAGTAGAGAGATAGCTGTGCTCAAAACCAGGAAAACCCAGGGTTTTTAACTTCCAGTGCTTCAAGCAAGTTATCAAGATGATAAATTAGGAAATAACAATGAATTAAGGTGCTAACTTGATTTGATAAAGAAAGTCTCTTCACCTGGAAATTCCCTTTGCCAATTAAATCATAAGTCTTTTCTTTGTCCCTATAAGACAGAAATTCTTAAACTGAAGTTCATAGACACTTCAGGTGTTCATGGCTAGATTTCATGGGTTCTTTGAATTAGAATGGGAAAAAATACACATTTACTATAACATAATCAGTTTCTTTTGCACTTCTATGTATTTTAAGTTATACATTTCAAAATATTGTTCTTAGAACGATGAGTCCTTTGGGTTTCACCAGACTATCAAGTGTTCGACACATAAACATGTAAAGAATCTCTAATACAAATTTAAAAACTGAGACTTAAGAATTACTAGGATTTTATTTTAAATGTTGTTATTGGTGGTTTTTGGATTTTTTTGACCATCTACTGGTCTTTCTTTTGTACCCATCTCTATTTTCAAATAATACCTCATGATTTTTAAAAAATGTTTGCACATTCCTATTGTTTTGTGAGAAATATTGAGATGGCTGGATTGACACAGAGATCCATATCCAAATTTAAAATATTGTTTATTGTAAATTTGTTTGCTTATTGTAAATTTGTGTCTACAATAACAATTATTGCCACTGAATATGTTCTTTTTGTCTGGCAACAAGGATGAAGCTAATAGATTTTGGTTCCACAGGAAAAAACAGAATTTTTTTGTGTATGAAGCTACAAGATTCCTTTCTCTTCTCCCTATCCCCTTCTTTTTTCTTATTATGACTAATGTTCTTTATTATGTCCTTTATTATTAAAAACATTAGAAAATAGTATATTTATCCCAAGTTTTCATTATCTGAGTACTTATTATTTGAATCTTTATGGTTATGAAATTACTTTTGGGGAGAGGCCTTTGGATTATTGTAATTAGCTGGGAAGCAACTTGGATCTATTACTATAGGTTGGCAAAAAAAATTTTTTTTTATGGAATAGTCAGAAATATCAAAAGGTTAAATGACTTTCAAATATGTATCATTGGCAGACCTGGAACCAGGAAATTTGTGACTAAAATTAGCTTTCTCTTTTGCTTGTAGACAAAATAGGATAGGGAAGCAAAAGCTCTATTAACAAATAAAAATTATTTACCAATAACCTGACTATTAAAAAAAATCTAGTTTCTTCTCCAACATCTCTTCCCCCTTAACTCTATGGTGTTTTTCCCTGAAAACCATACCCACATAGGCAAATTCTTCGACTTTGTCAGTTTGGGCTAGTTATAAGAAATTCAAAAGAAAATAGACTGAATATTGAAGGATTAGGAAAATTATTTTGGAAAATTCATGAAGCCTTTGAATACTTTGTGTTGTGAAAGTCTAACTTGATGTCACCTCATGCTCTACCAAATGATTTGTTCTGAAAAATATGATAAAAAAATTGAAAATTTCATTATTTAAAGAATTAAGGACATAGTTGAGGTTCTAGCTCAAATTGTTAGCTATTAAATAAACCTACTTTTATAATTTTAAAACTTCATTCCTAAAGTGAAACTGTAAACATACTCCCTCAAATTTTATTGCCAAAGTAAAATTGTATGCATATTGCCTCATTATTTCTTAGAATTGTTACATTTTGCTTCAACTGCATTGACTTTAAGTGATTTTTCTTAACTGCTCCAGAAAGAAAGGACTTTCTTTACTTGTGCAACTTTAAAATTCAAAAGGCATTATTACATATTACATATTGGTTTGGTGTAGTTAGTAGATTCAATAACTAGTTTAGCCTAGTTGTGTTGTGATTTTCTTTTATTATCTATTGTTCATAGATGATTATGTAACAATAACAAAAGAGCAAGTATAAAATTCTCTGAAGACTTTGGCATTATGAAAAAGTATATAGATTTTGGAATCATAATACCTGAATTTGGATCACACATCTCCTTTTGATAAGCCATGGAAAGTTATTTCATTTCTAGACCTTATTTTATTCATCAAATCAATGATTATTTACCGGGAAATAGATTTCAGGATGCCTCTGAATTTGAATAGGTAAAGATTACGTGTTTATTTCAACATAAGTGGTTTCCTTTGTGAATCCATTCATATATAGGTATAGTAATTTCATTTGACCTCCAAATGGACATACAGCATGGAAAAGTTTAAGAATATTTAGTCTAGATAATATCTAAGGTTCATTTCAGTTCTAGATGTTTGATACTATTTGGTACTATTACTCCCCCAATCACTTTTTAAAAGCATTTGATTTTTAAAATTTTGAATCCTGATTTTTTTTCCTCTTTATTCCATCATCTACCCCTTGAAAAGGCAACCAATAGGATATCAATTACACATGTAAAATCATACAAAACCTATTTCCATATCAGTGATCTTATAAAAAAAAAAAGACAACATAAAATAGGAAAAATAAATAATCTGTACTCAGAGTCCAGTAATTCTCTCTGGACAGGGAGAGCATTTCTGGTCATAAGTATGGCTTTCCCTTTACCACTGAATATCATTGTCAAGTGGAAAAGACTTTTTAGTTCAATCCCTTCATTTTATAGATGAAGAGACTGAGGGCCAAGGAGCTTGGCTAATTTTATATAGATATTAAGCATCAGAGACAAGATTTGATCCAGATCCTCAGCATTCAGAGATGTTGCTTTTCTAGTATGCAGTGGAGTGTCTAAAAATTATTATATTTGTATTATTTTTACCTTCATAAAGTCTTTGAATTACAAGGAATTCCAGGGGTCATAATGCTCAACTGCTTTTGCTAATGCTTTTTGCTAACATAACTTCTGACCAGTGGCTGTCTATATTTTGGAACTAATTTGGAATCAAAACTAGAGAAGGAACCTATTTGGTAACTGAAAATGTGTTATTTATGTTCTTTTCCCATCAACTTAAGTTCCATCAACTTAAGTTGATGAAAAGTCCAGGGTTACAGTGCTATGATAATCTATAAAAATATTCTACCAACAACTTGTCTTCTATGTGCTAACATTTTAAATATGTACTAATGAATTATGTTAACTTGCATATTTTAAGACAGTAGGGGTGTGTGTGTGTGTGTATGTGTGTGTGTGTGTGTGTGTGTATACATATCATTATGCTGAATAATGTAGGGAAAAGAACATATCTTTAAGATAACAAAAACCTATCTTCAAAGAAAAGTAATATTTTAAAAATTGAATTATTGGTTATGTAGTTTATTTAGCAGTTAATCAGGTTCATAATTCCCTCATCTACTCAGAATTTTGATAACTATTCTTAATTTTTCATCGTTTAACTTTTCATATATTAATGTCTTCTTTCTCCAACTAGATAGTGAGTTCTTTGAGGTCAGAAGTTTTATTTTGAACAACTTTTAGAAAATGGCCTGTGAAGGGAAATATGCTATGTTTCCTACAATAGGTTACTTATAGCTATTTCAAACTCTGCCTTAATAGCATTTCAAGCCTTTTCCTCTTTCACAAACTTTATTATTTGCTTTTCTGCTTAATTGCCAACACCTAGAAATTCAGCTTTTTCATGTACATGTTGGGTTATTACTTGAATGCCTTTACTAGATAGACATGATTTGGCAGTTTCTCACCATAATCATCTACTTTGGATATGCTATTAAAGCTTCCCACAACACAGAAACCATTTGTGCTAATGCTTATGTACATTAAGTATTTTATTTTTAGCTTATTGTCAAAGTATTATCTTTCTGTGTTTCTACTGCTATCTGTGGTCTGTGTGGTCCTTTTGTACATCCAAATATTACAGTGCAGTTGTCTTTAGACTGTGAATTTCTAGAGGCCAGGGGTCATGTCTTCATTAATAATCACTACCTACTAAATAGGACTTCAGATTTATATTTTTTAAAAATATAATTACTGTCTGATTTGTATAGCTTAAGGTTTACAAACCCTTATTTCACAACAATTCAGTGAAGCAAGTGAATATGATATTTCTCATATTACATTTTAGAAAACTAAATCTAGTGCTTTACTTCTGCTCAGCCAACAAACATCTAAAGGAGGAATCGAACTTATTTCTTCCATTGCCCAGCACTCTTTCTTTTGCCAAAGCACACTTTGCATAGGTTTATAGGGTTTCTGTCTATAAGGGATCTACTATGCCTTTTTAATTTTGGATGTGAAGTAAGTGATGCTCAGAATTAGCTTAATTCATACCCCACCCAAGGTTATATAGCTAGTATGTAATACTTCTGGGATTAGGACTCAGTCCATGGTCTAGCTCCTAGTCATTTGAGAATTTGCTGCATAATGTCATTGTAAAATATATTTATATTTATATGGCAACTAGATACTACAGTGGATAGAATACTGGGTCTAAGTCAGGAAGACCTGAGTTCAAATTTGGCCTAAAATACTTAACCAGCTCTGGGTCCCTGAACAAGTCATTTAACTCTGTTTGCCTTAGTTCTTTATCTGTAAATTGAGCTGGAGAAGGAAATGACAAAGTATTTCAATTTCTTTGCCAAGAAAACCCCAAATGAGGTCACAAAGAGTCAGACATCACTGAAATGACTAAATAATAAGTTTATATGTATTCATACATATACACATGTACATATATTTGAGGGTAGTTACGTACACAAGTTTAATTATATGCAAATGTGTACACAATTATCATTAAATCCCATTGAATTGCTTTTGCTACTGTACTATACAATCAGTTATATAATACCACAAAGATTCTAAAATACTAGAGTAAACTCTAGATTGTGTTCAGAAGTTTAATGACCTATTTGGTGATCATCTCTCTACTTCAATTTTCCTTGTCTACTTTTGGGTTATTTTATTTTTCAGAAGGACCCTCTGGCCCCCAAAAATATAACAGGGAGAAAAATGCTTTATTTAAAATATAATTGTTATATAAATGTTACATTGTATTTAATATTAAAATCAACTTTATTACTTGTTCAGAGTTTTTACAAAATACTTAATGAATGGAGAGAAATTATTGGGAAAATAGGTTTTGGATTATCAGTGGATATTTTTTACTCATTTATATAGATTCCCCATTGTAAGCTAAATATACATTTTAAGATAAATTCTGTTATGAGGTTGAATTCACCTCCAGAAGGAATTTTACCTGGAGATCTCTTCTAAAGGGACTTTAAACATTTTAGAGCTTGTCTGAATTTTCTAGAATATGTCTTAGAAAATCTTAAGTTAAAGGGAGTTTATCTAAGCTTTATTTTATTAAATAGTAAAACTTTACTTTTACTTTACTAAGTAGTTAGTACTTTGTTAACTTTAGAAAGTTTACTTTACTAAGAAGTTAGTAGAATCACCAGGGACATGAGGGAAATTCCATGATGAGTCATTTGAGAGCCAACATGATTCTAGAATGTTACCTTATGTTTGATCCCAATCTTGTAGAGTAAAGAAAGAAGGAAAAAAACAATCATTCTTTTATTCCATTGAGAATTTTTAATTTTAGAGCTTAATGACAACCTGTTCTTTTTTTTTTTTTTCTTATTTCTCCTTCTACCTGTACTCCCTTGTGCATACCATATGATATAGCTACACTTGCTTACTTGGTCTTCCTCACATATAACACTCAGTGCACAATCTTATGCTTTGTCCTAGCTATCCCATAGATTTAAATACTTAGCCCCCCTCGCCCTTACTTCTGACTCTTAGTTTGCTGTCTTCAAGACTGACAAATCTTCTCTAAGAGGTCTTTGTTAGTTACTGGTTGTGTTTTCTGTTTTGAGACTACTTTCTATATACTTTTTAAAATATTGGGGTACACTTAGTTACTTAACATCTAGCCTTAACTATTTGAATAGGAACTGGGAATAGGAACTGATATTTTTGCCTTTTTTTGAATTCCTAAGGTTTTGCCTGACTGAACTCATTTTGATGAGGGACAAAAATGAGATGAGACCTAACTTTTACAAATATTTCTTCAAACCATGTAGAGAGAATATTTTATCATAAACTCATTTCCCCTCCATTTAGCTAAATTGCTATTTAAAATATGCTTTCTTCATAAACAGTATAATGTGAAACTGATGGCATTCTTAAGATCATAGTCACAGAGTTGGAAGAAATCTTAGAGATCATTGGATAGCATGTCTTCCTTAATCAAGCTTAAATCTCATTTATGCCATTCTTGACAAGAGGTTCTCTAGCCTCTGATTGGACACCTCCATATTGAAAATATTGCTTAAATCTCATTGTACTCAAGGAAATTCCATAAAAATAGGGCTGAAACTTCTAAGTGCAAGTATTGGTAAACTTTAAGGTTCTGTTGAAGTACAATTAATATTATGTGGATTTAAAGTTTCAGCTTTGTCATTATTGAGCCACATATATTGAGCAAATTATTTAACTTTCCTGACCTTCTTCATCTCTAAAATGAAGGAACTAGAGTAAATGATCTCTAAAGTTCCTTCTGGTTCTGTTTTTGTAACCTAAGAAGCCCCTCCATAGTATATGTATGTGTGTATTCATACACATATTTGTCTATATATATATATATGTATGCATACTTTTTGTGTTCCCGTTTGGGGTTTTCTTGGCAGAGATAAATGGTTTTTTCCCTTCTCCAGCTTATTTGACAAACGAAGAAACTGAAGCAAACAGGATTAAGTGTATTGCCCGGAGTTGTAATTAAATATAATACAAACACATACACATATGTATATGCATAGTACACATAAGATCATACTAAAATATTTCTATTTGTCATTTCTTTCTCTGGAAACGAATAGCATCTTCCTTCACAGGTCCAAGTATTTCCATGTTTTCCTAAATTCAATCAACTCAATATTTCTGTAGCACGCAGTATTCTATCACAATCATATACTACAACTGGTTAAGTCATTCCTGACATCTTTCATTTTAGCCAATCTGAAAAAGTTAAGATATATCAAAGCTGTTTTAATTTGCATTTCTCTAATCAATAATGATATAGAACATTTTTTCATATAAGTATGCTTTGTTTTCATCATCAAAAAAACTGTTCTCCTTTGACCATTTATCACTTGGGAAATTATTCATACTCTTATAAATTTGACAAAGATCTCCATATATTTCAGACATGAGACTTTGTGAGATTTTTTTCTCCCAATTTTCTCCTTTCCTTTTAATTTTGGCTACATTGATTTTATTTATATAAGTATTTTTGATTTACTCTCATTGAAATCACACATTTTACATCTTATGAGATTCTCAGATAAATTTCAGTTTTTAAAAAAATTTATGAACAAAGTGTTAGGTAATATTTAAAGCACTACAGTAATGTGAATTATAATAAAGGAAGTTAATTGCTCTTGGTATTTTAATTCTCCTCTTTCTGGTCGAGGTCTTTGATCATAGCTTATCTTATAGTGTTGTTTGGCACAGTAGAAAGACTCCTGAGTCATAACTTAGTTCAGACTTTGGGCAAATCTTCACCTCCTTTGGCTTCGCTTTCTCATATGTAAAATGGGGAACTTGGACTAAATGTCCTTTAACATTCTTTCCAATTCTAAATCTATTATCATTTAAACATGATGATATTTAGGTTCTATCTTAAAAGGGGTAGTAAATTTTAGAAGATACTTTTGCTTATGTTCTTTGTGGTTCACCCATAACCCTTTTCATCTCCTTCATACTTGTGGATAGCCCTCTCTCTCAGCTTAGAGAAATTGCTCCAACATTAGTTATTTCTATTAAAGTTTTCCCAAGGATATTATTTTGCTATATTTTGGACTAAAGGACTTTAAAAATAGATTTAAATAATTTTGTTGGATTGGGCTGATACTTGGTGGACCTGATGAAGATGCTCTTTTTTTTTTCCTTTTTACTATTATAATTCTGAGGATTAAGTAAAATTTCAATGTAAATCATAGTTGTTAGAATTCTAATAGTCCATTTAAATACACTCTTATTTGAAGGTATGTTTTTATCTATTTTTGGTAATGTTTTATATTAGCAATAGAAAAATAAACATATTGGCCATGTTCAAGAATGATTAATCCAGTTTTGTATTTCTGGTTCATTATGTCAAAAGATATGACATACAGTTTTCATCCTTTGTCTTTTGAAATTGCTACTGTTTGCTCTATAGGTCTTTCAGAATTGTTCCTGCCTTCATATTATTGTTGTTAATATTAGGTAAATTGCTCTGGTTCTTCTCATTTTAGTTTTTGTCAATTTGAACAGATGTTACCATGCCTTTCTGAATTTATTATTTTTATGATTTCTTATATTACAATAAATTTCCATTGAATTGTTACACAGTGACAGACATCCACTTTATTACCTGTTTTTTTTTTTGCTACTACAAAATATGTTGCAGTAAATATTCTTACAACATGTATTTCCTTTCTTTGGGTCCTTAATATATACTTAATATTGATCAGAGTCTTTATAATTTAATACTTTGGATGAGGTTAGTAAGTTGTGATGAATGTGCAAAACAGAATCACTAAAACACTTTAATGTTTGAGACATAGCAAAAATTTTCTGAGGCGGCACAAATAGAGTAGTTTTGTTATTGCAATAATAACATAGTATGTGTGTGTGTGTATACACACATAATACTTAAAATAAAGTACATATTATAATCATTTTTAGTTGTCATACCCATTCTGTTCCTTGTATATTAAATGTTTTATTATTAAGTTCACAAGAAATATGAATTTTAATCTCTAGAAACATGGATAATTTGCATAAAATAGGCTTTGTTTATATGGAGAGAATGGAGGTGTAGAAAATCCCCCAAAAAATCAGCTAATATTCTTACATTTGACTGATATTCTTTATATGTGAATAAAAGTATGCTCTGATATTTTAGGGAATTCATAATACTTGAAACACAACATTGAAGGATTAATTTGCAAGGATATGATTAGTTTTGTAATTTTTCCTGTTAGACCCTAGATTTATTTTTCTTGTATTCCATATTATCCTAAAAATGGACAAAATGACTAAAACATAATGAAAAGCATTAATTTAATTGAGATACACATTCCATTTGACTGCTATTTTTTGGCTCTACCTTTTGTGTGAATGGAATAGGTACAAAATCAGGCAATTTTAAAGTTGAAAGTGACCCTAGAAAATATATCAATGCAATTTGTCATTGTATGAACTAGGAAACGTAGATTTCAGGAGGTAAGTTGAATTAAGAAAAGAGCTTTTCCATTCTCCAATTGATAAATGGTCAAAGGATGTGAATAGACAATTATCAGATGAAGAAATTGAAACTATTTTTAGCCATATGAAAAGATGCTCCAAGTCATTATTAATCAGAGAGATACAAATTAAGACAATTCTGAGATACCACTACACACCTGTCAGATTGGCTAGAATGACAGGGAAAGATAGTCATTCTGGAGAGCAATTTGGAACTATGCTCAAAGAGTTATCAAAATGTGCATTCCCTTTGATCCAGCAGCATTACTACTGGCCTATATCCCAAAGAGAGCTTAAAGAAAGGAAAGAGACCTGAATGTGCAAGAATGTTTGTGGCAGCCCTCTTTGTAGTGGATAGAAACTGGAAACTAAGTGGACACCCATCAGTTGGACAATGGCTGAATAAATTGTGGTATATGAATATTATGGAATATTATTGTTCTGTAAGAAATGACCAACAGGATGATTTCAGAAAGGCCTGGAGAGACTTATATGAACTGATGCTGAATGAAATGAGCAGGACCAGGAGATCATTGTATACTTCAACAGCAATACTGTATGATGATCAATTCTGATGGACATGGCCCTCCTCAACAATGAGATGAGCCAAATGAGTTCCGATAGAGCAGTAATGAACTGAACCAGCTACACCCAGTGAAAGAACTCTGGGAGATGACTATGAACCACTACATAGAATTCCCAATCCCTCTATTTTTGTCCACCTACATTTTTGACTTCCTTCTCAGGCTAATTGTACACTGTTTCAAAGTCCAATTCTTTTTGTACAGCAAAATAACTGCTTGGACATGGGATATATATATATATATATATATATATGTATACATACACACACACACACACACACACACACACATATATATATATATATATATATATATATATATATATATATATATATATATATATATATATACACATATATTGTATTTAACTTCTACTTTAACATATTTAACATGTATTGGTCAACCTGCCATCTGAGGGAAGGGGTGGGGGGAAGGAGGGGAAAAGTTGGAACAAAAGGTTTTGCAATTGTCAATGCTGGAAAATTACCTATGCATAAAATTTTTGTAAAAATTTTAAAAAATTTTAAAAAGAAAAGAGCTTTTGTCCCCTGGATGATCTCTAATTCTTCCTCTTACATTGTGCTACTTTCATTTTGTTCTTGAAGCCATTTATTGTTGTCTTAGAATGGTGATAAATTTGATAACACCACCACAGATTATTTGCAGTATGGTCATTGAGAAGGATAGGAGCTTTTATGTTTTCCAGTATCACAGTTGGTTGTGACAAAACTCAAGTAAGAATCATATTCCGTTCTGGATTAAGGAACATTATTGGATTATATGGATTAAGGATTATTGGAACAGCTCTGTCTCTTCAGAATTGGAAAATTATTTCCTGGACATTGGCTAGAAGTTCATATTTGGGCTTCCCAGTAGGAGAGTTCTTTAATAAGTGGTCAAATAAAGGAAGAATTCCTTCAGTGAATTGGAGATGACAAAGTACGTGCATTCTTGTCATGGAGTATGTCCAGTGCAGAGGTGCAAAGAAACATGTGAAGAAGAGAGAAACTTTGGCTTCGTTGCAGAGTACGGAATAGAATTGTCTCTGTCTCTGTCTCTCTCTCTCTGTATGTATATATCATTCTGTGTGTGTGTGTGTGTGTGTGTGTGTGTACATATACAAATATATATATATATATATATATATATACACATATAGATGCTAGAAAGGTAGATAGGGAATGATTTTAAGAAGATGAGTTTATATTTTATTCTATTGTCTGAGGGATTACTAAGGGAAAGAAAATCTGGAATTGAACCTTGGGGGAAAGAATTATTTCAGCTCTCCTTTGAGAAATGTATATATTGAGGGATGTGAGTAAAGGTAGAACCAGTACTAGAGAAAATTGTTAGGGATGCATTTCATGTGGGGAAACCTAGGTAAATCAAAGTTATGTGACAAAAAGATCTTTTTGATGACTGGAGATATTTCTTCATTTTTATTACCTAAGAAATGGGAATTCCAAATTAAAAATCCATAATTAGGCTATTAGGGAGCCTTCATGAGAGGTGAATAAGAAATCCTCTGGAGTCTAGAAATCAGGACTCTTTATACTAGAAGGGAAATTTGAGATCTTATAGTCTAACACTTTTTTTTCTCAAGTGGAGAAACACCTGATATTGAGAGAGTTAACATGAGTTGCCCAGGCTTACAAGCAGCTCTACCTGGCACAGTGGATAGAGAACTGGACTTGAAGATTTATCTTCATGAGTTCAAATCCAATCTCAGATATTTAATAGGTGTGTGTGACACTGGGCAATCCCTTAATCCTGTTGGCCCGAGTTCTACATCAGTATCTCCAAATCCGTTTCTCTGCCAAGAAAACCCCTAGTTGGGTCAAAGACAGTAAAACACAACTGAACAACAACAGTCCAGATCACACAACAAATAGGGTGTGAGGTTGGAACTTGACCTTGTTTTTTTGAGTTTTGTATTCTTTTCACTTTACCGTGCTGCCTCTTCTAGATACATGGGAAGGAAAATTCATCTGAATTAGTGAAATATCTAAATTAAAATATTATTAAAATTTTATTGTTTTGAATGTTATGCAGTAGCAATGGTTGAAATGACAGGATTTTATGTAGTAGAAGCCTTAAGCATCTGGTTTTCATAACTACATTAGAGTCATTTGCAGTGATTTCTTCTAATGTCCTTCTAATTTCTTCTAATGTCCTTATGTAGAGGATAAGTACCATTGATACTATTCCTTTACTTAGTCACTATTTTCTTTCACAAGTAGAATAAAGATCAACTGCAGCTTAGTTTTTAAAATTTCAAATTTGTTTAGTTACTAATAAGGAAATTTTTATTAAAGCTTTTTATTTACAAAACCTATTCCTGCACAATTTTTCAACATTGACCTTTGCAAAACCTTTTGTTCCAAATTTTCTCCTCCTTCCCTCTGTCCCTTCCCTATTTGGCAGGTAGTCCAATACATGTTAAATACAATATGTGTATAAATATTTATACAGTTATCTTGCTACACAATAAAAACTTAGAAAAAACTCAGTGGTCCATGTCCTCTCTCTGGGTGTAGATAATTCTTTTCATCACTGAATGGGTGGCACTGGTTTGAATCATCTCATTGCTGAAGAGAGGCACGTCCATCAGAATTGATAAAGAAATTTTAATTTGAAGTTTCCTATCATAGACTACTAGAGCTAAAGTTCTTTTCTGATAGAGAAGTAATGTTTTTCTTCAAAAACTATGTTTAAGAAAAACAAATTTTCAATTAAAAATATTAGTGGAATTTTAATAGATAATGGACAAGATATATATTTCAGGTTAGAAGAACCTCATTCTAGCATCTCTTTATTCACTGAGAGCTAAATGGGGCAATTAAAATATTAATCCTTTTAACTTAAAAGATAATATTAACATTATAAAGATACTGAGAGAAAAAGTAAATGTGTGTGCATTTTGAAGTCTAAAAAATAGTGCATTATTATTTGACCTGCTGAAAAACAAATTAGATATGACTTTATCTAAAAGAGTTGCTTGCTGTAAGTCTATTTCAATCCAGTTTCATCCTTTTTAGTTTTTCATTTCAGTACCCAAATTTAATACCATCAGTATGGTGTATAAACTGGTGACAGCATCCCCATATCTTACTGCCAATTACTTTAAATTGGCGACAGAATGGTACATTTTGTGAGGATATAACTTGTCTTTGTTTTTTCTCAGAGATTTGCCAATTTTTTTTCCTTTCTCACCTTATAGGAGACAGTCTCTTACTACTTATGTTGATGGGTTGAAATATCTTCCAGTTGTATAGTATATTCTCATTTTTTTCCTCTTCTATCATGTTGGCAGTAATACCTTGTAGGGATTTCAGTAAATATTCTGTTGTGTAAAGTCTCTTTAAATTTCTACCACCAATTATTTAGTAGTAACTTAAGTATTTAGTATTTTTAAAAACTCTTAACATTTATTCATTAATAATCAAGCAAACTATTTCCAATTTATGTGCTTTTTGACTGTTATTCTTTTACATATTAAAAGTAGAATAGAGGAAAAGTTCAAAAATAAATTCAGATAATATGGAAACAAGGTATATTTTTGAGCAGAAAATTGCAAAGAATTTAGGGAATAAGGCTTTTGAAAATTGTTTTTATTTATTTGGAATATTGGGAATTTATCCAAAAAATCATATTTGAGAGTGTTTCAGGGAAATTCTGGTTCTGCTATATGATCTTGAAAAAGTAACAAACTCTCAGGGTCTCATTTTCTTCTGTAAAATCAGATATTCAATGACTTATCAATTTCCTTCCACGTTTTTCTGTGGCTATGTGAAATTCACTCCCTCCCCAAGAAAATTTATGTCTACTTATGAAAAGCAAATTGTATGGCAAAAATCCATGTTAAGTTTTTCTAACTTGAAATGTTTTATCTTATCACTAAGGGAATTTACGAATATAAAGTTCAATTTGCCTGGATTTATAAAAAACTATATTTTTTGAGATGCTTCTAAATGAATATGAGAAAGATTGCTATTCATAATTTTTATGGTATATGCTTTATGCTAAAACATAGTATAGCTATTTTGCATGAAGTTTATAGCAAATAATTGTACTTTTTTTTTTCAAAAATAGGTTTTAAATCTTCCTAACTAGTGAATTGAATCACAGATATCAGTAGAGTGTAATAGATCAAGATGATTTATTGTAAACTCATTTTCTACAAGGGGAAAAAACCCAAAATATTATTTTGTTTTATTTTTGTCTTAACTCTTGAGATCTTAGGTGATATCTGAAGCTTTCACAAAATCTGTTTAAAATTTGATTGCTGGGCTAGGTTGACTAATAGAAACCAATAAGGCTATAGTTATTGGCTATTTTCAATCAGTGTTCTCATATAGAAATTATTGAGACATGGATCACCAATTTTTCCTTTGATCCTTTTTATTTATGTTCACAGTCTTTTACATCTTTCTATTAGTTCTTTATCTTTCAGATTAAAATATTTTTGTGAGAAATTTTGTCTTCTGTTTGAAAAACTTTGACTCAACTAATAGGCCACAATAGAGATTTCTTTCTTTCTTTCTTTTTAAAAATTGAGAAAATAACTTAGAGTGTAGTGACAGTTTTCTTCTTGTGAATTTACCTTCATTCCCTGGTCCTTTAAATTAATACAGTATCCCCAAATTTCTTACTTCTGTCACTCCTTTTCTTCCTTGTCCCAGAGTAGTTCCAGGAAGATATGTTTTGTTCCAGAATTCTGGACAAAATCTACTTGTTCCTTAATGGGACAATTATTCTGTTAAATAGAAAACATAATAGTAAAATAATATAAATAAACAAATAATAAAAATAAAAATAAAATCCCATTGGTAATGGGATCAGAGCTTTAGATAGGATTTAGCTGTTCTTTTATGAACTTGCAAAATTAAGGAAAAAACACCTTGGTAGCTCTCTAGTCTAGCACGTAGCTAAGAAATCTCTGCTATTATGTACCTGATAAGTAATCTTCCAGCCTTTCCTTGAATCAACCTCCAACAAAGAAAACCACTGTCTTCTAAAACAGTTATCTAATACCAAAGGTTATTGAGTACCTCAATAATGTAGCTTACATCTTTAGTATGTTTTACATACTGATGCAAACAGTTATATGGTCCTAGTCCAGCCCTTCCAGTATCCCGGAAACAAACAGAGATGTGACCTGCTAACAATTTCTGAGCATGCTCTAATTGCAGATATAGGAGAATCAGAAAAGAAAGTTTTTGCCAACAAAATCGCTGACATGATCACATGATTAAACTTCAGAAGCCAGTCAATAAGAATGACATAAAAATGATTCATTATTAACTGTACTACACTATAAATAAATGTTCATCAATACTGCTATTCTCAGAAATAGTGATCCAAGACTACTCCAAAGGACTTCTTATGAAAACTGCTATCCATACCCAGAGAAAGAATTGATTGTGTTTGAATACGGACTGAAGCACTCTTTTTAATTTTTTTTCTTGAGAGATTTTGGGGAGAAGGGGGAAAAATCTATGTTTTCTTTTGCAATATGCATTTTATGCATATGTTTTGCACAACTTCATATAGGCCTTATCAGTTAGGGAATGGAGGGAAGAGAAGACTCAGAATTTTAAAAACTAAAATAAAATTATTTTATATATAACTAGGAAAAATAAAAATATTAAAACATGAAAAGTTCCTTTTTATTATGTAATAAAATTATGTAAAATGGAACCTGAAGCAAAGTTCAATATCAGATACAGCATCACCATGAAATTAAAGGAGTTTCATTAGGAAAAATATGCAATTTTTATAGTTAATTAGAATAAATCTGGATGAATACATTTATGAAGTGTTAATATAAACTCTATGTGGCTTGACTTTGAGGTCTTCCTTTTCAATACCTTTTTTCCCATTTGTGAATTTCTAGGTAATTTCAAAATAGTTTCACATATTTCATCTGTTTTCTCATTTGATTATAAAGACAAGTTTTGAGAAACTGGGCCTAATATCGTTTGAAAAGTCATACCATTTTTGCACCTAATTTTCCTGATTTGTAAAAGACAATGTCATATTAGAATTTCTCAAAATTTCCTTTGAGCTTCAAAGGAGCTCATCTGCAAAATCATAGTACTTGTTCCTCAAGGTCATATTAATTCAATTTAGTAACAGTCATTAAGTGCCTAATATATGCAAGACACTATGGGTACAAAAATATATGAAACAGAACTCTTGCTTCCAAGGAACTTATATTTTCCTAGGACATGTTCTTTGGAAACATAACAATTTGACGAAAAATAAAGCAATAAAAACTATTGCTGTTCTCACAAAGGACATCCCATTTTTATACTTTACACCTTTTAAATTATTACCTTTATCTAATGCAATGTGCCTCCTATCTAGAATACTCTCCTTTCTTGCTTTTACCTTCTAGATTACTTGGATTCCTTCAAGAACCAGCTCAAAATTTGCCTTCTGCTAGAGGCCTGTTTCATCCTCCTCACTTTCTTTCAAGTACCTTTTCTGTGAAAGTACCCTACATTTTTACTTTCTGTATCTTGGTACATAACTGTTTGCATCTTCTCTCTCCCATTAGTATTATGTGAGCTTCTTGAGGGAAAAGTACTGTTTTTTACTTTTCCTTGTAAGCTTAGCTCTTAGCATAGACTCCTGGCACATAAATAAATGTGTGCTAACTGACTGAATTATGGGGATTAGGACAAATTTCTTGTAGGAAATGACAGTTGATCTAATCTTGAAGGCAAAGAAAAATTTTGAGAAACCACAATGAGAGTAATTGTGGAAATCAAGCTATATAGATGCAGAGGTTGTAGAGATGGAGTGCAAAGTTTGGGGAACAAGAAGTATTTCTAATTTAAGTTAGCACTAAGTCAAAATGTAAAATCACTTAGTGCCTGTTAAAAGTGAATGCCAAGATGGTATACATTTTTTCTTTCTAGTTTTACAAATAAAATTTCTGAAATATTTATTAAAGAATAAATTTGAGGCATTTAAAAATATTATAGTTCAAATGCTTTTTCTTAGATATCTGTTATGATCTCAACTGAAAATGAGCTGCACAAATCATATAAACTGAAAACTGCCTGGAAAACTTTCATGTAATTTCATAAAGTAACTAGATAATTGTACTCTATATCTTTTCATCATAAAAAGCAAAAAAGTTTTATATTATATGTATTTTTAAAATATATCTATTTTTTTTTAAAAAAATGCCTAGATTTTTACAACTAAATATCAATTGAAATAGTAATAGAAGACTTAAAAAAACAATTTCAGGGTATTTTATATTTTTAAATAAGTTGGTTGTTATGAATTAAGTATACAAAGACAAGTATACAAAGCTTAATAATAATAATAAAAACTTGTGGTTTAATAGACCACTCAAATAAATTAAGAACTACCAAATATAACATGGAACTTTTTGAAAATAGCTCTGTCTTTAATTAGGTATTTTTAGGTGGGGATTTGGAGGAAAATATGATTTTGTATTTCAGGGATCACTTATTTATCTTCTTAATTACTCCAAAACATAAGCATGTAGTGAATAAAAGCCTACTTGGTATAATTGATTATTCATATGTTCCTATGTTATTTCTTTGGGCTGAAAAAATACATACTTTGTTAAGATAGAAAACCCCTTTTCCACAATGATGTCAGGGATTACAAGATTGAGAAAATATGAAGTAATAATTAGATAAGTGAAATGTGGGTTTGCCAGTCTTTGTAGAAGCACTTCAAAACAATGACAATACCATGTGTGGTAATCAAAAATTATTTAAAATTCTGTTTCCCTGTCTTGTGTTTTTTAGACTATTGAGACTATTTTTGTTTTTAAGGGAAATGTTAATATATTAAATGTGGTGACATTTGGTTTTGAGACCCATTGGTCTAGAAAAAAGAAAAACATCTGCAAAAGCAATTGGGTGGTTGGTTTAGTTGAGGTGTGGGTGGAAGACAGCTGTTTTTATGCTCTGCCTTCATCAGTAAGTGCCACTCCAGTGAATGTGAAATGCTGTAGAGAATTTCAGGGAACATGGGGATTGCCTAGTCAGCCAAAAAAAGCATAAACAAAATAGTTAAAAGATATCATCATGTTACCATAGTTACATGAGCATTTTGGTTTCAGAAGTTTAAAAAAAAAGGGGTGAGGGGAAGGTTCTCAACAAGTCTACTTACAAGGAACAATCTTTCTTTATGGAATTCTATAGTCTGGATACTAAGAGTTTTATGCTTTATTTAAATATATACGATATAACTGGTCTGTGAATTTCCCATGGACCTTTTATGTCTTTACATTTTGGCCTGCTTTTGAAAACAAATTGTACTTCATGCGTACCTTGCCAAATATGGGCAAGAGTTTAAGCGACTGTTACACTGAAAAGATATAATCTGAATATAGAAGTAGGATCCTGACCTTTATGCTCTTCCAACCTCCTGTATGATTATGACTAGAATCTTCAGAAAAATGTTGTTAATGAATATACTCTCTTCTATAGGAAGGAGAAGTGGTGTCAATGGGCGTAGTTCATTTGTATATGTTAAAATAACCTCTGTTGGATTAATGTATACATATTAAACATATGTAATATATTAATCAGTCAGTAAGCATTAAGAATCAATTATGTGGCAGGCACTACTACGCTTATTGTTAAGTACACAAAAAGATGTTTATTTATACATATATATGAAAAATGATATAAATATACATATATAACAATGTAAAGAATAAAATATATTAAACAGGTATACTTATTTGGTGTGTGTGTGTATATGTGTAAAACAATATGTATATATTGTGTATATATGTACTTATATTAATATTATAATGTTAATAAATATGCAAATAAGGGGCAGCTAGTTGACACAGTGGATAGAACACGACCCTGAAGTCAGAAAGACCTGACTTCAAATCTGGGCACTGACACATAACACTTTCCTGGCTATGTGACCCTGAGCAAGTCACTTAATCCCAATTGCCTCAACAATAAATAAATGTATAAATGATTGAATGAACAAATAAACAAACAAATAAATATGCAAATATTTTCCTTGACTTTGTCCACAATAATTATTTCCTCATTTATTAATATTTGGAAAGCAAATGTATGTAACTTAGTATTTTAATATATTTATTTTTATATTTACTTTGTATAGTGCCCCAAGGTGTTAGTAGGGGTACTTCTTATATATGTAAAATGTGATTGTTAGAATAAAGCCACAAAATGGAAAAAAAATAGGGGAAGTGTCTTTTTCTTGAAAATTTATTGGCTAATTCTGGAGAGCAATTTGGAACTATGCTCAAAAAGTTATCCAACTGTGCATATCTTTTGACCCAGCGGTGTTATTACTGGGCTTACATCCCAAAGAGATCTTAAAGAAGGGAAAGGGACCTGTATGTGCAAGAATATTTGTGGCAGCCCTTTTTGTGGTGGCCAGAAACTGGAAACTACGTGGATGCCCATCAATTGGAGATTGGCTGAATAAATTGTTGTATATGAATATTATGGAATATTATTGTTCTGTAAGAAATGACCAACAGGATGATTTCAGAAAGGCCTGGAGAGACTTACATGAACTGAGGCTGAGTGAAATGAGCAGGACCAAGAGATCGTTGCATACTTCAACAACAATACTATATGATGATCAATTCTGTTGGATGTGGCTCTCTTTAACAATGAGATGAACCAAATCAGTTCCAATAGAGCAGTAATGAACTGAACAAGCTACACCCAGCGAAAGAACTCTAGGAGATGACTATGAACCACTAAATAGAATTCCCAATCCTTCTATTTTTGCCTGCCTGCATTTTTTATTTCCTTCACAGGCTAACTGTACACTATTTCAAAGTCCGATTCTTTTTGTCAGCAAAACAACTGTTTGAACATATATACATATATTGTATTTAATTTATACTTTAACATATTTAACATGTATTGGTCAACCTCCCATCTGGGGTGCAGGGGAGGAGGGGAAAAATTAGAACAAAAGGTTTGGCAATTGTCAATGATGTAAAATTACCTATGCATATATCTGGTAAATAAAAACTATTTTTAAAAAAGAAAATTTATTGACTAAAGTATAAAAATTATATACATTCCCATTATTCTTTGATTTGTGAAGTTCTTAAAGAAGATATTCTGCATTTCATGAACATATCATATCATTCAAAGTTTTGCCATGGCAATTTCTTTACTCATTAATAAACTATTCAAGTTAATTTAGAATGGAGAATCTGTTTAAATGATGACATTACCTAATTTTTTGGGAAAATTGAATAATATCTCTTTTCTCATAAAATTATTCTTATTTTTTATAACTTTTAGAATCCAGTTTTAATCCCTACTTAATCCCTAGCTGTGTAAAGATGGGACTACTTTCAAAAAATTTGGGTTGAGTAGCATGCAATTAAGTTATATAATTCAGTGTTTCATAAGTTTGCCCAAATGTTTCATATAAATATTTATATCACTATTACAAAATGTATATCACTTTAGGATTTATTTTAATACAGTACTTTAATATTTAAATATTTATAGGTCATACTTCGAGAAGCTAATTAGCTATATTCTTATATAGCTCATTCATTAATGGTATGAAGACTTCAAAAATTTTATATTCATACATGAATCTATTTTAAATTTACATATTCATTTTAATTTTTTCTACAATATTATGTATCCTTTTCATTGTCAATGGTTTTAACAAAGTACAAAACTACTAATTTAATGGAAAAGATTTTAGTATATTTGTAGATCTCTACAGATACTATATTTTAATATACATAGTAGAAGTTTTCATTTTTATCATATACTTCAAGTACATAAAGCTATTAGGTTGTTAGTAGAATGGGTCATTATTCCTCAAGAAAGGAAAATTATTTAATTTCTTGAACAGACCATTAATAGAATTATTAAACATAAATCAGATATAAACTTTCATTGTGACATCCATGCTCTATCATAATTTAGTTTCTTTTTTTTAATTAATTTTTTATAATTATAACATTTTCTTTGACAGTACATTTGCATAATTTTTTTTTTTTACAACATTATCCCTTGTACTCCCTTCTGTTCTGAAAATTTTCCCTGCTTCCCTCCACCCTCTCCCCTAGATGGAAGGCATTCCCATACATGTTAAGTATCTTATAGTATATCCTAGGTACAATATATATGTGCGGAACCCAATTTTGTTGTTGTTGTTGTTGCAAAGGAAGAATTGTATTCTGAAGGTAAAAATAATCTGGGAAGAAAAACAAAACAAAACAAACAAACAAACAAACAAAAAAAAAAACAATGCTCACCGTTTACACTCATTTCCCAGTGTTCCTTTTCTGGATGTAGCTGATTCGGTCCATCATTGATCAATTGGAATTGGATTAGCTCTTCTCTATGTTGAAGATATCCACTTCCATCAGAATACATCCTCATACAGTATCATTGTTGAAGTGTATAATGATCCTCTAGTTCTGCTCATTTCACTCAGCATCAGTTGATGTAAGTCTCTGCAAGCCTCTCTGTATTCCTCCTGTTGGTCATTTCTTACAGAACAATAATATTCCATAACATTCATATAACAAAATTTACCCAACCATTCTCCAATTGATGGATATCCATTCATTTTCCAGTTTCTAGCCACTATGAAAAGGGCTGCCACAAATATTTTGGCACATATAGGTCCCTTTCCCTTTTTTAGTATTTCCTTGGGATACAAGCCCAGTAGTAGCACTGCCGGGTCAAAGGGTATGCACAGTTTTATAACTTTTTGGGCATAATTCCAGATTGCTCTCCAGAATGGTTGGATTCTTTCACAACTCCACCAACAATGCATCAGTGTCCCAGTTTTCCCATAGCCCCTCCAACATTCATTGTTGTTTGTTCCTGTCATCTTAGCCAATCTGACAGGTGTGTAATGATATCTCAGAGTTGTCTTAATTTGCATTTCTCTGATCAATAGTGATTTGGAACACTCTTTCATATGAGTGGAAATAGTTTTAATTTCATCATCTGAAAATTGTCTGTTCATATCCTTTGACCATTTACCAATTGGAGAATGGCTTGATTTCTTATAAATTAAAGTCAGTTCTCTGTATATTTTGGAGATGAGGCCTTTATCAGAACCTTTAACTGTAAAAATGTTTTCCCAATTTGTTACTTCCCTTCTAATCTTGTTTGCATTACTTTTGTTTCTGCAGAAACTTTTTAATTTGGTGTAATCAAAATGTTCTATTTTGTGATCAATAATGGTCTCTAGTTCTCCCTAGGACACAAACTCCTTCCTCCTCCACAAGTCTGAGAGGTAAACCATCCCATGTTCTTCCAATTTATTTATGATTTTGTTCTTTATGCCTAAATCTTGGACCCATTTTGATCTAATCATAATATGTGGTGTTAAATGTGGGTCCATGCCTAGTTTCTGCCATACTAATTTCCAGTTTTCCCAGCAGTTTTTGTCAAATAACAAATTCTTATTCTTATCCCAAAAGTTGAGATCTTTGGGTTTGTCAAACACTAGATTGCTATTTTTATTCACTATCTTGCCCTGTGAACCTAACCTATGCCACTGATCACCTAGTCTATTTCTTAGGCAATATCAAATGGTTTTGGTGACTGTTGCTTTATAATATAGTTCTAGATCAGGTACAGCTAGACCACCTTCATTTAATTTTTTTTCATTACTTCCCTTGAAATTCTCGACCTTTTATTCTTCCATATGAATTTTGTTGTTATTTTTTCTAGGTCATTAAAATAGTTTCTTGGGAGTCTGATTGATATAGCACTAAATAAATAGATTAGTTTAGGGAGTATTGTCATCTTAATTATATTCGCTCGGCCTATCCAAGAGCACTGAATATCTTTCCAATTATTTAAATCTGACTTTATTTTTGTGGCAAGTGTTTTGTAATTTTGCTCATATAATTCCTGACTGTCCTTTGGTAGATATATTCCCAAATATTTTATACTATCGACAGTTATTTTGAATGGAATTTCTCTTTGTATCTCTTGCTCTTGGATTGTGTTGGTAATGTATAAAAATGATGAGGATTTATGTGGATTTATTTTGTATCCTGCAAGTTTGCTAAAATTCTAAATTATTTCTAATAGCTTTTTAGCAGAGTCTTTGGGGTTCTCTAAGTATACCATCATGTCATCTGCAAAGAGTGATAGTTTGATTTCCTCATTTCCCACTCTAATTCCTTGAATCTCTTTCTCGGCTCTTATTGCCGAGGCTAGAGTTTCTAGTACTATATTGAATAGTAATGGTGATAGTGGACAACCTTGCTTCACTCCTGATCTTACAGGGAAAGGTTCTAGTTTATCGCATTACATATAATGTTTACTGATGGTTTTAAATATATGCTCCTTATTATTTTAAGGAATAGTCCATTTATTCCTATACTCTAAAGCGTTTTTAGTAGGAAAGGATGTTGGATTTTATCAAATGCTTTTTCTGCATCTATTGAGATGATCATATGGTTTTTATTAATCTGATTATTAATATAGTCAATTATACTAATAGTTTTCCTAATATTAAATCAGCCCTGCATTCCTGGTATAAATCCTACTTGATCATAGTGTATTATCCTGGGGATGATTTTCTGAAGTCTTTTTGCTAATATCTTAATTAATATTTTAGCATCAATATTCATTAAGGAGATTGGTCTATAGTTTTCTTTCTCAGTTTTCAATCTACCTGGTTTAGGTATCAGTTCCATGTCTGTGTCATAAAAGGAATTTGGTAGGACTCTATCAATCCCTATTTTTTCAAATAGTTTATATAGCATTGGAGTTAGTTGTTCTTTATATGTTTGGTAGAATTCACATGTAAATCCATCTGGTCCTGGGGATTTTTTCTTAGGGAGTTGGTTAATAGCTTGTTCTATTTCTTTTTCTGAGATAGGACTATTTAGACTACTTACTTCTTCTTCTGTTAATCTGGGCAAGCTATATTTTTTATTTTATTGGCATAAAGTTGAGCAAAGTAGCTCCTAACTATTGTTCTAATTTCCTCTTCATTAGTGGTGAGTTCTCCCTTTTCATTTTCAAGACAAACCCAAGCAGATCATCAGAATGGGGGCTGAGAGAGCTTTCAGCTCAGATCCTATGGGGGTTGGGACAAGCCCAGATCTCCTATTGGAATTCAAAGGGATGTTTTTGATCAGGATTTGTGAATCAAAGGCCCTGGCATCCTGGACTGATAATGCCTCAGCCAGTAGGGTCTGGGAATAATCTGAAAGGAATCACAAATCAATAGGAAATACAATTTCTTAAAGGGACCACAACCTGCTTCAAGTGAAGCAATAAAAATTTCAAAAGACCCCCCTATATAGATGTATTTATAGAACAGCATGTATTATGAAGAAAGAATAAATATGAATTACTTTAATAATATTCATATTGAATTAATTTCAAAATCTGTATTCTAATTTATGTTTTGGAAAGAAACATAAAAATGTTTTGATGCATAATTGTGGGTTGAAGAGCCCCCATTTTAGTTCACCCTACGTTTTGTAGTGTCTTCAATCATATATTACACCACTGTGAGATCAATTTTTAAATATTGTTTTCATCTTTATCCTGAGTTTATATACTCTGCCAAATCTTCATTAATTATCAAATTTCAGAAAATAGTTTCTCATTATCTACATTTTCCTTTTAGATCTTATACTTTTCTCTGAAAATTTGAAATATTTGATAGAAAAAATGTAACCTTTAGAACTTAAAAGGCCAGTATTTCTGACTGTCTTATAGAATTTATTTGAAAATTAGTAACCATGGAATGTCATAACTAGTCAAATATGACAGCCCCAAGTGAAAAATAAAGAAGCATATTTTTATGGAGAAAATAGTTTAAAACCTACATTTATTATATAAAAATTATCTTTTTCTTTGTACCTTTACAATGCTTATTCAAAATTAAGTATCCTCTTAATGACCATTTCCTTCATTTTATCATAGACACTGTGCAAATTGTTCTGGTTCTGCTTATTTTACCCTTCATCAGTTCTTATAAACTTCTTGAATTTCAGTTCTTCATATTTGTTATTACTTACTAAACACCAATATCCTTTTAAAACTGCATTTCACAGTATTTTTTTCAGTCATTTTCCAGTTGGTGAGCACCCCTCTACTTTTGTGTCATAAAATGTTGCTATTAATATTTTGTCTTAAATTGGTTCTTTTTTATCTTTGGCCTCCTTGGAGTAATATATATACATGTATGTGTGTGTATGTATGTATGTATGTGTCCATTAGTGAGATTACTAAATGAAGAGGTATGAAAAGATAGGACTTTTATCAATATAATAAATATGATTTATGAGGCAGCTAGGTACAACAGAAGACATCTTTTTGAGTGCAGATCTGGCCTCAGATTCTTACTAGCTCTGTGACTTGGATAAGTCACTTATCCCTGTTTGCTTATAGCTCATTCCGTCATCTACAAAACAAGCTCGAGAAAGAAATGGCAAATCACTCTAGTATCTCCACCAAGAAAATCCCAAATGAATTCATGAAGAGTTGGACACGAGTGAAATGACTGAGTAATAATAGCAATCTATATGTATACCTACTCAACACTGATTTTGTGTGTATTTTTCAAATATTGCAGTTAGGGTTTATAGGGATCTGTTTCATTCCTGCTTTTCATGTTGTTATATTTCCATAAATGTTTTTGCTTTAAACTAAATATTTTAGTTGGCTATTAATGTAAAGACTCTAGAAGTCACAAGTTTAGGAGTGCAGATGAGAAAACTGATTTTTCTGTCCTCATAAGACTTTGTTTTAGCTAAACCTTCAAGAATCCGCAGTTACTTCTATGCCTCTATGAAATAGCAAAGTAGGACTTTAATGGAGGTCCTATTTTGAGATGTTGGAATTAGAACCATTTTGGATAAAATGACTTCATTGTGGGTGTTTTTAGACCCAAATTTGAAAAAACTTTGTAATGAAATGTGTATGTATATATGTAAGTATTTATATAAATATTGTGAATATATTATTGTTATATGTTAACATCCATCAGGTTGTTTAGAGTAGAAATTTAACCTGAAATCAATTTGCTTACAAGTATTATTTCCCTCAAAGCTTTATAATGATGCCTTATATAATGTGGAAGAGACCTTATATTCCCTAAGATAATGCTGGTAAAACACACATTTTTACAGGCTATGTTCAATTCAGCATACAACTAAGCTCCTAATATATGTGAAACATTGTGCCAGACTTGGAATATGAAGAATAAAGAAAACTGGTCCCTGTCCTCAAGTAGCTTACATTTTGTTGAGATATAAACAAATACAGATGAGATAAGTACAAGAGAGTTAGATAATAATACATAATGGGGAATACATTTCTAAGTTTAATGTAATAAATAACGTATTGCATCAGTAAACTATACCTATCTTTCATTTCTGAGCCAACCTAGAGTTGACTTATGTTTAGTTGAGAGGTTTTTTAAGCCAAAAAAATTCTCAGAATACATGTAGAAGTATTGTGCTAATCACCGGAGAAGATACTGACAAGAATGAAATCATACATCCTGGAAGTATTAAGGTGAATGTAGGTGATATACTTTTCTAAAAATTATTCTAAGATGTGTTTTGAGAGGAAGCACAGAATAAATATCATGGGGGAATAGCAGAGAAATGAAAATAACTCTAAGAAGTTGAGAAAACTAGAAAGAACATCAAAACATTCTTTATACTAAAAGTTCCATAAGATAGCAATATAAATTAATTTTCTATCCCTAAGTAAGGTTTCTGAAGAACTTTCAGATCATTTTGGTCCTGTTTGAAACATAGCCCAATATCCATAAAACTACTCTTCTTTTTGTTTATTTCCTTGAAGTAGGACCTACTTCAGGAATTTTTTTTTTAATAAATGGAAATTTTCTAAAGGAAGACAGTATATCTTATATCTTTTCAACATCTTTAATGCTTAGTGCAAAATTCTGATATTATAATAATGATGACACTTTAGATTTCAGTACTTTTAGTTGTTTAGTTTCAGAAAATATTTATGGAATGGATGTATCATTTTGAACAAGAAAAATCAAAAATAAGAATTATGCACTAGAAATATATCTCAAATTTTAAAATGTAAAATCAGATACATTAGCATATATTATAAATATATAACAATTTCTTTCTATTCTTTGCCACCAATAGTTTGACTTCATATAATCCCTCTCCTTCCCAGGCTTGAGTAGGAAAGAGGTATTGATAGAGTGTCTGCCTATCCAAACAACTCTTATGTCAAACTTAAAGTGGGGGTAGAAAAGGGCATAGAAAGAAATTTTAAGTCTATCTTTTTACTTGTAATCAGGAAGAATATTGTCATTGAATCTTAATACTTGAGATCTTATTTTTTCTTCCCTAAAAATTGATATTCTTCAATTAGTAAAACAATATTTAGATTATCTAGCAATCTAGCAAGTTCCGTGTATAACTTTGTTACTTTTCCTTTTTTCACAAGTTTTACAAGGCTAACTCTTCTAAGAGGTTTGTTTTGTTAAAAGAACAAAGGAGCATGTATAAAATGATGAACAAGCTGATTTTAGAAAGGTCTGGAAAGCTTTACATGAACTAATGCCGAGCGAAACTAGCAAAACCAGAAATACATTGTACACAATAAGAGCAAGAATGTGTGATGATCAACTGTGAAAGATTTGGGTCTTTTCAGCAGTTCAGTGATCCAAAGCAATCCAAATAGACTTTGGACAGGAAATGCCTTCTGCATCTAGAAAAAGAATTGTGGAGAGTCAATGTAAATCAACACATGCTATGTTCACTTCTTTTTTCTGTCTTTTTTCCCTCTCCCATAGTTTTTCCCATTTATTCTGACTTTTTCTCTCCCAACATGATTCATAAAGTAACGTGTATTAAAACAAATTAAATAAAACTAAAAAAAGGACAAAAGGAATAGTAAGAAAAGCCTAAAGTTTTGTGGGTTTTTTTTTTAGCTCTGATAAGTTTTGAAATAAAGTAGTGGTAAAAAATAATAGTCCTTAGACATAGGAAGAAAAAAGTATAAAGAGTTTGAAAACTGAGCAATTCTACATGGATAAACAGCAACATGTTTCAAATTACGGGCATTCAAAGCAAAATTTTCTTCTATTCTTCAGGTAAGACACATACTTCTCTAGATATATATTTGTTATATTGTTACTTTGTACACATATTTCATTCCAACTATCAGGGAATGCAATTTACATTATAGAAGTTAAGTGACTGTCCCAAGAAAACACAGATACTAAGTTACAGTGTTTAAAATGGAGATAATAAAATCTACTTCATAGGGTTAGAAGGCTTAAAAGATATAACTAAGCACTCTACAAAACTTAAGACATTAGATGATATTGTTTTTTCATTTCTCTAAGACTTAGTTCTTTATAAATGATTACTAAGTAACTCCCCTTCTAGCTTGAACTATATGATTCTATTATTCTTTTTTTAAAGCATATGCATGAATAATTTTTCAACATTGACTCTTGCAAAACCATATGTTCCAAAATTTCCCATCCTTCCCTCCATTCCCTCTTCTAGATGACAAGTAATTCAATATATGTTAAACATGGCAAATATATATATGCTAAATTCAAAATATGCATACATATTTATACAGTTATCTTGCTACACATGAAAAATCAGATCAAAAATGAAAAAAAATGAGAGAAAAAAATGCAAGCAAACAACAACAAAAAGATTGAAAATGTTCTGTTGTGATCCACCCTCAGTTCCCACAGTCCTTTCTCTGGGTGCAAAAGGCTCTCTTCATCACAAGATCATTAGAACTTGATTTGAATCACTTCATTGTTGAAAAGAGCCACGTTCATCAGAATTGATCATTGTATGATTTAGTTATTGCTGTGTACAGTGATCTCCTGATTCTGCTCATTTCACTTATCAGTTCATGTAAGTCTCTCCCAGTCTTTCTGAAATCATATAGCTGATTGTTTCTTATAGAATAATAACATTCCATATCATTCATATACCATAACTTATTCAGCCATTCTCCAAGTGATTGGCATGCACTCATTTTTCACTTTCTTGCTACTACGAAAAGGGCTGCCACAAACATTTTCCCACACGTGAATCCCTTTCCTTCCTTGAAGGTCTCTTTGGGATATAATCCCAGCAGAAATACTGCTGGATCAAAGGGTATGCACAGTTGGATAGCTTTTTGAGCATAGTTCCAAATTGCTCTCCAGAATGGCTGGATCCATTCACAGTTCCAGCAATAAAGTATCAGTGTCCCAGTATTCCCATATCTCCTCCAACATTCATCATTATTTGTTCCTGTCATCTTAGGCAATCTAAGAGGTGTGTAGTGGTATCTCAGAGTTGTCTTAATTTGCATTTCTCTGATCAATAGTGATTTATCGCACCGTTTCATATGACTAGAAATGGTTTTAATTTCTTCATCTGAAAATTGTTTATTTATATCCTTTGACCACTTATCAATTGGAGAATGGCTTGAATTCTTATAAATTTGAATGAATTCTCTATTTTAGAAATGAGGACTTTATCAGAACCTTTAAATGTAAAAATGTTTTCTGAATTTATTGTTTCTCTTCTAATCTTGTCTGCATTAGCTTTATTTGTACAAAAATAGCATAATAGAATAAAAATTATCTATTAAGTTTCCAATAATTAGTTCCATTTCTTCTTTGGTCACAAATTCCTTCCTTTTCCACAGATGTGAGTGGTAAACTATCCTACATTCTTCTAATTTATTTATAATTTCACTCTTTATGTCTAAATCATGAATCCATTTTGACCTTATATTGGTATATTGTGTTATGTGAGTCAATGCCTAGTTTCTAATTTTCCCAGCTGTTTTTGTCAAATAATAAGTTCTTATTCCATAAGCTGGAGTCTCTGGGTTCGTCAAACACTAGTTTGCTATAGTTATTGAATAATTTATTCTGTGAACCTAACCTAATCCACTGATCAGTTAGTCTATTTCTTAGCCAGTACCAAATGGTTTTGATGAGTGATGCTTTATAATATAGTTTTAAATCTGTCACAGGTAGGCCACCTTCATTGGCATTTTTTTAAATCATTAATTCCCTTGAAATTCTTCACCTTTTGTTCTTCCAGATTAATTTTGTTATTATTTTTTCCATATCTATGAAATAATTTCTTTGGAGTTTGATTGGTATGGCACTAAAATAATAAATTAGTTTAGGTGTTATTATCATTTTTATTGTATTCACTTGTCCTACCCATGAGTACTTGATATTTTTCCAACTAATTATATCTGACTTTTTTGTGTGTGGAAAGTGTTTTGCAGTGGTATTCATATAGTTCCTGACTTTCCCTTGGCAGATAGATTCCCAAATATTTTATACTATTTAAAGTTGTTTTGAATGGAATTTCTCTTTGTATCTCTTGCTGCTGGACTCTGTTGGTAATATATAAAAATGCTGATGATTTATGTGGATTTATTTTGTATCCTACAACTTCGCTAAAATTATAAATTGTTTCTCGTAGTTTTTTAGTTAATTCTCTAGGGTTCTCTATCATATCATTTGCAAAGAGTGAAAATTTGGTTTTCTCATTACCTATTCGGATTACTTTAATCTTTTTTCTTCTCTTATTACTAAAACTAATATTTCTATCTAATACAGTATTGAATAGTAACTGTGATAATGTGCAACTTTGTTTCACCCCTGATCTTACAAATAAAATAAATAAAATCTCATTTAAAAATAACTAATTCTTTATTTCCTACCATCTTATCTACCCCAAGTTATGGTTTTCTCTTTCCTTTCTCCCTTTCCTTTTCCCTACTGTTTTGCTTCTGACCTCCCTCAAATAGCCCTCCCTTTTTAAGTCCCTCCCCTTTTCTTATACCTTTCCCCTACTACTGTTTTCCCTTCCATTTGCTTTCTCCTTTCTTTTCTCCCTTCCCTTCTCATTTCCTTTTCATACGAGACAGTTTCTTTGTGAAACCAAATATGTCTGACATTCTCTCTTTAAGCCAGATCTGATAAGAGTACCACAATGTTCATCCCCTCCCTTCTTTCCCTCGATTATAATAGGTCATCTTTGCCTCTGGGTGAGATGTAATTTCCCTCACTGTAGTTTTTTTTTTTTTTTTTTTTTTCCTTTTCCATACCCTCTTGCAAAGATTTCATTTCGTTTTGCCATTTTGTCTTTTAACTCTCTTATTAAGATCCTTTTTGAAATCTAAGAAAGCCTTGTGAAATGGGGACCAGT
Organism: Sminthopsis crassicaudata; assembly: GCF_048593235.1. Lineage (NCBI taxonomy): Eukaryota > Metazoa > Chordata > Mammalia > Dasyuromorphia > Dasyuridae > Sminthopsis > Sminthopsis crassicaudata. Next base: position 132,728,195 of record NC_133621.1, on the reverse strand, counting down.
TCACATATCCCTTTGGGGCTTCATCTGGATTTAATTTGCCTTTAGGAACCTTGGGGTTTTTGAGGTCTGTTCTTTCTCTGTTGGAATATACACAGGAGCCACCTGACAGTGGTTACTGAAGATCCAGCCCAGACCTGCAGAATGGATCTCCTCTTGGGAGAGGATAATACAAGGAGATCAAAAGGCAGTTGCTGTTCTCTGAACTTTCTGACTGAGAGTCTGTTAAGTTGTCTGACCTCTCTCCTCTTACCCTCTGCCTCCAATTTATCTCATTCCTAGATTGCATCACCTCTGTCAGCCAAGACTGCCTTGCATCTCCTTCAGATGTTATGATTCACAGCTGTGAAGAGTCTCAGAGAATTGACCTATCTCTTAATACTGTCCATAAAAGTTGCCTTGTGTCAGAGTTCTTTTTGCTTTTTTGCTCATTTTTAAGGGTTGAGATCTGTTCTTAAGGCAAAGGTGCAACAGCCACTTTGGTTTGCCCTGGGGCCAGTGTTTCTGACTGACTTCCAGTACTGGGTAATGGTGGTTAGATCTCGAGTTCTTTTGGAACTCTGTAGCTTTTATATTTGCCTTTGGGTATTTTACAGAAAATCTGGTAAACCACCTGCTTGCAATCAGGACAACCTCAGAACCTCATAGAAGATTCAAACACAGAAACTCTCTGGCTCTCTCAGCTTCTTGCCCCAGGCTCCATAAACTGTGGTCTGGACTCAGCAAATTCTTTCAAAATATCTTCTGGAAATATGTTGTATTCCAAATATTTGCAGGTTCTTTTACTCCATAACCAGTTTAGAGGCTTAATCTGCTATCTGTGTAAGAGAATGTCAAAGTCTCCTCAGCATTTGAAGTCTGCTCCCTCTCCACACAGAAGCTGTCAATGGTTAGAGCCCTTTTGAATTTTTTGTTCATTTTGTCAGAGCGGGGGATGGGGCTAGATGGTGTTAATGGGCTTCCTCTACAGATTGGGGGTAGGGCAGCAGAGAGCCACTAACAGAACAGCAATGACTGTACTGAGTCTGAGCTCTGAGGCTCTGAGAACGCACCGAGTCAGTCCAGGTGGGGGTTGGGGGTGTCAGATTGGCTAAGATGACAGGAACAAATAACGATGAATGTTGGAGGGGCTGTGGGAAAACTGGGACACTGATGCATTGTTGGTGGAGTTGTGAAAGAATCCAACCATTCTGGAGAGCAATCTGGAAATGCCCAAAAAGTTATCAAAATGTGCATACCCTTTGACCCAGCCATACTACTACTGGGCTTATACCCCAAGGAACTACTAGAGAAGGGAAAGGGTCCTGTATGTGCCAAAATGTTTGTGGCAGCCCTTTTCATAGTGGCTAGAAGCTGGAAGATGAATGGATGTCCATCAATTGGAGAATGGTTGGGTAAACTATGGTATATGAATGTTATGGAATATTATTGTTCTATAAGAAATGACCAACAGGAGAAATACAGAGAGGCTTGGAGAGACTTACATCAACTGATGCTGAGTGAAACGAGCAGAACCAGAAGATCATTATACACTTCAACAATGATACTGTACGAGAATGTATGCTGATGGAAGTGGATTTCTTCAACATAGAGAAGAACTAATCCAATTCCAATTGATTAATGATGGACAGAACCAGCTACATCCAGAAAAGGAACACTGGGAAGTGAATGTAAACTGTTATTTTTACCTTCTGAATCCAATTCTTCCTGTGCAACAAAAAATTCGGTTCTACACACATATATTGTATCTAAATTATACTGTAATATATTTAACATATATAAGACTGCTTGCCATCTGGGGGAGGGGGTTGGGGGAGGAAGGGAAAAAATCTGAATAGAAGTAAGTGCAAGGGATAATGTTGTAAAAAATTACCCATGCATATGTACTGTCAAAAAATGTTATAATTATAAAATAAAATAAAAAAAAAAAAAAAAAAAAAAAAAGAGAATGTCAAAGTCGTTTATAGAAAGTTGTGTCTACTGTCTGCCATCTTGGCTCTGTGTCCCTCCTCCCCATTCTATTATTCTTTCTGCTGAAAATTCTTCACAGAGTCTTAGGCCATGGGTAACTCCCTGCTTTTTATGTGAAAGCACTTAAATTTTGGCTGATTTTACTCATTTTAACAAAGACTTGTAATATACCTGATTGATTACTTGAAATGATGAAAAGGATGTTCTCAGGAAAACATGGAAAGGCTTACATGAACTGATGCAAAGTAAAATGAACAGAACCAGGAGAACTTTGTACATAGTAATAGCAATATAGTTTGGATTATCTAGTGAATTTTCTCAGTAGTCCAGTGATCCAAGATAATGCTGTAGGAGTTAAGATGAAAGGTGCTCTCTATCTCCAGAGAAGGTACTGTTAGAGCTTGAATGCAGGTAAAGATACTTTTTCTTTACTCTCTTTCTCTTTTTTTGGCCTGTGTTTACTTTAAAAGTGAATTTCATGAAAATGTGTTTTCCATGATTATACATGTGTTACCTGTATCAAAATGCCTTCTTAACAAGAGGGGGAGGGAGACTTCAGGCCAAGATGGCTGTGTGGAGGCAGACAGCTGCTTGAGCTCCTCATTTTCTCTCAGAACTTACTTCATGACAAGCCTCTGACTTAATGCTTGACCCAGAAAGAAATCCACAAATAATCACCAAGAGAAGACATCCTTGAAAGTCGCCAGAAAAGGTCTGTGTTTGTTCGGGGGAGGGTCAATCAGACTGGGCACAGACTGAGGGCAGGCAGCCAGAGCAAGACAGGCAGCTCACACAGCTCAGACCAGAGGGGCAGGGGTGTGATCTCTGCCGTTTCTGTGAAAGGGCTTTTGCCCCAGTGTGGATGCTCCGTCTTGGCAGCAAGCCAGGAGCAGCGGAGAGGGTGTAAACACCGGAGGTGAAGATTAGAACCCCAGAAAGCCAGCATCTCTCAGAGCCCGGCCACCCCCAACCCCCACCTAGACTGACTCGGTGCATTCTCGGAGACTCAGAGCGCAGACTCAGTACAGTCATTGCTGTTCTGTTAGTGGCTCTCTGCTGCCCTACCCCCAATCTGTAGAGGAAGCCCATTAACACCATCTAGCCCCATCCCCCGCAAAACAGACCTATTGTTTCTCTTGTCAGTTTGTTTTCTTTGATTCCTACTCTGACAAAATGAACAAAAAATTCAAAAGGGCTCTAACCATTGACAGCTTCTGTCTGGAGAGGGAGCAGACTTCAAATGCTGAGGAGACTAGGAACAGACTGGCCCCAGATGTATCCCCTGGGAGGGATATAAGCTGCTCCTCAATACAAAAGAACCTCATAGAGGACATCAAAAAGGCTCTCACAAGAGAGCTGGAAGAGAAATGGGAAAAGGAAAGGGAAGCTTGGCAAGAGAGCCTGGAGAAGTCATCCCATGCATTCAAAGACAGAGTGGATAAAGAAATCAAATCATGAGAAACAAGATTAGTGAGCTGAAAAGGTAAAAACTCCAAGGAAAACAGATTAGTGAGCTGGAAAAGGTAAACAACTCCAAGGAAAACAGGATTAGTGAGCTGGAAAAGGTAAACAACTCCAAGGAAAACAGGATTAGTGAGCTGGAAAAAGAAATCAGCTCTCTAAAAAATAAAATGGATAAAATGGAAAAAAATTCCATAGATGATAAAAACTCAATTGGACAATTACAAAGAGATATAAAAAAAGTGAGTGAAGAAAATACATCATTGAAAATTAGACTGGAACAAGTAGAAATGAATGACTCAAGGAGAAACCAAGAGGTAGTCAAGCAAAACCAGAGAAATGAAACAATTGAAAAGAATGTCAAGTACCTTACCAGAAAGACAACAGACCTGGAAAACAGATCCAGGAGAGACAATTTGAGAATAATCGGACTCCCTGAAAAATGTGAGGAAAAAAAGAGCTTGGACACTATTTTCGAGGAAATTATCAAAGAGAACTGCCCAGACGTTCTGGAAACAGAGGGTAAAATAGACATTGAAAAAATTCATCGATCACCTACGAAAGGGACCCTAAAATCAAAACGCCAAGAAATATAGTGGCCAAGTTCAAGAACCATCAGACAAAGGAAAAGATATTGGAAGCTGCTAGAAAAAAGCAATTCAGATATGGAGGATCCACAATAAGGATAACCCAGGATCTAGCAGCGTCCACATTAAAAGAACGCAGGGCCTGGAACAAGATATTCCGAAAGGCTAAGGAACTTGGTATGCAGCCAAGAATAACTTACCCAGCAAGAATGAGCATCGTTTTCCAGGGAAGAAGATGGACATTTAACGAAATAAATGAATTCCATCTATTTTTGATGAAAAAACCAGACCTACATAAAAGGTTTGATCTTCAAATACAGAACTCAAGAGATTTCTAAAAAGGTAAAAAGAAATCTTGAGAACTATACTTCTGCCAAAAAATATGTAAAGAACATATGTACAATTTGTCTTAGAAACTAGAGGTGGAAAGGAGATTATATCATAAAAAAGTGTAAAGTGGTGGTACTACATCTCATGAAGAGGCAAAGGTAACCTATTATATCTGAGAGAAAGAAAGGAGGGAGATGAACATAGCGTGTATCAATAGACATATTCGATTTATGGTGAAACTTCTTCCACTTCATTGAAAAGTGAAAGGGAAGGAGTAACCTAAGGGGAAGGGAATACAGTAATTTCGAGGAAAAGGGGTAAAATAAGGGGAGGATCTTTAAGGTGGGGGAGGGATCCTAAAAAGGGAGGGCTATGAAAAGCAAGTGGTGTTCACCAGTTTAATACTGGGTACGGGGGGGGGGGGGTAAGAGGGAAGGAAAGGGGAAAAGCATAAGCAGGGGTTAATAGGATGGCAAGCAATATAGAATTAGTCCTTCTAAACATAAATGTGAATGTGGCAAACTGCCTCATAAAGAGGAAGCAGTTAGCAGACTGGATTAAAAGTCAGAATCCTAGTATATGTTGTTTACAGGAAACACACCTGAAACAGGGTGAGACATTCAAACTAAAAGTAAAAGGGTGGAGCAGAATCTATTATGCTTCAGGCAAAACCAAAAAAGCAGGAGTAGCCATCCTCATCTCAGATCAAGCAAAAACAAAAATTGATCTAATTAAAAGAGATAAGGAAGGGCATTATATCCTGCTAAAGGGCAGCATCAATAATGAAGCAGTATCAATATTAAACATCTATGCACCAAGTGGTGCAGCATCTAAATTCTTAAAAGAGAAATTAAGAGAGCTGCAAGAGGAAATAGATAGCAAAACTATAATAGGGGGAGATCTCAACCTTGCACTCTCAGAATTAGATAAATCAAACCACAAAATAAATAAGAAAGAAGTCAAAGAGGTAAATAGAATACTAGAACAGTTTGATATGATAGATCTTTGGCGAAAGCTAAATGGAGAAAGAAAGGAATATACTTTCTTCTCAGCAGTTCATGGAACCTATACAAAAATTGATCATATACTAGGGCATAAAAACCTCAAAATCAAATGCAGTAAGGCAGAAATAGTAAATGCATCCTTTTCAGACCATAATGCAATCAAAATAACATTTAATAAAAAGCCAGGGGAAAATAGACCAAAAAATAATTGGAAACTAAATAATCTTATACTAAAGAATGATTGGGTAAAACAGCAAATCATAGACATAATTAATAACTTCACCCAAGAAAATGACAATAATGAGACATCATACCAAAATGTGTGGGATACAGCCAAAGCAGCAATAAGGTGAAGTTTTATATCTCTACAGGCCTACTTGCATAAAATAGAGAAAGAGAGGGCCAACGAATTGGGCTTACAACTCAAATTGCTAGAAAAGGAACAAATTAAAAACACCCAGACAAACACAAAACTTGAAATTCAAAAAATAAAAGGTGAGATTAATAAAATTGAAAGTAAAAAAACTATTGAACTAATTAATAAAACAAAGAGTTGGTTCTGTGAAAAAACCAACAAAATAGACAACCCCTTAGTAAACCTGATTAAAAAACGGAAAGAGGAAAAGCAATTTGTTAGTCTTAAAAATGAAAAGGGAGAACTCACCACTAATGAAGAGGAAATTAGAACAATAGTTAGGAGCTACTTTGCTCAACTTTATGCCAATAAATTCGATAACTTACATGAAATGGAAGAATACCTTCAAAAATATAGCTTGCCCAGATTAACAGAAGAAGAAGTAAGTAGTCTAAATAGTCCCATCTCAGAAAAAGAAATAGACCAAGCTATTAACCAACTTCCTAAGAAAAAGTCCCCAGGACCAGATGGATTTACAGGTGAATTCTACCAAACATTTAAAGAACAACTAACTCCAATGCTATGGAAACTATTTGAAAAAATAGGGATTGAAGGAGTCCTACCAAATTCCTTCTATGACACAGACATGGTACTGATACCTAAACCAGGTAGATTGAAAACTGAGAAAGAAAACAATAGACCAATTTCCTTAATGAATATTGATGCTAAAATCTTAAATAAGATATTAGCAAATAGACTTCAGAAAATCATCCCCAGGATAATACACTATGACCAAGTGGGATTTATACCAGGAATGCAGGGCTGGTTTAATATTAGGAAAACTATTAGTATAATTAGTATAATAAAACTATTAATAATCAAATTAATAAAAACCATATGATCATCTCAATAGATGCAGAAAAAGCATTTGATAAAATCCAACATCCATTCCTACTAAAAACGCTTGAGAGTATAGGAATACATGGACTATTCCTTAAAATAATAAGGAGCATATATTTAAAACCTTCAGTAAACATCATATGTAATGGTGATAAACTAGAACCTTTCCCTGTAAGATCAGGAGTGAAACAAGTTGCCCACTATCACCATTACTATTCAATATAGTACTAGAAACTCTAGCCTCGGCAATAAGAGCCGAGAAAGAGATTCAAGGAATTAGAGTGGGAAATGAAGAAATCAAATTGTCACTTTTTGCAGATGACATGATGTTATACTTAGAGAACCCCAAAGACTCTGCTAAAAAGCTATTAGAAATAATTTAGAATTTTAGCAAACTTGCAGGATACAAAATAAATCCACATAAATCCTCAGGATTTTTATACGTTACCAACACAATCCAACAGCAAGAGATACAAAGAGAAATTCCATTCAAAATAACAGTCGATAGTATAAAATATTTGGGAATGTATCTACCAAAGGAGAGTCAGGAATTATATGAGCAAAATTACAAAACACTTGCCACAAAAATAAAGTCAGATTTAAATAATTGGAAAGACATTCAGTGCTCTTGGATAGGCCGAGCGAATATAATAAAGATGACAATACTCCCCAAACTAATCTATTTGTTTAGTGCTATACCAATCAGACTCTCAACAAACTATTTTAATGACCTAGAAAAAATAACAACAAAATTCATATGGAAGAATAAAAGGTCGAGAATTTCAAGGGAAGTAATGAAAAAAAAATTAAATGAAGGTGGTCTAGCTGTACCTGATCTAGAACTATATTATAAAGCAACAGTCACCAAAACCATTTGATATTGCCTAAGAAATAGACTAGGTGATCAGTGGCATAGGTTAGGTTCACAGGGCAAGATAGTGAATAAAAATAGCAATCTAGTGTTTGACAAACCCAAAGATCTCAACTTTTGGGATAAGAATAAGAATTTGTTATTTGACAAAAACTGCTGGGAAAACTGGAAATTAGTATGGCAGAAACTAGGCATGGACCCACATTTAACACCACATACTAAGATTAGATCAAAATGGGTCCAAGATTTAGGCATAAAGAACAAAATCATAAATAAATTGGAGGAACATGGGATGGTTTACCTCTCAGACTTGTGGAGGAGGAAGGAGTTTGTGTCCAAGGGAGAACTAGAGACCATTATTGATCACACAATAGAACATTTTGATTACACCAAATTAAAAAGTTTCTGCACAAACAAAACGAATGCAAACAAGATTAGAAGGGAAGTAACAAATTGGGAAAAAAATTTTTACAGTTAAAGGTTCTGATAAAGGCCTCATCTCCAAAATATACAGAGAATTGACTTTAATTTATAAGAAATCAAGCCATTCTCCAATTGATAAATGGTCAAAGGATATGAACAGACAATTTTCAGATGATGAAATTAAAACTATTTCCACTCATATGAAAGAGTGTTCCAAATCACTATTGATTAGAGAAATGCAAATTAAGACAACTCTGAGGTATCATTACGCACCTGTCAGATTGGCTAAGATGACAGGAACAAATAACAATGAATGTTGGAGGGGCTGTGAGAAAACTGGGACACTGATGCATTGTTGGTGGAGTTGTGAAAGAATCCAACCATTCTGGAGAGCAATCTGGAATTATGCCCAAAAAGTTATCAAAATGTGCATACCCTTTGACCCAGCCATACTACTACTGGGCTTATACCCCAAGGAACTACTAAAGAAGGGAAAGGGACCTGTATGTGCCAAAATGTTTGTGGCAGCCCTTTTCATAGTGGCTAGAAGCTGGAAGATGAATGGATGTCCATCAATTAGAGAATGGTTGGGTAAACTATGGTATATGAATGTTATGCAATATTATTGTTCTATAAGAAATGACCAACAGGAGAAATACAGAGAGGCTTGGAGAGACTTACATCAACTGATGCTGTGTGAAACGAGCAGAACCAGAAGATCATAATACACTTCAACAATGATACTGTACGAGGATGTATTCTGATGGAAGTGGATATCTTCAACATAGAGAAGAGCTAATCCAATTCCAATTGATCAATGATGGACAGAATCAGCTACATCCAGAAAAGGAACACTGGGAAATGAATGTTAACTGTTATTTTTACCTTCTGAATCCAATTCTTTCTGTGCAACAAAAAATTCGGTTCTACACACAAATATTGTATCTAGAATATACTGTAATATATTTAACATATATAAGACTGCTTGCCATCTGGGGGAGGGGGTTGGGGGAGGAAGGGAAAAAATCTGAATAGAAGTAAGTGCAAGGGATAATGTTGCAAAAAATTACCCATGCATATGTACTGTCAAAAAATGTTATAAAATAAAATAAAAATTAAAAAAAAAAAAACAAGAGGGGGAGGGGGATGATGCAGAGAATTCAAAACTCAAATTTTGAGAAAAAAAGAATGTTAAAATTGTTTTTACATGTAAATAGGAAAAATACAATATTAAAAATAAGAAAAAAAGAAGAAAGAAACTATAATGAGAATATAAAATATTGGTTGACAAAAAGACAGAATTATGGGTCTTAATGTGTTTTGATAAATATTTAATAACTTTATTACATTAAAATATTATGTACAGAATAGAGGTTTCTTTATGAAAAAACTTTTTACAAAGAAATTAATTTTCACATTTTCACAAGTTGAATATAAAATAGTTTCTCTGGTTCTATGAAACATCACATCTAGACTGAAGAATAGACAAGAACAACTAAAAAATTTAGTATATATGAATAAGAATAGTGACGTTTCAATATGCCTACTCTATGATGAAATTATTGACTATCACACTAAGTAATAGAAAGTTTCACAAGAAACTGTTGTCTTGGAAAGAAGATTACATTTATATGTAGACTATAAGCTCATTGAACGTAAAGTTTCTGTCTCAATTCTCTTTGTATTTTTCATATTGGGTAGTGTGGTACCTTGTAGATTATAAATGCTTAAAATATTTGTGAAATGAAAGATTCCTAACAAAATAAAATATAAATATATATGTCTATATATGAGTATATATATGAATTTATATGCATATATAATGTATATGTATCTCTAACTCTATATTTCTGTACATTTTTAATATTTTAAAAGGATATACTTTATTCTGAAATGTTATTTTACATAAGCTCATTTAGGTTTTGATTAGAATTTCAGTGATTAAAGTCAAATAATAAAAATAATAATATTTTGGAGGAAGACATTAATGTAATAGAAAAGTTTTGGGTTTATTTTTTGATGGAGGGAGACTAACAGGAATAGTAATAGTAGTCCTCTAAATTTACAGCCTTCATTTACTAGTTATTGTTAGGTAAACTAGACTGTGAATGGTGGTCAATGTAAATTGGGTATAATGGAAAAATCTCTTTGAAAGCTCTATGCTTTAATATTCTGTCTCTGGTATCTTTGCCTAGGTACAATTTAATTTATCACCTAGAATTTTAAATGTATTTATCAACTGCTGAGGAAGAAAGGCAGAGCTAGGTGTGTCACACTGTATAAAGTACCCAGGGTTTGAACTCAGATCCTCCTGACTTCAGGGAAGGTGATCTATCCATTGTGCCCCTTAGGTCCCCCTAAAATGGCAGGAAAAGATAATGATTAATGTTGGAGGAGATGTGGGAAAACTGGGACACTGATGCATTATTGGTGGAGTTGTGAACGGATCCAACCATTCTGGAGAGCAATCTGGAACTATGCTCAAAAAGTTATCAAATTGTGCATACCCTTTGATCCAGAAATGTTACTACTAGGCTTATATCTCAAAGAGGTATTAAAGAAAGGAAAGGGACCTGTATGTTAGGATGTTAAGCAGTGACTCTCATTAATGTCCTTTCTTTAGGCCCCTATTTAGAGTCTGTAGGATTCTTATTTGACATATACATTTAACAGGGTTGTTGTTTTTTGTTTGTTTGTTTTGTTTAAATTTTATTTTTTATTAATTTTTATAATTATAAAATTTTCTTTGACAGTACATATGCATAGGTAAATTTTTTTTACAACATTATCCCTTGTACTCCCTTCTGTTTCGAGTTTTTCCCCTCCTTTCCTCCACCCCCTCCCCTAGATGGCAGGCATTCCCATACATATTAAATATCTTATAGTATATCCTAGGTATAATATATATGTGCAGAACTGAACTTTGTTTTGTTGTTGTTCTGCAAAGGAAGGATTGTATTCACAAGGTAAAAATAATCCTGGAAGAGAAACAAAACAAAACAAAACAAAACAAACAAACAAAAAAAAAAACAATGCTCACAGTTTACACTCATTTCCCAGTGTTCCTTTTCTGATTGTAGCTGATTCTGTCCATCCTTGATCAACTGGAATTGGATTAGCTCTTCTCTATGTTGAAGATATTCACTTCCATCAGAATACATCCTCATACAGTATCATTGTTGAAGTGTATAATGATCCGCTAGTTCTGCTCGTTTCACTTAGCATCAGTTGATGTAAGTCTCTCCAAGCCTCTCTGTATTCCTCCTGTTCGTCATTTCTTATAGAACAATAATATTCCATAACATTCATATACCAAAATTTACCCAATCATTCTCCAATTGATGGACATCCATTCATTTTCCACTTTCTAGCCACTATGAAAAGGGCTGCCACAAACATTTTGGCACATACAGGTCCCTTTCCCTTCTTTAGTATTTCCTTGGGATATAAGCCCAGTAGTAGTACGGCTGGGTCAAAGGGTATGGACAGTTTAATAACTTTTTGGGCATAATTCCAGATTGCTCTCCAGAATGGTTGGATTCTTACACAACTCCACCAACAATGCACCAGTGTCCCAGTTTTCCCACAGCCCTCCAACATTCATCGTTATTTGTTCCTGTCATCTTAGCCAATCTGACAGGTGTGTAATGATATCTCAGGGTTGTCTTAATTTGCATTTCTCTGATCAAAAGTGATTTGGAACACTCTTTCATATGAGTGGAAATAGTTTTAATTTCATCATCTGAAAATTGTCTGTTCATATCCTTTGACCATTTGTTAATTGGAGAATGGCTTGATTTCTTATAAATTAAAGTCAGTTCCAACAGGGTTGTTTTGTTTTCAAAACATCAAACTAAAAAGGATTTGAGGTTTCTAGATTTCTACCTGATAGATGTACGCAGGTGGGGGTACTGACAATTGAGAGCTTGATATGGTAGATTAAGGTAGAATTAAAAGAATCTAAAGAACTATAATACTTCAATGGAGAAATGGATGGTTTTGGTTTTGTTTTTGTTTTGTCATGTGATGGATAACCTGACAAAGTAGAAAGTGTTGAATTTAGAAGTAAAAGACTGATTCAAATCCTACCTCTTACACTCAGTTATGTGAGTGTAGGAAATCAAATTAATATTTCTGGCCTTCACTTTTCTTTTTTGTTTAATAAAATAGAGATTGTATTACCTATCTTATAGGATTTGGGGGATATTAAGCAAGAGAATAAGCATCTTTTAGCCTATGGGAATATTAGTAAGGTAGTTTCATTGATTGTGTTCTCAACACCAAATACACAGAGTAAATGCTAATAAATACTTTCTTACTAATTATCTCAAGAAGTTGCAAATGCTGAAAATATAACAAATCTAATTAAGGGATGGATAAATGTGTGTGAACTACATTCATAAAGGAATATTAAAACGAATTTAAAATTATTCATGGCATATTCCCTAACCTTTAAATATTATTTGAGGAAATTATCCATGAGATAATTTTGCAGTTCCACATATTTTTATAAGTAAATCTTATTTTAGCTTTTAAAAGACAATACTGGTCTGTATAGGCCATTGATGTAATCCATTATGGCATATGTATGATATGGTACATGTATACACGCACACATCCATATATTCAGAAAATGCCTTACTTTAAATGGACTCATTTAATCAAAAAATTATTGTAGAGGACCTACAAATTTTCAGTTTTAAAAGATTTTAAAATAAAGTCAGATGCATCTTGAAAGAAGAAACTAGATTTAAATTTGTGAATTCTTTAATAGTGAGAGATATATAGGCATCACAGTAATGGAGTTTTTAGAGGCACTTCTTAGGTAATTAGCCGAACACATAGAAAGAGAAATTAAAGAGTGGGTGGAAAAGGAGCTGCATATTTTTGACAATAAAACAATAGAAGTCGGTTCTTGTTTGATTCAAGCAATAAGAAGGTGAATGTGCATAGGATATACTGTCTTTATAAAAAAAAATCCTAAGGGATGGTGTATAATCTATGTAAATCTATTACAGTACACAATGAAGTTTCCTGTTGTTTGATCTGCAATTGTTGTTATATGCTATTGGTAAATTTTGATGTACTTTCAATAAAAATTATTTTTAATGAATGAATGTTTATAAAGCTCTTTGAGTTCATCAGTTGAAAGGTGTTATATAAGTATAAAATAGTATTGTTAGAGTTTCCATAGTAACAGTAACTTTTCCACCTTACACATATTCACTAATAAAGTAATGTGGGTGAGATAAGTTGCTATGATAACCTTACTTTTCCCACCTCCTAATTTCCTAAGTATTTAAATTTGTATTTTAACATTATCTGAATGTCATTTCCCACCATTTATTATATTCTTATGGTTAATGGAATAATATTCATTCTTTTACCCTGTTTTCTGTCTACTTTACTCAGGGTCTTGATTAAAAGATACATCTAATTTTTAAAAGAATGTTTCTGGAATCTGAAAAGCATCATGATGTGGAAATTGTACTTGGATTTGGAGCCTTAATCAGATTTGCAAATTACCTTTGTTTTTGACAATTTGTGTGAGTTTGGATAAAATCTATCATATCTTTGGAGCTTATTTTCTTCATCTGTCAAATTATGGGTTTTAAACTTTTATGATTTTAAAGATTCTTTCAGCTCTACTATTAATCTTGTAATATTTTTTCGATTATTCTTTTTTATGATTCCTGCATTGTCTCTTGTGTAATTGTGATAGGATTTACTCCTCTCCAAATAAATTAATTTTATTGAATATCTGTTATATGTTGGGCATTGTGGGATGTAGGATAATGGCCCCTGACATTGTCAACTCTACACTGTAAGCCATATTAAAGTAGACATATTTTCTTAGGTATACTTTTTCTTTCACCCAGTCCCTATGTTGTCCTGTGTAAACATCAGATATGTTATAAATCTTTCTTGGAATTAATACAAATTAACCAGCCATTGTGTCCTAATGATAACTATATGATATGATATAACTATATGATATAACTAATGATAATTATAATGATAAAGAAGAAACTAGATTTAAATTTGTGAATTCTTTAATAGTGAGAGATACATAGGCATCACAGTAATGCAGTTTTTAGAGGCACTTCTTAGGTAATTAGCCGAACACATAGAAAGAGAAATTAAAGAGTGGGTGGAAAAGGAGCTGCATATTTTTGACATTAAAACAATGGAAGTTGGTTCTTGTTTGGTTCAAGCAATAAGAAGGTGATTGTGCATAGGATATACTATCTTTATAAAAAAAAAAGTTAAATGGCACTTTATTAATCATAGTTTATAGATGAGAAAACTAAGACTTAGAGATTAAATGATGGTGTCATCATCATCATCATCTAATGTCATAAGGTTTGTAAAGTGTTTAGTTATATCTTTTAAGCCTTTTAACCTTGTGAAGTAGGTATTATTGTCTTCATTTTACACTTAAGGAAATTGAGAATTGGTTTGTGACCAGGGTCACATGGCTCATAAATATGTCTGTCTAAGAAAGGATTCAAATTCAGGTCTTACTGATTATAAGTTTAGTTCTCTCTCCATTATACCTTGACTTTCTGTTAAGAAAAAGGTTTGTCTGTACCCAATTTTCTGATAATTTAATTTTGATAGTAGAAAGAAATTATTTAATCATAGAAGATCTAACAGTTGGCATAAAGAAGATTTATTTAGTCATAACAATGGAAGGTTATTCAGTCACGAAATCACATTTATTTAGATGAGTTTAGGTTCTCTGCCGAAGTATTGCCCATGGTATCAGGGCAGAACTGGATTGTCTTGCTGCACTCAAGCAACCACGAATGATTTTAGTACCTTTTCAGAAAAAGAATTAGCTTAGAATACATGGGAGGGATGCTTGGTATTTATTTGATACTCCTCTTACTCAAGCTTCACTCTCTGTGGCAAGGTCTTAGAATATTATTGTACTGCTTAAATGACTTTTAGAGATGAAACTGAACAGCTATGACATCATAAATATGAACAGTATGACATAGATGTACTGGAGGGAGAAAAACCAAATCAAAAACAAAGCAAAATCCAAGTAAAATGGAAGACAATGGGCAAGATAATGGACTGCTGAAAGAATGATTGGATGTGGGGCAGCAGAGATCAGGAATCATAGGCTTCTTTCCTTCTTTGGAAGAACCAGGTCTCAGATTGAATTAGTCTGATCCATGTCCTAGGTGAAGCCTTATGGTGTCTTTGTGGTTCACAAAGGGCCCCCATGACATAAAGGCATGGCTATGAACAGGAATAATACCTGAAACAAATGAGTCTACATTGGAGAAAGTGGTACCTCTTTCACAGTCTCCAGTTGTTATCATGAGTTATTGTCATTTTTAGTAAAGTAATTAAGAAGCCATTTCCCTTTTATTATTTCCTCCATCTTTGCCAAGAAAGACCTTTTAAACCTTTCCTAAAGAAGAGTGTCCAGGGATCACTGGGTTTTAAACTACATCGATGCAGAGAAGTTGAATCAGTGCAGACTAGTGTAAGCACAGGACTACACTGAATCTGTTTTTACTTTCAGCACTGCCCCTGCCATTGCTTACTCTGTTGGAGTTATGTCTGTCCCCTCTGTTGCAGTTGGAGATCACACCATTGCTACAGTGAATCCACACCACTGCCACAGTGCTGCCAAGGTTCCTGCTGTGGCTTACTGATACTGGAGTCTGTGTCACTACCTACTTTGATATGCTGATAATCATATGGTGCTACAGGCATCTGTGCTACTAGATGTCACCATTGTCCCTGAAACCTGTATTTCTTCCTATTGCTACTTCTCTTGGAGTCAGTGCTATTTATTCATTGTGCTACTCTGAACTCTGCTTATACTCTCTCCTCCTTCCCCCCTCCACTTAAATTCTACCAAGTACCCTACTGCAGACATTGTCACAGTGTGGGCTGGGGCAGGAATCCTGCCCTTAATAGGTTTACCAGGTTGCTGAAGCCACAACTGGCTCCTTGGAATGACCAGAATAGTTCAAAGAAGTTCTTGCTGACCAAGTTAGAGCTTGAATCTCTCCACTAGTCTGTGGTTATCTTTTCCAATGCAAAAAAATGCTTTCTGTTACTAGGTGGCCCCCACTGAATGACTCAGTATATTCTGATGTTTTAGATTTCCAAAAGTGCACCCAAGGCTAGGAATGACTAGTTCAGGAATGCTGAGGGAAAGACATAAGGAAAAAAAAATAAAGACACAAAACCAAAAACCTTATAATTTCTTTTATTTTTTTCTTCACTGGTTATGACTTCACTGTTTTCATTTTTGATGTTATGGTTTTGGTTTTGTTCATTTCTTTCATTAAAATAAAATTAGATTGAAGATGGCGGAGAGGAAGCACACATCTGCTTAAGCTCCACATTTTCTCTCAGAATTTATTTCATGACAAGCCTCGGAATTAATGCTTGACTGAAAAAAAAAAGAAAAGAAAACAAACACACACACACACACACACACACACACACACACACACACACACACACACACACAAATAATTGCCAATAGAAGACATGCTTGAAATTTGCCAGAAAAGGTCTATTTTTGCTCAGGGGCAGGGATGCACAGATCAGGCACAGGCTGAGGGCAAGCAGGAGAGCTTGGAAAGCAGCTAACACCACGAAGACCAGAGAGGGGAGGGGTATGATCTCTGCTGTTTCTGTGGAACAACCTTTACCAGTATAGATATTCTGTCTTGGCAGCAAGCCAGGATCAGCAGAGAAGCTGTAAACATTGGAGGTAAAGAGTAACCCTGAAAAGTTAGTGTTAGTTCTTAGAGCCTCAGAGCGCAGATGCAGTGCAGCCATTGCTGTCCTGCTAGTGCCTTGCTGCTGTCTCCTGCAGTCTGTAGAAAAAGCCCGGAAACACCATCTAGCCCCATCCACCACCGCCCCCCCCACCAAAAGCAGACCGTTTGTTTTTCTTATTAGTTTTCCTTTGATTCTTCTCTGACAAAATGAACCAAAAATTTAAAAGGCCTCTAACCATTGATAGCTTCTATATGGATAAGTAGCAGACTTTAAACCCTGAGTAGACTAAAAACAGACTGTCTCCAGAGGAATCCCCAAAGGGGATATGATCTGCTCCTCAATACACAAAACAGTCATAGAAGAAATAAAAAAGGCTCTCAGAAGAAAGCTACAAGAGAAATTGGAAAAGGAAAGGGAAGCTTGGCAAGAGAGTCTAGATAAGTCATCCCACACCTTTAAAGACAGAGTGGATAAAGAAATCAAATACTTGAAAAACAAAATTAGTGAATTGGAAAAGGTAAACAACTCCAAAAAAAACAGAATTAGTAAGTTAGAAAAAGAAAATAGCTCTCTAAAAAATAAAATTGGCGAAATGGAAAAAAAAATTCCATAGAACAAAACAACTCACTTAAAAACTCAATTGGACAATTACAAAAAGATATAAATGAAGTGAGTGAAGAAAATACATCATTGAAAATCAGAATCGAACAAATAGAAGTGAATGACTCGAGGAGACACCAAGAATCAGTCAAGTAAAACCAAAAAAATGAAACTATGGAAAAAAATGTCAAGTACCTTCTTAGGAAGACAACAGACTAGGAAAATACATCTAGGAGAGACAATCTGAGAATAATTTGGACTCCCTAAAAAATATGATGAAAAAAAGACCTTGGACACTATTTTCCAGGAAATTATCAAAGAGAATTGCCCAGATATTTTAGAAACAGAGGGTAAAATAGACATTGAAAAAATTTATCAATCACCTACTGAAAGGGACCCTAAAATCAAAATGCCAAGAAATATAGTGGCCAAGTTCAAGAACCGTCGGACGAAGGAAAAAATATTGGAAGCTGCTAGAAAAAATCAATTCAGATATGGAGGAGCCACAATAAAGATTACTCAGAATCTAGCAGCGTCCACAATAAAGGATTGAAGGGCCTAGAATATGATATTCCGAAAGGCTAAGGAACTTGGTGTGCAGCCAAGGATAACTTACCCAGCAAAAATGAGCATCTTTTTTCTAGGGAAGAAGATGGACATTCAATGAAATAAATGAATTCCATCTATTCTTGATGAAAAAACCAGATATAAACAAAAAGTTTGATCTCCAAATACAGAACTCAAGAGATTTCTAAAAAGGTAAAAAGAAATCTTGAGAACTATATTTCTGCCATAAAGATATATAAAGAACACATGTATAATTTGTTCTAGAAAGTACAGGTGGAAAGTAAATTGTACTAGAGAAAAGGGTAAAGTGGTGATACTACATCTCACGAAGGGGCAAAGGTAACCTTAGAGAAATATCTGAGAGAAAGAATGGAGGGGGATGAAAATAGTGTGTATCATATTCTCATTAGAATGGGCTTAAAGAAAAAAAAATGTAGACATTCGATTTATGGTGAAACTCCTTCTACTTCATTGAAAAATGGGAGGGGAAAAGTGAAAAGGGAAGGAGTAAGCTAATAGGAAGGGAATACAGAAATTGTGAGGAAAAGGGATGAAATAGGGGGAGGAACTCTAAGGTGGGTAAAGGATACTAAAAAGGGAGGTCTGTGAGAAGCCAGTGGTGCTCACAACTTTAATACTGGGGAGGGGAGTAAAGGGGAAGAAAAGAAGAAAAACATAAGCAGGGGTTAACATGATGGCAAGCAATACAGAATTAGTCATTTTAACCATAAATGTGAATGGGGTAAACTCCCCCATAAAGAGGAAGCAGTTAGCAGATTGGATTAAAAGCCAGAATCCTACTATATGTTGTTTACAGGAAACACACCTGAAACAGGGTGACACATGCAGAATAAAGGTAAAAGGTTGGAGCAGAATCTACTATGCTTCAGGTGAAGCAAAAAAGCAAGGGGTAGCCATCCTAATCTCAGATCAAGCAAAAGCAAAAATTGATCTAATTAAAAGAGATAAGGAAGGGCATTATATCCTGCTAAAGGGCAGCATAGATAATGAAGAAGTATCAATATACATACCAAGTGGTGCAGCACCTAAATTCTTAAAAGAGAAATTAGGAGAGCTGCAAGAAGAAATAGACAGCAAAACTATAATAGTGGGAGATCTCAACCTTGCACTCTCAGAATTAGATAAATCAAACCATAAAATAATTAAGAAAGACGTCAAAGAGGTAAATAGAATACTAGAAAAGTTTGATATGAAAATCTTTGGAGAAAACTAAATGGAGACAGAAAAGAGTACACTTTCTTCTCAGCAGTTCATGGAACCTATACAAAAATTGACGATATATTAGGACATAAAAACCTCAAAATCAAAATGCAGAAATAGTAAATGGATTATTTTCAGACCACAATGTAATGAAAATTACATTCAATAAAAAGCCAGGAGAAATAGACCAAAAAATAATTGGATATTAAATAATCTCATACTAAAGAATGATTGGGTGAAACAGCAAATCACAGACATAATTAATAACTTCACCCAAGAAAATGACCATAATGAGACATCATACCAAATTTGTGGGATACAGCCAAAGCAGTAATAAGGGGAAATTTTATATCTCTAGAAGCCTACTTGCATAAAACAGAGAAAGAGAAGGTCAATGAATTGGGCTAAAAATGCTAAAAAGGAACAAATTAAAACTCCCCAGACGAACATGAAAGTTGAAAATCTAAAAATAAAAGGAGATTAATAAAATTGAAAGTAAAAAAAAAAAAAAAACATTGAATTAATTGATAAAACTAAGAGTTGGTTCTGTGAAAAAACCAACAAAATAGACAAATCCTTAGTAAATCTGATTTACAAAAAAGGAAAGAGGAAAATCAAATTGTTAGTCTTAAAAATGAAAAGGGAGAACTCACCACTAATGAAGAGGAAATTAGAACAATAATTAGGAGTTACTTTGCCCAACTTGCTAATAAATTCGATAACTTAAATGAAATGGAAGAATACCTTCAAAAATATAACTTGCCCAAATTAACAAAGGAAGAAGTAAATAGTCTAAATGGTCCTGTTTCAGAAAAAGAAATAGAACAAGCTATTAACCAACTCCCTGAAAAAAAATCCCCAGGACCAGATGGATTTACATGTGAATTCTACCAAACATTTAAAGAACAATTAACTCTAATGCTATATAAAATATTTGAAAAAAATAGGGATTAAGGGAGTCCTACTGAATTCCTTTATGACACAGACATGGTACTGGTAGCTAAACCAGGTAGGTTGAAAAGAGAGAAAGAAAATTATAGACCAATCTCCCTAATGAATGTTGATGCTAAAATCTTAAATAAAATATTAGCAAAAAGACTAAAAAATCATCCCCATGATAATACACTATGACCAAGTGGGATTTATACCAGGAATGCAGGGCTGGATCAATATTAGGAAAACTATTAGCATAATCGACTATATCAATAACCAAATTAACAAAAAACCTATGATCATCTCAATAGATGCAGAAAAAGCATTTGACAAAATTCAACATCCATTCCTACTAAAAACACTTGAGAGTATAGGAATAAATGGACTATTCTTTAAAATAATCAGGAGCATATATTTAAAACCGTCAGTAAATATCATATGTAATGACGACCTTTCCCAGTAAGATCAGGAGTGAAATAAGGTTGCCCACTATCACCATTACTATTAAATATTGTATTAGAAATGCTAGCTTTGGCAATAAGAGTTGAGAAAGAGATTAAAGGAATTAGAATAGGTAATGAGGAAACCAAACTATCACTCTTTGCAGATAATAGTATGGCATACTTAGAGAACCCCGAAGATTCTGCTAAAAAGCTATTAGAAATAATTCAGAACTTTAGCAAAGTTGCAGGATACAAAATAAATCCACATTAAATCCTCAGCATTTTTATACATGACCAACAAAATCCAACAATAAGAGACACAAAGAGAAATTCCATTCAAAATAATTGTAGATATTATAAAATATTTGCGAATCCATCTACCAAAGGAAAGTCAGGAATTATATGAGCAAAATTACAAAACACTTGGCACAAAAATAAAGTCAGATTTAAATAATTGGAAAAATATTAAGTGCTCTTGGATATGCTGAACAAATGTAATCAGGATGACAATACTCTCTAAACTAATCTATTTATTTAGTGCTATACCAGTCAGACTCCCAAGAAACTATTTTGATCACGTAGAAAAAATAACAACAAAATTAATATAGAAGAACAAAAGGTTGATAAGGATGAGTGCCTGATCTAAAACTATATTATAAAGCAGTAGTCACCAAAACCATTTGGTATTGGCTAAGAAACAGACTAGTTGATCAATGGCATAGGTTAGGTTCACAGGACAAGATAGTGAATAACTATAGCAATCTAGTGTTTGACAAACCCAAAGATCCCACCTTTTGGGATAAGAATTCATTATTTGACAAAAGTTGCTGGGAAAACTGGAAATTAGTATGGCAGAAATTAGGCATGGATCCACATTTAACACCACATACCAAGATAAGATCAAAATGGCTCCATGATTTAGGCATAAAGAACGAGATCATAAGTAAATTAAAGGAACATAGGATAGTTTACCTCTCAGACTTATGGAGGAGGAAGGAATTTGTGACCAAAGGATAACTAGAGATCATTATTGATCTTCACAAAATAGAAAATTTTTATTATATCAAATTTAAAAGCTTTTGTACAAACAAAACTAATGCAAACAAGATTAGAAGGGAAGTAAACTGAGAAAACATTTTTATAGTTAAAGGTTCTGATAAAGGCCTCATTTCCAAAATATATAGAGAACTCACTCTAATTTATAAGAAATCAAGCCATTCTCCAATTGATAAATTGGTCTAAGCTTATGAACAGACAATTTTCAGATGATGAAATTGGAACTATTGCCACTCATATGAGTGTTCCAAATCACTATTGCTCAGAAAAATGCAAATTAAGACAACTCTGAGATACCACTACACACTTGTCAGATTGGCTAAGATGACAGGAACAAATAACAATGAATGTTGGAGGGGATGTGGAAAAACTAGGGCCCTGATACATTGTTGGTGGACTTGTGAAAGAATCCAACCATTCTGGAGAGCAATCTGGAATTATGCCCAAAAAGTTATCAGACTGTGCATACCCTTTGATCCAGCAGTGCTACTACTGGGCTTATATCCCAAAGAAATACTAAAGGGAAAGGGACCTGTATGTGCCTAAATGTTTGTGGCAGCCCTTTTTGTAGTGGCTAGAAACTGGAAAATGAATGGATGCTCATCAACTGGAGAATGGTTGGGTAAATTATGGTGTATGAATGTTATGGAATATTATTGTTCTGTAAGAAATGACCAACAGGATGAATACAAAGAGTCTTGGAGAGACTTACATCAAGTGATGCTGAGTGAAATGAGAAGAACCAGGAGATCATTATACACTTCAACAACAATATTGTGTGCATTTTGATGGAAGTGGATATCTTCTACAAAGAGATCTAATTCAGTTCCAATTATTTAATGATGGACAGAATCAGCCACACCCAGAGAAGGAACATTGGAAAATGAGTGTAAACTGTTTGCATTTTTTTTTCTTCCCAGGTTATTTTACTTTCTGAATCCAATTCTTCTTGTGCAACAACAACAACAACAAAAATTCGGTTCTGCACACATCTATTTTATCTAGGATATGCTATAACATATTTAACATGTATGGAAATGCCTACCATCTAGAGGAGGTGGTGGAAGGAAGGAGGGGAAAATTCAGAACAGAAGTGAGTACAAGGGATAATGTTGTAAAAAATTACTCAGGCATATGTATTGTCAAAAATATCATAATCATAAAATTAATAAAAAAGAAAAAATAAAGTTAGATTATCCAACTATTCTGAAGAATAATTTGAAACTAAGTATAAAAGGCTATAAAATTGTCTATAGTCTTTGGCCTAGCAATGTCACTACTTATGTCTGTATCCCAAAAAGATGAAAGAAAAGGGGAAGAACCTTTGTATGCAAAAATATTTATAGCAACTCTTTTTTTGGTGACAAAGAAAGATTTGAGAAATTGAGGGAATGCCCATAAATTGGGTACTACTGACTGAACAAGTTGTGATATTAGATTATAATGGAATATTATTGTGTTAATTCTCTAAAAGTTATTTCTTATAAGAATTAAGAATCAGGATAACTTTGAAAAAACCTGGGAAGACTTAAATGGATTCACTCAAAGTGAAGTAAGCAAAATCAAGATAACATTGTATACAATAACAGCAATATTATATGATAATCGCCTGTGAATGCTTTATTTCAATCAATGCAGTGATGTAAGACAATTTTGATGAAAAATACTACTTTCAGAGATAGAATTGATGGAGTATGATTGCAGATTTAAGCATAACTTTTTAAAACTTATTTTTGGAACATGACTAATATGGTTACAATTCATATGATTTTACATGTATAATTGTGAAAATTCCTCTCAGTGTGTGGGAGGAAGATATAGAGAAAGTAAAACTCAAAGGTTCAAAAATTGCATTTATTTTTTAAAAATCAAATTAGATAATATTTTGTCTCATTTTTAAAATCCTCTATTTCTTATTATTATGCTTTAAATTTTATCACTAATTTTTGCTATTAGGGATTTGTTCTATTAATTAATTATTAATTTGTTCATTTTCTAGAATTAAAAAAAATGTATGTCCAATTCCTTGACCTGTTGTTTTTCTCTTTTATTGATAAAATTGTTTTGGAAATTTAAAAAAATGCCATAAGACCTGTTTTGGCTGCATTCCAAAAAGTTTGATATAATTTTTCATTATTATTATATTTGGTGATATTTTCAATTGTTTCTATGATTTATTCATAAACTCACCTATTTTTTAAGATCAAGTTACTTAAATTCCTACTGATTTTTAGTCATTTCTTCACTGACCCTTAATTGAACATATTTTAGTTGTATTGTAATATGAAAAATATTAATTTAATATTTCTGAATTTGTGACATTTTATGCTCTAATACACAGTTTACTTTTTGTAGAGATACCATGAATTATTGAGAATATGATACTCCTTTTTGTTCCCATTTATTATTTTACAGAGGGCTGTGATATATAACTTTTCTAATATTCTATTCAGTTCCTTAACTTTTCTAAGTCTGAGAGGGGTTAAATTGTGGTTCCCTGTTATTATGTTTTTTTCTGGCTATTAACTCCATGTTAAGTTATTTCATTTTTTTTCTCTAAGTATTTAGATGTTGTACCATTTGTAGTAAATATGATTAATGTTGATATCAATTCATTTTCTTTGGTACATTTGATAAAAATGTAATTTCTCTATTTGTCTTTTAAAATTAAATCTATTTTTCTTATTGCTTTTCTGAAATCATGATTGATACTCTTTTGTTCCCATAATTTAATTCTGTGTGAAATTTTCAATTTTAAGTATTTTTTAATAAATGACATATAGTGAATATTCTTCCGTTTAAAGGATAAATTCATAGTTTTGATTGTTAGCTGTGTTTCCCTCCATCCTATTCTCCTAAACGTTTCTTTGTCTTTGCTTCTTCAACTTCCATCCCTCCTCCTTTTATTTATTTTTTTATTTTTTAAATTTTTCTTCCTCCTTTTATAAAAAAAGAGGGTGATAAGAGATGAGTGAACTCAGTAACAGTGTGATTTAAGCAGCTTCTGTCCCCTTGCAACTCTTTTCTTTCTCTTAACTGGGGAATAAATATATTGGGGATAAAATACTTATCTTATTTTTATTAGCTTCTTTTTCAAATCCATTTTAGGAGATTTTTTATTAAAGCTTTTTAATTTTCAAATTTTTGTATGAATAATTTTTCAACATTAACCTTGAACACATGAATCTTGTGTAACAATTTCCTCCCCCTTCCCTCAACCAATTGCCCCAGATAGCAAGTTATCCAATATATGTTAAACATGGTAAAATATATGTTAAATCCAATATATGCACACATATTTATACAGTTATCTTTCTGCACAAGAAAAAGCAGATCAAGAAGGAAAAAGAAACTGAGAAAGAAAAAAAATGTAAGCAAAGAACAGAGAATGAAAATGCTATGTTGTGGTCCACACACAGTTCCCACAGTCCTCTCTCTGGGTATGGATGGCTCTCTTCATTATAAGATCGTTGGAACTGGTCGGAATCATCTCATTGTTGAAAAGAGCCACATCCATCAGAATTGATCATCATATAATCTTGTTGTTGTATATAGTCATCTCCTGGTTCTGTATGAGTTCATGTAAGTCTTTCCTGGTTTTTCTGAAATCATATAGCTGATTGTTTCTTATGGAATAATAATTTCATAGCATTCATATGCCATATCTTATTCAGCCATTCTCCAATTGATGGGCATCCACTCAGTTTCCAGTTTCTTTCCACGACAAAAAGAGCTGCCACAAACATATTTGCACATGTGGGTCCTTTTCCCTCCTTGAAGATCTCTTTGGGATATAAGCCCAGTAGAAACACTGCTGGATCAAAGGGTATGCACAGTTTGATAGTCCTTTGGGCATAGTTCCAAATTGCTCTCCAGAATGGTTGGATCACTTCACAATTCCACCAATAATGCATTAGTGTCCCAGTTTTCCCACACCCCTGTCAACATTCATCATTGTTTTTTCTTGTCATCTTAGCCAATCTGACAGGTGTGTAGTGGTACTGCAGAGTTTTCTTGTTTTGCATTTTTCTGATCAATAATTTAGAGCATCTTTTAATATGACTAGAAATAGTTTTAATTTCTTCATCTGAAAATTGTCTGTTTATATCCTTGACCATTTATCAGTTGGAGATTGGCTTAAATTCTTATAATTTCTTATAAATATAAAAATTCTTTATCAATTCTCTCTATATTTTAGAAATGAAGCCTTTATCAGAACCTCTGAATGTAAAAATGTTTTCCCAGTTGATTCAAATCAATTTTCTAAGAGTTTGTTTTGCTTAGTGCTAATTTTTCCCTTAATCTGTTCTTTTTTATATTCCTGCTTTTCCCTTTTTCCATATTCCTCTTAGTTCCCTGTTGAGTAAATATATTTCTGTGCCCGAGTATGTATATTCTTCCTACCCTTTAGCATTTCCAATAAAAGTGAGTTTTGTGTCACCCACTTCCATCATTTGTTCCTCCCTCATTGTATGGATATCCCTTTATGTGCCTTAGCTATAAGAGTTTTCTCCATTTCCCCTTTCTCTAATGTAGTCTTTTCCCTTCCTTTTCCATTCTTGTAAGATTATGAAAACATAACAGAATCACTCCCAGACTGTTTCTAATGTGATTCCCTCATTTGCTTCTGATAATGATAGAGCTCTGAGACCCTACACATATCCTTTATTCATATAATATTGTAAATAATTTATCTTTGTTTTGTCCCCTATGTGTGTTTTATTATATTCATTTTTATATTCATCTTGATTCCTGTGTTTGCACTTGAGAATTCTTGTGTTTTTATGATGGTTTTTTCAGGAATCCTTAGAACTCCTCTATTTCATAACATGTATTTCCTGCCGTATATAATTATACTCACTTTTTTCCATGTTAAGTTATTCTTGGCTTTATTTTTGATCCTTTGACTATTATAATATTATATTCTTATATATCTACTCCTTTATAATGGTGGCTATGAAATCTCATGACTTCGTGTCTTCTCAGTAATTTAATTTCTTTTTTTTACTACTTGTGTAATTAAAAAAAATTGATCCAGACTTATTGAATTTTGACTGTAGTGTTTCCAGGAGTTTTCCTCTTTAGGTTCTCTCAGGAGGTGATGAGTAGATTCTCTATTTTCACTTTAGCCTATGGTACTAAGATATTTAGCCTATGATACTAAGAGTGGTTTTATTGAAATAAAATTATGTCTGAGCTGCTGCTTCTTCTTTTGGTCAGGGTTTTCAGGTAATTCAGGAATTCTTAAATTATCCCTCTTTATTATGTTTTTCAGGTCAGTTTCATTGTTATGAAACACGTTTTTCAATCATTTAATTTTTTAATATTTTAATTATCTTCTAAAGTCATTAGCACATATTTAGTCTATTCTGATTTTTAGATAGTTTGTTTCTTGAGTAAATTTGTGTACTTTCTATTTAAAATTTAATTTTTTTACTCAGTTCCGATTTTCTTTCCTCTACTATACTATTTTTGGTTTTTCAAATCATTTTAATCATGTTTTTAAAAATCTTGCTTCATCTTTTCTAAGAATAATAACTAAACTTATGCCCAAGCTGTACTGTACTTTCAGATTTTGCTTATAAATATTTGGGGATCGTTTTATTTTTCTCCATTTGTCTCTTGAATATTGAAAATGGTTGGATTTGCATTTTCTTTCCTCATTCTTTCAGTCATCCTCTCAACTTCAGGTTGCTGTAGGAATATGCCCTTCAAGTTTCTGGAGAGAAAGTCGGAGCTGAGTTCATAATGAGTGAGATTATAGTGTCTGCACTCTCTTAGTTCAGTTCTGTTTTGTGAAGATAGGAGATACCTTTGAGTCATTAAATAGTTAGCAAAAGGAAGTTTACTTTCCCCTAAAACAGTAAGTGTATCTACAAGAATATAATTGCATTAGTTTCTCTACAATAGTCCCCTTCACCTCCATTTGTGACCTCATCTGTTCATCAGAGGAGGCTATGGTGAGTCTTCAGAACTTCACCACATCTGAGAATGCTAGATTATATGTGGCTGGTACTTCTTAAACTTTAAATATCAGGAAACTATCAGAAAAGCTGGATCCAATCAGAGAACATCTTTGTCTTCTTTTAAGTAAAGCATACCTATGTTGGGGGTGGGAAAAAAGAAGCTGATTTAAGTAAATACTGGTTTTATCAAAGATTGTGTCCTTTTATAACTTTCTTTTTGTTATTAAATACTGTATTATTTCAGGATTTCAGGGGCAGGTTAGGTTATGGACCTGCCAACTTTTAGTGCTCCCAGAGTTGTCTGATCCAGGGCAGTACCATTCTGATGCAAGCTCTCTAAGGTTTGGATTTGCATCTGAGGATCAGTTTCACTGGGCTTGCTTGTAGTTGCAATTCTAATATGCTGCTGCAGGGTTTGGTCACTATCAGTCAGATAGAAAACTTGCAGACCCAGGATAACAGAACTATAGCATCCTCTTTAATCTGGGACTTTTGCATTGATTATTTTCCTTGGGGCTTCAGAGTGGACTGACTAGAATTGTGATCCCATTCCTCCCTTGGTCAGAGCCATCCAGTTACTGTTTGCTTGTGAATTTGCTCATTGTTCAGTATGTATCCTGTAACTCAACATTACTATTCATTCTGGAATGTACCTCTAGATGTTACTCCGCTTATCAGTCTATAAGTAAAAATATAATCAGGTGAAAACAGTTCCTGCACTGTGATTATGACTGGGCTTCCTTGTCTGGTCTCAGACCTCTTATTTATTTGCTAAAAAGCCCCAGTATTTTTAAGTTCTTCACTGAAATTCTCCAGATAGCAGGTAATTGAATAGACCCCATTCAAAATGTCCACAGGATTCTCTGTTTGCTGCTGTGCTATTCTAGTTCCAGGAAAAAATTACAATTATATTTTTTCTTGAATTTTCCAATCCGAATTTGTTCTGATGCATTGTCTAGATCTTTCACACAATCTAAATAGAGAAATGTTATAGTTTAGAGTGAGAAGTATTGGTTGTTTTTTATTTGTTTTTAACTTTCTCTGATTCACTTCTTGGCTCTTCTTGGTTTTATCTCTGTGCTGCTCAACTAAACCTTCAACCCTTCAACTCTCATTCATCCTATTGCTTAAAGAAAACAGTTCCTTCTTTAAAATTCCCTTTTAAACTCTAATATGACCATTTGAAAAACTTGTCAGATAAAAACCTCCAAAAACATTAATGCATTGAACTACAGTTACAACACAAATTATAAATCTCTGTTCAGTGATTGTTTCCCACAAAGACAAGAGACTGGTGAAAGTTTCTTTTGTACTGGATTTTTTATCTTATACATTTTGTTATAACTAAATCAGAAAAACATTATAATTATAGGCCATCTGCTGAAGCATAGAAATAATCTCATTATATGAATCCAAATATTACATTCATATTTATTGAAAGAAGATTGTATCTGTATGTTGGGAGAACAACAGAAAACTCTCCTTTGAACTGATCTAGCCAAATTTAATACTTTTCAACTTGAATTTCACATTTATGTAATAAGAATGTCTGTGATTTGAAAGTAGCCTCTCAAGTTTCCATACAAGTAGTGTACGAATCGCCTTTTATCTTCCACAAAGCTGCCATTTCTGTCTGCATAGAATGTCAAGAAACAGCATAGCATGGAAGAACAGCCACATTCTTCTTGTTAGTTCAAGTAATTCTGGAGCTGGGGCTTCTCATAATCTCAGGGCTCTTGTTTTTTCAACATAAGTTTCTGTTAGTGTCACTCTGTACTCTGATGATGGGTAAAGTCTATACTTCTCACATGCTAAAACCAGGGAAATCAATTACACAGTTCCAAAGAAGCTATATAAAACACAATTTATAGGTCAGAAGGTCACTGGTCTTGGTGCTGTGGGTCCATGACATTATTATTGTTTTTTTTTTATTTAATTTTTATTTTATTTTATAATTATAACTTTTTTTGACAGTACATATGCATGGGCAATTTTTTATAACATTATCCCTTGCACTTACTTCTGTTCAGATTTTTTCCCTTCCTCCCCCAACCTGTCCCCCAGATGGCAGGCAGTCTTATACATGTTAAATATATTACAATATATTCTAGATACAATATATGTGTGTAGAACCAAATTTCTTGTTGCACAGGAAGAATTGGATTCAGAAGGTAAAAATAACAGTTAACACTCATTTCCCAGTGTCCTTTTCTGGATGTAGCTGATTCTGTCCATCATTAATCAATTGGAATTGGATTAGCTCTTCTCTATGTTGAAGATATCCACTTCCATCAGAATACATCCTCATACAGTATGATTGTTGAAGTGTATAATGATCTCCTAGTTCTGCTCGTTTCACTCCGCATCAGTTGATGTAAGTCTCTCCAAGCCTCTCTGTATTTCTCCTGTTGGTTATTTCCTACAGAACAATAATATTCCATAACATTCATATACCATAATTTACCCAACCATTCTCCAATTAATGGGCATCCATTCATCTTCCAGCTTCTAGCCACTATGAAAAGGGCTGCCACAAACATTTTTGGCACATACAAGTCCCTTTCCCTTTTTTAGTATTTCCTTGGGATATGAGCCTAGTAGGAGCACTGCCGGGTCAAAGGGTATGCACATTTTGATAACTTTTTGGGCATAATTCCAGCTTGCTCTCCAGAATGGTTGGATTCTTTCACAACTCCACCAACAATGCATCAGTGTCCCAGTTTTCCCACAGCCCCTCCAACATTCATTGTTATTTGTTCTTGTCATTTTAGCCAATCTGACAGGTGTGTAATGATATCTCAGAGTTGTCTTAATTTGCATTTCTCTGATCAATAGTGATTTGGAACACTCTTTCATATATGAGTGGAAATAGTTTTAATTTCATCATCTGAAAATTGTCTGTTCATATCCTTTGACCATTTATCAATTGGAGAATGGCTTGATTTCTTATAAATTAAAGTCAATTCTCTGTATATTTTGGAGATGAGGCCTTTATCAGAACCTTTAACTGTAAAAATGTTTTCCCAATTTGTTACTTCCCTTCTAATCTTGTTTGCATTAGTTGTGTTTCTGCAAAAACTTTTTAATTTGGTGTAATCAAAATGTTCTATTTTGTGATCAATAATGGTCTCTAGTTTTCCCTTGGACACAAACTCCTTCCTCCTCCACAAGTCTGAGAGGTAAACCATCCCCTGTTCCTCCAATTTATTTATGATTTCGTGCAAATTAAGACAACTCTGAGATACCACTACACACCTGTCAGATTGGCTAAGATGACAGGAACAAATAATGATGAATGTTGGAGGGGATGTGGGGAAACTGGGACACTAATACATTGCTGGTGGAGTTGCGAAAGAATCTAGCCATTCTGGAGAGCAATCTGGAATTATGCCCAAAAAGTTATCAAACTGTGCATACCCTTTGACCCAGCAGCGCTACTACTGAGCTTATATCCCAAAGAAATACTAAAGAGCAGAAAGAGACCTATATGTGCCAAAATGTTTGTGGCAGCTCTTTTTGTTGTAGCTAGAAACTGGAAGATGAATGGATGTCCATCAATTGGAGAATGGTTGGGTAAATTATGGTATATGAAGGTTATGGAATATTATTGCTCTGTAAGAAATGACCAGCAGGAGGAATACAGAGAGGCCTGGAGAGACTTAAATCAACTGATGCTGA
Organism: Sminthopsis crassicaudata; assembly: GCF_048593235.1. NCBI lineage: Eukaryota > Metazoa > Chordata > Mammalia > Dasyuromorphia > Dasyuridae > Sminthopsis > Sminthopsis crassicaudata. Next base: position 132,697,072 of record NC_133621.1, on the reverse strand, counting down.
GTGAAATGAGCAGAACCAGAAGATCACTGTACACTTCAACAACAATACTGTATAAGGATGTATTCTGATGGAAGTGGAAATCTTCAACATAAAGAAAAGCCAACTCACTTCCAGTTGATCAATGATGGACAGAGGTAGCTCCACCCAGAGAAGAAACACTGGGAAGTGAATGTAAATTGTTAGCACTAATATCTGTCTGCCCAGGTTGCATATACCTTCGGAGTCTAATGTTTATTGTGCAACAAGAAAATGATATTCACACACATGTATTGTATCTAGACTATATTGTAACACATGTAAAATGTATGGGATTGCCTGTCATCGGGGGGAGGGAATAGAGGGAGGGGGGGATAATTTGGAAAAATGAATACAAGGGATAATATTATAAAAATATATATATATATAATAAAAAATTATTAATTAAAAAATTTATTTATGATTTCGTTGTTTATGCCTAAATCTTGGACCCATTTTGATCTAATCTTAGTATGTGGTGTTAAATGTGGGTCCATGCCTAGTTTCTGCCATACTAATTTCCAGTTTTCCCAGCAGTTTTTGTCAAATAATGAATTCTTATCCCAAAATTTGGGATCTTTGGGTTTGTCAAAGATTAGATTGCTATTTTTATTCACTATCTTGCCCTGTGAACCTAACCTATGCCACTGATCACCTAGTCTATTTCTTAGGCAATAACAAATGGTTTTGGTGACTGTTGCTTTATAATACAGTTCTAGATCAGGTACAGATAGACCACCTTCACTTAATTTTTTTTCATTACTTCCCTTGAAATTCTCGACCTTTTGTTGTTCCATATGAATTCTGTTGTTATTTTTTCTAGGTTATTTAAATTGTTTCTTGGAAGTCTGATTGGTATAGCACTAAATAAATAAATTAGTTTAGGGAGTATTGTCATCTTAATTATATTCGCTTGGCCTATCCAAGAGCACTGAATGTCTTTCCAATCATTTATTTATTTATTTATTTATTTTTGATTTTTATTTTATTTTATAATTATAAAATTTTTTGACAGTACATATGCATGGGTAATTTTTTACAACATTATCCCTTGCACTTACTTCTATTCAGATTTTTTCCCTTCCTCCCCCAACCCCCTCCCCCAGATGGCAGGCAGTCTTATACATGTTAAATATATTACAATATATTCTAGATACAATATATGTGTGTAGAATGATCTTCTGGTTCTGCTCGTTTCACTCAGCATCAGTTGATGTAAGTCTCTCCAAGCCTTTCTGTATTTCTCCTGTTGGTCATTTCTTATAGAACAATAATATTCCATAACATTCATATACCATAGTTTACCCAACCATCTTTTATTATATTTGCTCGGCCTATCCAAGAACACTGAATGTCTTTCCAATTATTTAAATCTGACTTTATTTTTGTGGCAAGTGTTTTGTAATTTTGCTCATATAATTCCTGACTCTCCTTTGGTAGATACATTCCCAAATATTTTATACTATCAACCGTTATTTTGAATGGAATTTCTCTTTGTATCTCTTGCTGTTGGATTGTGTTGGTAATGTATAAAAATGCTGAGGATTTATGTGGATTTATTTTGTATCCTGCAAGTTTGCTAAAATTCTGAATTATTTCTAATAGCTTTTTAGCAGAGTCTTTGGGGTTCTCTAAGTATACCATCATGTCATCTGAGAAAAGTGATAATTTGATTTCCTCATTTCCTACTCTAATTCCTTGAATCTCTTTCTCCACCCTTATTGCCAAGGCTAGAGTTTCTAGTACTATATTGAAAAGTAATGGTGATAGTGGGCAACCTTGTTTCACTCCTGATCTTACGGGGAAAGGTTCTAGTTTATCACCATTACATATGATGTTTACTGAAGGTTTTAAATATATGCTCCTTATTATTTTAAGGAATAGTCCATGTATTCCTATACTCTCAATCGTTTTTAGTAGGAATGGATGTTGGATTTTATCAAATGCTTTTTCTGCATCTATTGAGATGATCATATAGTTTTTATTAATTTGATTATTAATATGGTCAATTATACTAATAGTTTTCCTAATATTAAACCAGCCCTGCATTCCTGGTATAAATCTCACTTGGTCATAGTGTATTATCCTGGGGAGGATTTTCTGAAGTCTATTTGCTAATATCTTATTTAAGATTTTAGCATCAATATTCATTAAGGAAATTGGTGTGTAGTTTTCTTTCTCAATTTTCGAACTACCTGGTTTAGGTATCAGTATCATGTCTGTGTCATAGAAGGAATTTGGTAGGACTCCTTCAATCCCTATTTTTTCAAACAGTTTACATAGCATTGGAGTTAGTTGTTCTTTAAATGTTTGGTAGAATTCACCTGTAAATCCATCTGGTCCTGGGGACTTTTTCTTAGGAAGTTGGTTAATAGCTTGATCTATTTCTTTTTCTGAGATGGGACTATTTAGACTACTTACTTCTTCCTCTGTTAATCTGGGCAAGCTATATTTTTGAAGGTATTCTTCCATTTCATTTAAGTTATTGAATTTATCGGCATAAAGTTGAGCAAAGTAGCTCCTAACTATTGTTCTAATTTCCTCTTCATTAGTGGTGAGTTCTCCCTTTTCATTTTTAAGACTAACAAATTGCTTTTCCTCTTTCCTTTTTTTAATCAGGTTTACTAAGGGGTTGTCTATTTTGTTGGTTTTTTTCACAGAACCAACTCTTAGTTTTATTAATTAATTCAATAGTTTTTTTACTTTCAATTTTATTAATCTCACCTTTTATTTTTTGAATTTCAAGTTTTGTGTTTGTCTGGGGGTTTTTAATTTGTTCCTTTTCTAGCAATTTGAGTTGTAAGCCCAATTCGTTGGCCCTCTCTTTCTCTATTTTATGCAAGTAGGCCTGTAGAGATATAAAACTTCCCCTTAGTACTGCTTTGGCTGTATCCCACACATTTTGGTATGATGTCTCATTATTGTCATTCTCTTGGGTGAAGTTATTAATTATGTCTATGATTTGCTGTTTTACCCAATCATTCTTTAGTATAAGATTATTTAGTTTCCAATTATTTTTTGGTCTATTTTCCCCTGGCTTTTTATTAAATGTAATTTTGATTGCATTATGGTCTGAAAAGGATGCATTTACTATTTCTGCATTACTGCATTTGATTTTGAGGTTTTTATGCCCTAATATATGATCAGTTTTTGTATAGGTTCCATGAACTGCTGAGAAGAAAGTATACTCCTTTCTGTCTCCATTTAGCTTTCGCCAAAGATCTATCATATCAAACTTTTCTAGTATTCTATTTACCTCTTTGACTTCTTTCTTATTTATTTTGTGGTTTGATTTATCTAATTCTGAGAGTGCAAGGTTGAGATCTCCCCCTATTATAGTTTTGCTATCTATTTCCTCTTGCAGCTCTCTTAATTTCTCTTTTAAGAATTTAGATGCTGCACCACTTGGTACATATATGTTTAATATTGATACTGCTTCATTATTGATGCTGCCCTTTAGCAGGATATAATGCCCTTCCTTATCTCTTTTAATTAGATCAATTTTTGTTTTTGCTTGATCTGAGATGAGGGTGGCTACTCCTGCTTTTTTGGTTTTGCCTGAAGCATAATAGATTCTGCTCCACCCTTTTACTTTTAGTTTGAATGTCTCACCCTGTTTCAGGTGTGTTTCCTGTAAACAACATATAGTAGGATTCTGACTTTTAATCCAGTCTGCTAACTGCTTCCTCTTTATGAGGTAGTTTGCCCCATTCACATTTATGGTTAGAAGGACTAAATCTATATTGCTTGCCATCCTATTAACCCCTGCTTATGCTTTTCCCCTTTCCTTCCCTCTTACCCCCCGTACCCAGTATTAAACTGGTGAACACCACTTGCTTTTCACAGCCTTCCCTTTTTAGTAACCCTCTCCCACCTTAAAGTTCCTCCCCTTATTTTACCCCTTTTCCTCGAAATTTCTGTATTCCCTTCCCCTTAGTTTACTCCTTCCCTTTCACTTTTCAATGAAGTGGAAGAAGTTTCACCATAAATCGAATATGTGTATTGATACACACTATGTTCATCTCCCTCCTTTCTTTCTCTCAAATATAATATGTTACCTTTGCCTCTTCATGAGATGTAGTACCACCACTTTACACTTTTTTATGATATAATTTCCTTTCCACCTCTAGTTTCTAAGACAAATTGTACATATGTTCTCTACATATTTTTTTGGCAGAAGTATAGTTCTCAAGATTTCTTTTTACCTTTTTAGAAATCTCTTGAGTTCTATATTTGAAGATCAAACCTTTTATGTAGGTCTGGTTTTTTCATCAAAAATAGATGGAATTCATTTATTTCATTAAATGTCCATCTTCTTCCCTGGAAAACGATGCTCATTCTTGCTGGGTAAGTTATTCTTGGCTGCATACCAAGTTCCTTAGCCTTTCGGAATATCTTGTTCCAGGCCCTTCTTTCTTTTAATGTGGACGCTGCTAGATCCTGGGTTATCCTTATTGTGGATCCTCCATATCTGAATTGCTTTTTTCTAGCAGCTTCCAATATCTTTTCCTTTGTCTGATGGTTCTTGAACTTGGCCACTATATTTCTTGGCATTTTGATTTTAGGGTCCCTTTCGTAGGTGATCGATGAATTTTTTCAATGTCTATTTTACCCTCTGTTTCCAGAACGTCTGGGCAGTTCTCTTTGATAATTTCCTCGAAAATAGTGTCCAAGCTCTTTTTTTCCCTCACATTTTTCAGGGAGTCTGATTATTCTCAAATTGTCTCTCCTGGATCTGTTTTCCAGGTCTGTTGTCTTTCCAATAAGGTACTTGACATTCTTTTCAATTGTTTCATTTCTCTGGTTTTGTTTGACTACCTCTTGGTTTCTCCTTGAGTCATTCATTTCTACTTGTTCCAGTCTAATTTTCAATGATGTATTTTCTTCACTCACTTTTTTTATATCTCTTTGTAATTGTCCAATTGAGTTTTTATCTTCTATGAAATTTTTTTCCATTTTATTTTTTAGAGAGCTGTTTTCTTTTTCCAGTTCACTAATCCTGTTTTCCTTGGAGTTGTTTACCTTTTCCAGCTCACTAATCTTGTTTCTCAATGATTTGATTTCTTTATCCACTCTGTCTTTGAATGCATGGGATGACTTCTCCAAGCTCTCTTGCCAAGCTTCCCTTTCCTTTTCCCATTTCTCTTCCAGCTCTCTTGTGAGAGCCTTTTTGATTTCCTCTATGAGATTCTTTTGTATTGAAGAGCAGATCACATCCCCCTTAGGGGATTCCTCTGGGGACAGTCTGTTTTTAGTCTCCTCAGTGTTTGAAGTCTGTTCTCTCTCCACACAGAAGCTGTCAATGGTTAGAGCCCTTTTGAATTTTTTGTTCATTTTGTCAGAGTAGGAATGGAAGAAAACAAACTGACAAGAGAAACAATAGGTCTGTTTTGTGGCGGATGGGGCTGGATGGTGTTAATGGTCTTCCTCTACAGACTGGGGGTAGGGCAGCAGAGAGCCACTAACAGAACAGCAATGACTGTACTGAGTCTGCGCTCTCAGGCTCTGAGAATGCACCAAGTCAGTCCAGGTGGGGGTTGGGGGTGGCCGGGTTCTGAGAGACGCTGGCTTTCTGGGGTTTTAATCTTCACCTCTGGTGTTTACACCCTCTCCACTGCTCCTGGCTTGCTGCCAAGATGGAGTATCCACACTGGGGAAAAAGTCTTTTCACAGAAATGGCAGATATCTTACCCCACCCCCCTCAGGTCTGAGCTGTGTGAGCTGCCTGTCTTGCTCTGGCTTGCCTGCCCTCAGTCTGTGCCCAGTCTGATTGACCCTCCCCCGAGCAAATACAGACCTTTTCTGGCGACTTTCAAGGATGTCTTCTCTTGGTGATTATTTGTGGATTTCTTTCTGGGTCAAGCATTAAGTCTGAGGCTTGTCATGAAGTAAGTTCTGAGAGAAAACGAGGAGCTCAAGCAGCTGTCTGCCTCCATGCTGCCATCTTGGCTGGAAGTCACTATTACTGTTTTTAAAGGATGAATTTGAAATACCAGCCCTAAGACTTCCCAGAGACCATTTTTATCCTCAAGAAATAGCCTTTGTTATCCTCCTGTTGTAGAATATCACAAAACAAAAGTTTTATACTTGAGAATGAAGACTAGAATTCTGATTTTACTGGGAACTGTAAATATGTGTTTTCAAGGAATAGATATCATTGACCAAAGTAGCGTATAGCCAAGGGGAAAACTATGATCCTGTCATTTAAAGACATTTTGAAGATTTTTATAATATTGTAAAGGACAATCCTAATTTCAGGATCTTTTAGCCAATTATAGAAGTGCCTGACTCAACTAGAGAGTGATTTTATATAGCAAAAACATTCATTATTTTGCCTGCCATATGTTGCTTCTGGTCATTACTTTGTTTTACCTGGGTTTTGAATTTATTTTTTTGACCCTATGAAAACTGAAATAAAATACATTCTGCCACTTAGTTATATGTAGCTAGAGATAGTCACTGATTTCAACTTCCCTCTTTTATTCTTAGTAAATTGAAAGTGGGCAAAGTGGCATATTGGCTTGAAGGCCTTGGAATCAGTAAAATCTGAGCTGCTGCCTTCTTTCCTACACATACTAGTTGTGTGAAGCTGGACAAGTCATTTGCATTATCAGTCTGTCCTTTGATCCCTCCCCCCTAAACACACACACACACACACACACACACACACACACACACTCACAAATCCTGTTTCTTAAAAAGCTTTAAGTTAGAGATATTACTAGTGTGAATAAATTGAGGCAATTTGCCTACTAAGAAATTTCTGCACTGATGAAATCATACATCTGAACTGCCTCTATGTCCCACCCAACCCTGGAAAACAGATGACATATAAATTGAATCCTAGATTCATTACAAAAAATAAAAGAACACAGAGTTAAGAGTCCACACTATCATTGCCTTATATATTTGTGAAAATGCATATTTGAGCAAGAAGTAAAATCTATCTAAATTTTCTTAGTGCTTTTATGTATCTTTTTTTTAAAGCTTTTTATTTACAAAAATATGCATGGGTAATTTTTCAACATTGATCCTTGCAAAATCTTCTGTTCCAATATTCCCCCTCCTTTCACCCACCCCATTCCCTAGATGGCAAGTAGTTCAACACATGGTAAATATGTTAACATATATGTTAAATCAAATATATGTATACATATTTATATAGTTATCTTGCTGCACAAGAAAAATCAAATCAAGAAGGAAAAACAAATTAAAAAACCCGAGAAAGAAAAAAATGCAAGCAAACAACAAAAAAGAAAGTTGAAAATGCTATGTTGAGGTCTACACTCAGTTCCCACAGTCCTCTCTCTGGGTGTAGATGTCTCTTTTCATTACTAAACAGTTGGAACTGGTTCGAATCATCTCATTGTTGAAAAGAGCCATGTCCATCAGAATTGATCTTTGTATTGCTTTATTGTTGCCAAGTTATTTTCTTTTTACCTATCTCTTGAGTTCTACATTTGGAAGTCAAATGTTTTTGTTTAGTTCTGGTGTTTTCATCAGAAATGAATGGAATTCACCTGTTTCATTGAATGTCCATCTTCTTCCCTGAAAGAAAATACTCAGTTTAGCAGGATAGTTTATTCTTGGCTGCTTCCTTTGCCTTTTGGAATATCAGATTCCAGGTCTTTGATCCTTTAAATTGGAAGCTTCTAGGTCCTGGATAATAGGACCTAGTTCCTTGGTATTTGAATTTTTTTGTTTTTGTTTTTGTTTTGTTTGTTTTTTTCTGGCTGCTTGTATTATTTTTTTCTTTGGTCCAGTAATTTTGAAATTTAGCCAGAATGTTCCTTGGAGTTTTAATTTCAGAGTTTTAGTAGTTGTTTGGTGAATTATTTCCGTGGTTATTTTATCTTTTGATTCTATGACATTTGGGCAGTTTTCTTTGATGATTTCCTGGAAAATAGTGTCTAGACTTTTTTTTTCATCATGGTTTTCCTGAAGTCCAATAATCCTTAGATTGTCTCTCCTAGATCTATTTTCCAGTTCAGTTGTTTCCCCAAGTAGGTATTTTACGTTTTTTGTATTTTTTTTCTTTTTCTTGGTTTTGCTTGACTGATTCTTGATGGCTCATTGAGTCATTCATTCATTTCCATATGTTCAGTTCTGATTTTTATTAAATAGTTTTCTTTGTTTACTTTTTTTTACTTCTTTTTATAGTTGTCCAAATGAATTTTTAGATGAGTTGTTTTGCTCTATGGATTTTTTCCCCATTTCCCAAATTATGTGTTTAAAGAAGTTATTTTCTTTTTTCCATTTCATAGATTCTGTTTTTCAAGGGGTCATTTTCTTTCTCCATTTAAAACATTCTGCTTTTCAGGGAGTTGTTTTCTTTTTTTCCATTTTGTTAAATCTATCTTTTAATGAATTATATGATTTTTCCAATTCACTAAGTCTATTTTGTGTTGCCTTTTACAAACTCTCTTGCAAAGTTTTCATTTCCTTTCTTCATTTTTCTTCTAGCTCTCTTTTAAAATCCTTTAAATTTCTTCACTACTTAATTAATTTTAATCAATAAATTGGGGACCAAGCTTTGGGGCTTCATCTGGAGACGTTTTGTTTTTAGTCTCCTCAGGATTTGAAATCTGATCTTCTCTTTCACCATAAAAACTATCTATGGTGATAATTCTTTTTGCTTTTTTATTCATTTTTTTTTTCATTGAGTTCTGTTTTTGTCCATGCTTCCCTTACAAGCAGCAGCAGCTGTGCTGAGTCCATTCTGGGTGGGTGTGGCCAGGTCCTGTGAGTTTCTGGTGTTTTGGGGTTCTCTTTTTATCTTTTATATTTGTGTTGAATGTTTTATAATTTCTCTGCTGATCTACTGGTATCTGTGCTCGGCCTGCTTGGCCCACCTCCTTCTGTGCCCGATTGAAACAAACCTTTTCTGGCAAAGTTCAAAATTGCCTTCTGCTGGTAATTTGTTACACTCCCAATATCCATGGATTCTGCCAGTCCAGAGCTAATTCAGAGGCTGAATTTTGTAATTAGTGTGAGGGAGTAGGAGAAGGTCAGAAAGAACCTTGTGTCCTCTCTGCCATCTTGGCTCTACCCCCAAAATCTGCTTTGATGTATCTTTCATTGATATCACATCATGTCTATTTGTGTATGTGTTATGTATTCATGTCAGATTTTAAGTTTTTTGCCAGCAAATACTATAGCATTAAAATTTGTATATAACAGGTCTTCAATAAATGTTTGTTGAATTGAGTTTTTTTCTGCTCTAGGAAATCCTCCGAATTCCTTTACCACGGGTACTCTTTATCCCATTTAAGCATTAAGCAGACATATATGATCACCCAATTTAAAAATATATAGTATCTTGTCCCCTGTCTAAATTGTAAACTACTTGAAGACACACATTTAGTATTTATTAAGCACCTACTATGTCAAAGGTTTGCACTCAAGATACAAAAACAAAAAGTAGTAGAGTATAAGAAAAATTGAAGCAGCAAAATGTATTAACCTCATGGGAGTAATCATGAAAGACTTTAAGATAATTAGATGACACAATGGATAGAACCCTTGTCCTGGGCTCAGGTATATGAGTTTAAATATAACCTCAGACACTTATTAGCTGTTAATTTCTGTCAGTCTCATTTGTAAAATAGGAATAACAATAATAGTATCTATCCTGCAAGTTTGATGTAAGGATGAAATAAGTAACATTTATAAAATGCTTAGCATCCTGCCTGGAACATAGAAGGCATTTAATGAATGCTTATTCCCTCCTGTCTACAGAGGAATTAATACTTGAACTTAAGCCTTGAAGTAATTCAAAAATTATGAGAGAAGGACAAAAGTTTGGAATGTATTTTAGGTATAAGGTATGACCTGAGTGAGCTCATGGCAAGTAAAAGTTAGAGTGCTGATTGTGAAAAACAAGTACTCTAGTTTGGAGTCAAATGATTCATTTCAATTCAGCATACCTTTATTAAATGTCTGCTTTATCAGGAAATTGTATTAGACATATTTTCTTTTTGATCTTAAAATATATTGTTTCTGAGTTAAATGGGTTAGATACTGAACCCATTTTCCATTAAGGGGCCCATTTACTGTGAGTCCCCTTATGCAGTACTATATAGGTTCATCCATTGAGAAAACTCTTTTATTCTAATTGGCCAATTAGCCACATGTGTCATATAACTATAATCTGTTTTTGGTTACAAGTTCTTTGGGGAAGAGGAAGATTATTTACTTAAAGTATTTTGGATAGGCTAGTTTATTTTACTAATTTTATAAATAGTGACAATATTACTATGGATGTAAGATTTAAAATTTGGGTTGTATACTTAGAGAGTGTATGATATCCTTGGAAATGTTTTTTAAACATACAAGGAAATCAGAAATGCACATTTTTATAATATGCCTTTTTCTCCTAACAGTAAGGCAGACAAGAATATTTTGAGTGGGCACGGTCTGTTCATTGGTGTTACAATTAATGGAGGTTATTCTGTACTGCCCCTTTGTCATTTTCTGAGGTAAATTTATCTTGGATTTATTTCTTGTTATTTAGGTGCTATAACAAAATATTTGCAACATGATGCAAGCATTTGGCTTGCATTCTTTGACAACTTCAATTTATGATCTAAACTATTTAATAGCATCATGTGAGTGATTTATTTTATACTTGAAAGGTAAAGTCTGTTTTATGTTTGTTAGAATATATTTTCTGTAGCTAGTGTCCCATTTGAAATAAGTACAATTGTTTATTATAAATACATAGTTTTTTAAATTTTTTAAAAATTTAGACCTATATTTTCATCAGTGTAAGGAACTCTGGAGTTTGGAAACTCCCTAGCAATGACAATAAGCAGCTTCTTTGTACCTTATCTTACTGTGCTGCCTGTTGACACGGAGCCTAGGAAGCTTGCTCCATGGTCATATAAATTATATTAGTCAGAAACAAGAGTGGAACTCATCTTTTTCACTGCCAAGATCCTGCCCTCTATGAACTACCATGCTGTCTCTAATATATAATTATTTCATAGAAACAGCTAAATAATTTTCCCCTTTCTTCCTAAAGAGTAATTATTAGACTCAAAAGTAGATCCTGAGGTTTGTTTTATTGTATAATATATATCCAAACAGATTCCATTAATATGATCTCTTGTAAATCTAAATATGCCAAATGGGAATATTTTTTTAAATTTTATTTGAAAAAGTAATTTTTTATTCTCCAGAAAAACCACGTCTTGACAGTCAGCTAAATATTTTGGAAGGCAAAGAAATGGTAGTATACTGATCCAGTGTTAAAAGTATTATAATTTTACTGAAGAATTAATCCTAAGAAAGCCAATATATTTGAACTTGAGTTTCATTCTTGACCCTTCTCTAGGCTACTATGTTAACTGAGTGGCTAGTGACCAAAAGTGACTGACAAATGATAAACTATTAGAAGAGTACTTTGTAAAGAGAATTGATAGCTGTGTAATTTTATAATTAACTTCATACCACTAACCATTAACCTTAAGTGCTGCAGGCCATTCAATCTGTTGCTGTTGTAAAGATTGGTTGGGAAAGCATTTTTAGTGATTCCAGTTCCCAGTACATTTTTGATAAAAACATTCAAACCAGAGGATGTTATCATATTGTCTAGAGAGGTCTTAAGAATAAAGAACACTGGACTGGGAATCAAGAAACACAGTTTCTAGTCCTATTTTCCAACAAATTCTCTATTCCAACAAATTCTTTACCTAAATACTATGGGTATCACTGTCCTTATTCATAAAATTATGGAATTAGAAAACTATCCCATCTAGCTCTAACATGCTGTGCTTATAAAATTCATTATTAAAAAAAAAGGTTAACATTTCAATATTGCTTTCTGAACTTAAAAAAAAATCCTTGCCTTGCATATACACAGTGTAATAGGTACTGTTTCTTTGGACCTTGGAAAGTAGGGGAAAATAGTCAACCCTCCCATTGTTACCAATTCCATCTAGAGCTGGTTATACAGAGGAAACTCATAAAAGAAGCTTTTGAATGAAAAGGTATAGGAATATGTAGCATTAAATCAATTAGCTTAAATGTTTTGAATGGAAAATTTATTTTTATGGAACTTTTGACAAAATAGTTCACTTAATAACTATCACTTCTTTCCCAAACCAAATAAAATGATTCAGTGATTGTTAACACAAATAAGTCCTCCCACTTGTTGACCTTGGCAGTTTGCTTTTATTTGATGCTAATATTGTTTAAAATATTAGCCACATTCATGATTTTTTAAAAATGGAAAAGATGGATCACCATAATAAACATTTCTGTACAAAGTTCATTGAATGGTGGCATTCAAAAGAAATTATATCATAATGATTTTAATGCAATGGAACTTTATAGCAATCATCATCCTTGAGCTTAGTGTAAATTCATAAGGAGACACACCAAAATATCTTCCTAAAAACAAAAAAGTCAAAGAATAGAATTATGCCTACTATGTACTTTTAGTAGTAAAAAAGTAAACAAAATGAGAGAGCTATTTAGTAGGGTTTTAATGTTTTATCCCTATGAAAGAGAAAATGTTATGATGAAATCAGCTGGAATTTTTAGAATTCTAGAGTTTTTAATCACATTAAAATGTAATTAAGAAGTAAATCTTTTTTTTTATTTTATTTTATCCAAATTCTGTTTCAGTGGGCAAGGTCTTCTATTTAAGTGATCTTCTGGAATGTTTCTCAGAACTACTGAAGGAAACGAAGTTGTTTTCAATCATGTTTAAATCTCCATGACCCCTTTTGAAATTTTCTTAATAAAAGTTACTGGAGTAATTTTACATTTCCTTCTCCAGCTCATTTTACAGATGAGAAAACTGAAGCAAACAGAGATAAGTGACTTACTCACTCACCATAAGTATCTAAGGTGATATTTGAACTCGGGTCTTCCTAACTTCAAGGCCTGGTACTCTATCCTTGCTCCATTATAGGGCTAAAGTTACTTTTATACCCTTCCCTTTTATTCCTTTTACTCATTATTCCATTCATCCATTTGTTGTTTGTTTATTTATATGTTTCTTTATAGGTATAATGAACCTATCTCCCTCAGGCTAGAAGTCTACTGGACATGTATGGCCTGTTTCCATTACTATCTGGCAGACATATTTGACCTCTCTTTCTGAACATATTTAATGCTTCCCCTGTTGGGCATGTTTGTAGGTTTCTGCTCTCAGGCGCTCAGGAATGGCTCAACACATTCCACTCAAAATTCCAGAGATCTGGTGATCTACTGGCCTCAACCTCTCTAGTATCAAGCCTCCTGTTCCTTTTTCTTCCAGATAAAAGTAGATAATAGTAAATATGTTTCAGAGGAGAATATTTTAGCTTCCCAAAAGCATTGCAAATAATTTAATTTAAAAAACCCCACTGTAATCTCTTTCCAACTTAGTATTGTAGTTGATTTTTAAAAGTAATCCTTTCTTCTCTAAAAACAATTAGCAAAATGTTTGATAATCAGTAAAATGACATGGAGTACAAAGATATGATACCCCATAGCCAAAATTGCTAGCTTAGAGAACTGTATAACAATACAGTTGTATATGTTAAGGATTTTATGGATAGTTTTGGGGGTGGGAGTTGGAAAATGGGGTGTTGGAGAAATACTTAGTAATAGATATGAAAAGACTGAAAAAAGTATAGGAAGAAAGTAGATGGGGGAGGAAATCAAGAGTAAAATCCATAAAGGACAAGTAACTTGAAATAAAATCATCGATAATTTATAACTTAAAATAAAATCATCGATGATTTCTTCTAATGGCTCCTCATATATTAAAGAGGATAAGCTCTCATAGATGTTTTAACTTTTCCAACTTACTGAGATGTTCCCCCAAGGCTCTATTTTAGATCTTCTCTTTACTAGACATGTCAGCTGGGGTTGGATAAGTCTCAATCATATCAAAACCATAGTTGAGAAATATTTGACATAATAAAAATACAATACAACATAGATGATGTTAATTTATGGTTTTCTAATTTTATATGAAGCCTTTCAGGAATCCCATTTATTTGAGATTGCCAAATAGCTGAATATTATTGCTTGGTGATCTCATGAGCTTCTATGTATTCGATTTCTATCTCTTTGCAAATGATTCTCAGATATATTCACTTCTTATTTCACTCTTGACCTCCAGACTTTTATCATCAAATATCTATCTAATATCTCAAACTAGATGTATACTAGAGATATCTTGAACCCTTTTTAATTCTACTCTCTTAACTGATAATTATGACCAGTAATCCTGTATTTATAATCTATATGTGTGTGTGTGTTTTCATGTTTTCCCTCTTGTTAGTAAACAATTTGAAGGCTTTTTGTTGTTTAGTCAGTTCTTCCTGACCCCACTGAGGATTTTCTTGGTAAAGATACTGGAGTGGTTTATCATTTCCTCCTCTAGCTCATTTTACAGGTAAGGAAACTGAGGCAAACAGGGAAAAGTAATTTGTTGTAGATCACACAACTAGTGTTTGAGGCTGGATTTGAACCCATGTCTTCCTGACTCAAAGTCTGGTACTCTATTCACTGTGTCACTTTATCCACTGCTCTACTTGAGGCTAGACATTGTATTTTTTCCTCTTTTTGTATCTTCAGGGCCTAGCACTCTGCCTGGATCATAGTAGGCACTTAATAAGTTGATGGATTGATAAGAGATCCTCACTGCCTCATGTTTAGAATATTAAAATAATATGGTAGTTAGATTTCTGCTTCACGTCTCTTACCTGAGACCCATTCCAATCCATTCTTCACTCACCTCTCAAATTGATCTGTCTTCCTTAAGCACAGATCTAACCAAATGCCCTCCTCCCAATTCAGTCAACTCCAATGGTTTTGTATTACCTCTACATCAATTATAAAAATTTTCTGTCTTTTAAATTATTTAATAAATTGGAGCTTGCCTTCCTTTTCAGTCTTTGAAAAGCTTATTATACTTTCCACAACCCCTACCTTGTACCTTTCCATCCAGTGACACCAGCCTCCCTGCTAATCCTTGCACAAAACACTCCATCTGCCAACCTTTGGCAGTTTCACTGGCTGCACCTCATGCGTAGAATTCCTCTCCTTCCTCATCTTTATCTCCTTGTTTTCCTGCCTTCTTTCCAGGCCCAGCTAAAATCCCACCTCCTGCAAGAAACCTTTCCTATTGCCACTCTAATACTCATTTCTCCCCCTCTTGTTTATTTCCAATTTATGCTGACTCTGTGTGTGTGTGTATGTCTGTCTCTCTCTCTCTCTCTCTCTCTCTCTCTCTCTCTCTCTCTCTCTCTCTCTCTCTCTCTCTCTCTCTCTCTCTCTCTCTTTCTCTATTTGTTTGCTTGCCATTGCTCCACCTCCATCTCCCAACCCAATTAGACTGAGTTTCTTGAGGACAGAAATTGGTGTTTTTTTTTTTGTCTTTCTTTGTATTCCCAGTCTTTAGCTTGGTGCTTAATTAATTCTTGTTGGCTTGACCCTGTAGTCAGGAAGATTTTATTATTAGTTCAAAAGAAAGGCATTAAATTAAATACCAGGAAAATTCTCAAGAGAACATTCTTCCCCCAAAATGTGCAAATACACCTATCATTGGTGGGAAGGATGACTACATATAGGGATCATTCATAAGAGACATCTGTATGAAGGAATACATGGTCAGAATGCATGTAGAGAGGAGTAATTTATGCCTAGAACACCTGTGACTTCTGATGATGAATATAGTATTATTTACACTATCTTCATGGTGACTGCTGTGACAACCTTGTTAGCAACCTGGATGCCTTAGAATCAGCCTGAGTGAGGATAAGCAAAAGTCTTTATTCTTGGTCTTTAGCAGTAGAAGTGAAGGGGATTGAAGTGTAGGGTCTCCATGATTTCACCACTTAGTCTCCCACCGAGAGTCTGCTATTCTCATTGCACCTCCTAGTCCCTCCGACAATTCTCTGTATACACCAAATGATTGGACCAGCACAGGATGGTGGGAAGGGTCATTTTTCAAGCATATTCTTAAGTATTGTCCAATCGGTTATTAGCCTCAAGTGCTCGATTGTCTGACCTCAGTGCATTGACTCAAGAGTTTCAGCCCTTTACAGACTACTATGTATATATTTTTTTCTCATATATGGTTCCTTTGAGGCAACTAGATAGCCTGGTCTTGAATCAAGAAGACCTGAATTCAAATCCAGATTCAGACATTTACTAATTGTGTGACCTTGGACAAGTCTTTTTTTAAATTTTTTTATTAATTTTTATAATTATAACTTTTCTTTGACAATACATATTCATGGGTAATTGTTTTTACAACATTATCCCTTGTTCTGTTCCAAATTTTTCCCCTCCTTCCCTCCACCCCCTCCCCTAGATGGCTGGCATTCCCATACATATTAAATATTGTATAGTATATCCTAGGTAAGATATATATGTGCAGAACCGAATTTTGTTGTTGTTGTTGCAAAGGAAGGATTGTATTCGGAAGCTAAAAATAATCTGGGAAGAAAAACAAAACAAAACAAAACAAAACAGTGCTCTCAGTTTACACTCATTTCCCAGTGTTCCTTTTCTGAATGTAGCTGATTCTGTCCATTATTGATCAATTGGAATTGGATTAGCTCTTCTCTGTGTTGAAGATTTCCATTTCCATCAGAATACATCCTCATACAGTATTGTTGTTGAAGTGTATAATGATCTCCTAGTTCTGCTCGTTTCACTCAGCATCAGTTGATGTAAGTCTCTCCAAGCCTCTCTGTATTCCTCCTGTTGGTCATTTCTTATAGAACAATAATATTCCATAACCTTCATATACCATAATTTACCCAACCATTCTCCAATTGATGGACATCCATTCATCTTCCAGTTTCTAGCCAGTACAAAAAGGGCTGCCACAAACATTTTGGCACACACAGGTCCCTTACCCTTTTTTAGTATTTCCTTGGGATATAAGCCCAGTAGTAGCACTGCTGGATCAAAGGGTATGCACATTTTGATAACTTTTTGGGCATAATCTTGGACAAGTCTTTAAACCTGTTTATCCTAATCCACTGGAGTAGGAAATGGTAAACCATTCCAGTATATTTGTCAAAACATCGTGGATAGTATGATCCATGAGTTCATGAAAAGTAAGGCATAACTGAAGCACTCAACAACAGCATTGTCTTCTCTGGCCCCTGTTGATTTCAGCTCTGGTTGCTATTCCTATAATCGTAAATGGCTATTGTTCCATGCTATTATTATTCTACCCTATTTTTTTAAGGACTGGCCAAGCCCAAATCTGGTTCTGAATGCTTCCAAGCTAAGATTATTATTATTATTTGAGATCCCTATGTCTCTTGGAGATCAAAGTGGTAGGGGAGAGATAGCTATGTGATTTAGAATTAAATATTGGGGGGGCATTTAGTATGCAAATGAATTTAAATCAAGGCAAAACTAAACTAAAGAGGAGGCAAAGACAATTATTTTCTCCATTTCTCTGACTCTTCATTCATTTCTTGCTATGAAAATCTAGGGAACAGCAAAGCCCTACTGCTTTGGTGTAGTGTTGTGTCCTACCAAAAAAACAAAACAAAAAACAAAACAAAACAAAAAAACCCTCATTTGTTAATATTTCCTACATTTCTCCATTTTTGCTGGCAAAGGATATCATAAACTATTAGTGCTACTAGAATTACTATAAACATGTTTGTTGCCAAATCTGATTTAAAAAAAAAATAGCTGCAGTGCTAACAGAAATGTAAAGCACTAATGCTGAGTGATTTAATTCAGTTCAATACAGTGAATATTTATTAAGTACCTACTGTGTGCAGGGTTCTAGACTAGACCTTAGTAAATCATTTATATTTTTGTGGGGGCACAGAAATAGGGTTATGGGAGTGGCTCTTCAATAATAGGGAAGGAGGAACTGAGAGTGTTGATGGGAGGTTTGCAGAAATTGGAGAACTCTGGTTATCAGACTGATTTCAGTTTATATTCCCCAGAGTATTTCTGATGTCTGTCAGTTCCTTCCAGCTTATGTTTCTGTGTCCTCCTTTGCCATATATATTTAAACAGGCATCGATATCTTGGAATTCTAGTATTCCCCTGTCAGTATCTTTATAGGCATGTTACAAAGTTGTGGACAAATCACTGCATCAGAAACTGAAAGACCCAGGTCTTTCCACTTATTATCTATGGCCATAAGCACAACATTGAACCTCTGTGACCTATATATAGTCAGTGCAGTAATTCGTGACTTGCTTACTTCATTGTGTTGTTGTGATGATTAAAGGAATCAAGACTTTGGAAACTATAAAAAACTTCACTGGGATAATATTTGATATTAGATATCAATGACACATGGAATACTTTCAGACTTCTGGTACTGCTAATACACAGTCAATAACCCATCCCATTTGATTTAGTTTTCCTAAATCAGAGTCATCTAATCTATAAAAATATTGATTTTTTTTCTTTCTCTAAGAATAAACAAACCCATGAATTAGGTGCTAGTAAAGGTGCAAAATTTAGGTAAAAATCTAGTCTCTGCCCTCAAGGAATTTAGAGACTGAAAATAAATAAATTGCCAATTGACATACCTATCAGAACTGTAACATAAATTATAATAAACATTTCTGTCAAAACTAGGTAATGTTAATCAGTTAATTTTGTATTAATGTTAGCAGTGCTGGCCAGCATTAAAAATGCAAACAACTTTACAAATAGAGTTTTCTTATATACAATTGGACAAAAAGAAAAGTACTAAAAAAAGCAGTCCTAATTCTTACTAAAATGTCAAGATTATGAAAAATATTTCATATGCACATACATGTTATTCAGTGTAATCCTCTTGTTTTCCTTTGCAGTCAGTGCATATGTTTCCTCATTTTTTTTCTCCTTTATTCTTATTCCATCTCTGGTCAAGGAGAAAACAATAAAAACTATGTATTTTTTAGAGGGAATTCTTTTTTATTGACTTTTTTACTGTATTATTGAGCTCCCACTGAGCACAAGCCTCTGTAGTAGGCATTATAGTGAACTCCAGCCTGTATTCTAACCCTGATTGGTTTCAGCCTACTACCTATAGATGTAAAATATTCGACCCTTGGGTCAACAGACAGAATTCAGACATTGTTTTATTGCCTGAAGTGCTCTTTCAAGTCTTAAAAATCTTTCACCATCTAGTCACACCCCCCAGAGGCCAGACCATTGCATGAATTTCTTTCTTTCTCTAACCAATTTGAAGTTCATAAGTATTTAGATGGCCAGTATGTATGATTTTCAGAGAATTGATTATTCAGTTTGCCCATTGTGGTTGCATACATTTACTTGCTTTATATTATATGTTAGTCTAATGGCTATAATTGGCATAATTATTTTAATGGAATAATTCTAATTGAAATGAAAGTATTTTTTTTTAAACAAAGTTATTCTGAGTGGTTTTCTGAAAAAAAAAAGATGGCTATGTGCTAAGCTTCCTTCTGTCTTTGCAAATTATCAAAGTTGTTTTACATTTATTAATTTTATAACAACAAAAATGGCAAGGATTATTCAAATATGGTCAAAATTTGTTGTTTATAGGTAAAATAATTTCAGTTTATGTTATATAATGACGGTTTAGGATAGAAGTTTCATTCTTGGTTTATACTGGCCTGCTTTTACCTCTACAAGGTTCTCTAGTCATTACGGCTTTCACTCAGAAAATTATATTTGTCAGACTCACAGCAAAAACTAGTAAAAACCAAGAAGTTGCAGATGTTAAGCTGCTCTTTTCTTGAGATCCCTGCCTCTACTAAAGGGCAATTTAAAATTAATTTAAAAAATAAATTTGAGTTTATATCTGTTGTTTATATATCATTTAAATTTTCCTCTCCCATATTCCTCTTATGCCTCTGAAATCTATACTTTACAAGAACTATTTTTTTTCCTTTTACAAAGAGGAAAAAGGTGGGGGAAATATTATCAACAAATACATTTTTTAAATCCAACTATATATTATATTTTTATATATTGTATTATTTTTGTTGGCTCTATTTACCTCATTTTGTATCAGGTCATCTAAGTTTTATTATTCTCTGCAGTCATCATATTTGTTATTTCTTAATATTCAATTACAATCATGTACCTCAGTTTCTTTAGCTATTTCCCAATGAATGGGCATATATTTTATTTTTAGTTTTTTGCTACTATAACATATTATTATAAATATTCTAGGATATATAGATCATCTTTCTTTGTTATCAGTTATTTCCTTGGGGTATATTCCTAGCAGAGGAATATTTGGGTTTAGAGGGTATGGACATTTTTAACTACTTTGTTTTCATAATTTCAAATTGCTTTTCAGAATGCTTTACTTACTAAGTCTTAGCTTTACTAGCAATGTTTTTTCACAACACCTCCCCTTTTGCTACTCTTTTCTTTTGTCATAGAGTAGTGTTTTAACCCTCATTTGTTTTTAGCTTCCTAGGATAGCATTTAATCATGTGTTTTTTAATGAATGTTTACTGCACGCTCAATATTTTTTCTAAGCATATTTTCTGTAAAGAAAAAAAAAAACCAAAAGGCCACTTTTATAAGTTGACTTTTGAGAATTTATTTTTGCTTCTTCTTTACATAGACACTTTGTCAGTGTTTCTCAAAATCACATTCTTTACACAATCCCACAAAGCAGCTGGTGTCTTTTCTCTTAGCATGTGTGCAAGCACACACACATAAAACACACACATCTATCAACACAGAAGGGAATAAGGAACTTATTGTACATCTTACCTTCGTACCTTCCTCATTTAGCTTACCTGTCAACTCACTTTAACTACATTCCAAATTTTGGGGTCAGCAGTGCAAATTGCTTTTATTCATTTAATTCCAATTTTGTTCTCTGTGCCTGTGAACATGCTAACAAACTATAAGATGTCCAATTAAAAATTGGAAATAGCTTTCTAAAAGAAGCCAAGGACAGATGCAGTGTGTGTGTGTGTGTGTGTGTGTGTGTGTGTATGTGTGTGTGTTTGTAGCCTTTCTGAAAAGATAGGTTTAAGACAATGCCAGCCATATGGATTTATTTGTTTTCAAGGTTTATGAATACTTAAATCCATTTCTAACTTTTTTTTTCTTCTGTATTTAGATTCCTTGACTCTTTATCATCACCTACTTATTGAACATTTTTAACTGGATGTCCGTAGTCATGTTCAACTTAATGTCCACAAGAGAATCCAAACTTCCCTATTTTTTTCTTAAACATTTCCTAATTACATGTAAAAAAAATTGAAAAGGCAAGCAATTTGATTTTGATTATACATGTAAGGTCATGCTAAATGTATTCCCATATTAACCATGTTTCAAAAGAAAATACAAAATTAAACAATGAAAATAAAAAATTTTGAAGTATACTTCACTCTATTCAGAGTTCATCAGTTCTCCTTTTGGAATGGATATCATTTTTCATAATAGATCTTTTGGAATTGTGTTAGATCATTGTATAAAAATCATTCAGAGTTGGTTATCCCTATAACATTGCTGTTATTGTGCAAAGAGTTGTTCTGATTCCATTCATTTCAGTTTGCATGATTTCATATATGACTAAGTTTTTTTGAAACCATTGTTACTTCCTAGTATTTCATCATAACAAAGCTTATTTGGTCTTTTCTCAATTAATGGATATCTCCTTGATTTTTAATTCTTTGCCACCACAAAAACAAAAGAGTAGCAATAAATACATTGTAAAAATAGGACATTTTCCCTTTTCTTTGATCTCTGTGATACAAACTTAGTAGTGGTAATGCTAGGTCAAAAGATATGCCCAATGTTTTAGCCCTTTGGGCCTACTTCCAAATTGTTCTATTGGAGTGTTTGGACCAATTCACACTCCAGAAACAGCATTAGTATTGAGTTTTGCTACATCCTTTTCTGTTATTGTATCTTATTTTACAGGTGTGATGTAGCATCTCAGATTTCTTTTAATTTTGTCTATTTCTAATCAGTAATAATTTAGAGTATTTCTTCATGTGACTACTGACAGCTTTGATGGCTTCTAAGAACTTTATATTTTATCTCTTGAACATTTATCAAATGAGGAATAGCTTTTACTTTTATAAATTGACTCATTTCCTAATATTTGAGAAATGAGGCCTTCATCAGAGAAACTAGATCTAAAAATTTTTCCCTAGTTTTTCTTTTTTTTTCTTCCCTCCTTTTTTAGTAGAAAAAAAAGAATAAGAAAAGAAAAACAAAACAAACAGAACAGATCATTGTTATGCACTGGAGGATCCAAAATATATAACAATAAATTACCACTTCAAGAAAAGTTATATAATAATAGAAGAAATTATGAGTGTCCATCTTTTCTTTATTTCCTTGAAGGTTATTCTTTTTTTCTCTGCAGAAAACTTTTTTTTTACTTTATCCTTTTCCCCCTTTTATCCCCTTTATCTCCCTCAAGCAGACTATAGTCAAGCAAGGATATATTTATGCATACATATATGGATATATAGAGATATATACGTTCCTGCCCTCACTACCTCACACATATCTTTCCTATTTTTGCTCTTTGCTTTAATTTTACTCCTTAACTTGCCTTGCTATTATTTAGCTTTCCCCCACCCATGGAACCTCTTTTTTTTTTTCATAGAACTCAAGCATTTATTAACTGTTAAATTTGGGCTAGGTACAGTGATTACAACAGCAAAATTGTCCTTGTCTATTTCTATTGTGTTTTTTTTCCTCTTTTTAACATCACATTTTCTTTTTTTTTTAATTCATTTTTCCAAATTATCCCCTCCCTCCCTCCACTCCCTCCCCCCGATGGCAGGTAATCCCATACATTTTACATGTGTTACAATATAACCTAGATACAATATATGTGTGTAAATACCATTTTCTTGTTGCACATTAATTATTAGCTTCCGAAGATATAAGTAATCTGGGTAGATAGACAGTAGTGCTAACAATTTACATTCGTTTCCAGTGTTCCTTCTCTGAGTATAGTTATTTCTGTCCATCATTGATCAACTGGAAGTGAGTTGGATCTTCTTTATGTTGAAGATTTTGGAACCTCATTTAAAAAATTGTTTACTTAAAGAAAATAGGAAAAAGAAAGAAAAATAAAACAAAACAAAAAAAGAAACAGAAAAATAAAATAAAGCATTATCATGTGCCCAACAGAACATAGGGGAGGATTCAAAATATTTAACAATAAATTTCAAGCTCATGAAAGAATATATAATAGCAGAAGAAATTATATGCATGAGTGTCTGTTTTTCTTTGCTTCCTTATAGGTTATTCTTTTATTTTCTATGGAGTATTTTTAAACTTTATTCTTTTTTTCCTTTCATCTCTCTCACCTCCCCAAGCATGCTGTAATTAAGCAGAGATAAATTTAACACACACACACACACACACACACACACACACACACACACACACACAAACACACACACACACACACACACACACACACACACACACTGAACCTAATCTATTCATTCTATGATGTATCATTCTATTTCTTTGCCAGTATTAGATTGTTTTGATGATTACTGCTTTATTATATCATTTAAAATCTTAAACTGCTAGACTGCCTTCCTCACATAATTCTTTTCACTGCTTTCCTTGAAATTATTGACCTCCCAAATGAATTCTATTGCTATTTTTTCTAGCTTTATAAAATAATTCTTTAATAATTTAATTGGTTTAGCACTGAATAAGTAAATTAACTGGTAGAATTGTCATCATTATATTGGCCAGTGAGCAATTAATATTTCTTCTGTTGTTTAGTTCTGGTTTGTTTTTTAAAAGTGTTTTTTAATTGTGTTCTTATAATTCCTTGTTTTTCTTGGCAAGTAGATTACCAAGTATTTTATACTCTATGCATTTATTTTGAATGCAGTTTCTCTTTCTGTGTTTTGCTGCTGAATTTGGTTGGTGGTATAGAGAAATACTAATACTTTATGTGGGTTTATGCTATATCCTATAACTTTGCTGTTATATATGCTATATTCTATAACTTTGCTGTTATATACAATGTACACATACATACATAAACAATATACAATATATAAAATAACAAAGTTATTGTTTCAACTAGTTTTTTAGTTTTGTTTTTTTCCCCTACATATACCATCATATTATCAACAAGGGATGGTAATTTTGTTTCTTCATTTCATATTTTTATTCCTGTGGCTTCACTTTTTTCCTGTTATTATTATGATTAGCATTTCTTATAATATAGATTTATAGTGGTGATAATTGGCATTATTGCTTTACTTCTGATCTTACCAGGAAGGCTTCAAGTTTATTCCCATTTGAGATAATACTTGTTCTTTGTTTTAGATAGATATTACTTAGCATTTTAAGAAAGGCTCTATTAGGCTTTCTAATGTTTTTAATAGAAATAGGTGTTATATACAATCACAATCATATGATTGCTGTTGATTTTGTTATTGATATAGTTGATTATGTTAATAATTTTCCTAATATCGAACCAGTCCCACATTCTTAATATAAATCTTGAAATGAATCTTAAAATAAATCTTGAAAATGTATTATTTAAAATTTTTGCAGAGTCTATTGTTAATTTTGATTTTGTTTTAGTTTAGGTATCAAAACCATGTTTATGTCATAAAATATATTTAGTAATACTCTACCTAATTTTTCACATTCTTAGTTGGAATAAATTGTTCTTCAAAAAATTGCTAGGATTCATTTATGAATTCATAAAGTCCTGAGGGTTTTTCTTAAGGAACTCACTGATGGCTTGTTCACTTTCTTTTTTTTTTTTAAGATAAGGTTAGTTAAGTACTATATTTCTTCTGTTAATCTGGACAATTTATGTTTTTGTAAATGTTAATCCAATTGTCAATTCATTGACATAACTGGGCAAAATCCTAATTATAGCTTTAATTTTGTCTTCCTTGATGATGCATTCATCCTTTTCATTCTGGATACTAGTAATTTGGTTTTATTCTTTCCTTTTTAAACATCAAATTAAGAAATGGTGTGTGTCGCGAAAACTTACAGTTGATGAGCAGAATATGACAGTTATACGCAGAAATGAAAGGTGTTACAATAATAAAATGATCAAGTGCATTAACTTGATTTAATAAACCATTTTCCCAAATCTGTTACTATGAGTATTTTTAACCATAATATGTCCTTATCTAATACATTCCTCTCTCTTTTGCTGCTATTCCATATTACATTGGGTTTGATTAGTATGCCAACATTCCAAAGTCAGTGTAAACATATTCTTGTGTTTACAGATACTGTAAAATGCATGTTTTCCGTAGGAGAAATTTAAATAAAAATAAAATGATGTATGTGATTAATAAAATTAGTTCCATTTAATTTATTAGTTAAGTGTTGTTGGGTTTTTGTTTTTATGATTTGTTTTGATTTTCAGCTGATTTATATCTCCATTGATTTTCAGCTTTTCCATTTTAGTGTTTAATTGAGGATTCTATTTTTCTTTTTCTATTTTCTTTTTTTAAATCATATGCCCAATTCATTGATCAGCTAATTCTTCATTTTACTGATTAAATAAACTTTTAGATATATACAATTTCCTCTAAATACTGCTTTGGCTATGTCCCACACATTTTGGAATGTTGTCATTCATTCTCTTTAGTGAAATTAGCGATTGTTTCTGTGGTTTGTTCTTTGACCCACCCATCCTTTAGAATGTTTAGTTTCCACTTAGATTCTATTTGTGTTTCTGTGACCCTATATTAAATGTAATTTGTATTGCAATGTGGTCTGAAAAGATTGCATTTAATAGCTCTATTTTTCTTCAATTTTTGTTGAGATTATTATGCCCTAATACAGTTTTTTCAAAGGTATCATATACATCTGAGAATAACATATCCTCCTTTCCATTTTGCATTTTGTTTTCTCCAGAGGTTTCTCATATCTAACTTTTCTAAAGTTATATTAATCTCCTTTATTTTTTATTTATTTTATAATTAAATTTATCTAGCTCTGAAAGGGAAAGTTGAAGTCCTCTGCTAATATAATTTTACTATGTTTCTTCCTGCAATTTATTTAACTTTTCCTTTAAGAATTTGGTTTTTTCTGCCTTTTTTGAGAGAGAATTTTCCTCTCAATCCTTCATTTTTTGTACTCTCTTTCTTTAAAGAATCTATCTCACTACCCTAATAGTGATATAGTTTTTAGAAGATAACACAAATGATTGTAAGATACATAATTTAACTTTATTTAATTTCTTATGATATTTTGTTTCATATTTACTTTTTTATGCTTCTCTTATATATTATATTTCAGCTTTTTTCCCTTTTGGAAATGCCTGAAATCCTTTTATTTCATTTATCTATTTTTTTTTTTACTTTTGAAAGATTATATTCGTTTGCCTTCTGGAATATTAAATTCCAAGCTGTTTGTTCTTTTAACGTAGTAGTTGCTGAATCTTGTTTTATCCTTACTGTGGCTTCATGGTATTTAAATATTTTTTTTTGTTTGCTTGCCCATTTACCCAATTCTGCTCTTTTTTTTTAGGAGTTATTATCATCAGTGAATTTTTCTGTCTCTTTTTACTTTGGACTAATTCTGTTTTTTAGAGTGTTATTTTTCTTCAATATTCTTTGTGCCTCTTTTACCAAGGCTGTTTTCTGTCTATTCATACTTTTATTCCTTTGCCTACATTTCCTTAATTTTTCCTCAGCCTTTTAAATTAGATTTTGAAAGCCTTTTTTTTAACTTTTAAAGAATTTTTGTTCTGTTCATGTCTAATTCACATTTTTCTTGCATGCTTTCCTTGTAGCTGTTTTTACTTCATTGCGTTTTTTTTTCTGAATTTTTATCTTGCTCTTCCTTGTCACTATAGTATCTTTTTATGGTTAGGTTCTTTTTTGTTTTCATTTACTCATTCTTTGATTTAGAAAATTATATTAATAGTGGGCTTTGTTCTCAGCATGGGGATTGAGGGGTTCTGTTTCAGATTTCAAGCTTTTTCACAATTTTCTTTTTAGAGCTAATTCTGGGATTGGAAGTTTTCAGTGCTTCCAGTATAGGGTAATTTAAGTAGAGAAGCACTAATGTATTGGTCTGCCCTGATTCTTTTTTCTTATCTAAAAAAGGCTTCGGATCCCTTTGGATTTCAATTGATTCTACTTCTTGGGACACTTCTTTCTTTGAGCTGGAAGTTTTACTTCCTATTACGGTTTATTATCTTTTTTGTTCAAAAGTGTTTCTTTCTACTCATGTAGATCCCAAAATGGATATAAGTAAAGGAGTTGCCAAACAGTTGCTCCTCAGGACTCCTCCTATTTTTTAACCAAAAATCTTTTTCACCACCTTTCAACTAGGACCCAGAAGTGGTTCTGGGTAATAGTTTCCAGATAGTATCTGGTCCTGTTATCTAGTACTAATTCATTAAACCCTATAATCTCTTTCTGATCACTTGTCTGGTTCTCTTAATGTCTTTGGCTTGGGCATTTCCAACACTACTGATACTTCTGTCATTACTTTCTAATCCCACCAGTAGTTTTTCATCAATATGAGCTATGAGTCACCCCCACTCCAGTATCACGGATCTCTTTTTTACACTCTTTATTATCTTGGGCCGGAAGGTCTCTGATGTTTTGTTAGCTCTTCCACTCCTAAATTTGATTTGAGGAATTTAGAGTTGTTTAGAAGGGATTGTTGGGAGAGTTGACATAGTGCTTCTCTACCTTACCATCTAGGTTATGTTGCTCTTCTTTATTTTTTTTAAAATTATCAGCATCTTTGTTAAGTTACTTATGATTTCAACTTCATACCATCTTCATGTTATCCCCCTCATCCTTTATCAGTTGCCAAATTTTATTTCTACCTCAACAGTATCTCTTGGATCTCACTCATTTTTAACATATGAATATACACTGTCTTCGTTTAAGACTTCATCACATCTTACATAGACTATAGAAGCAAATTCTTGAATTATTTTTTTACTCCACATAGTTGCCAAGGCAATTTTCTTGAATGTCAGAACTGTCCATGTTATGCTTTCTTCTTAGTATATTCTTCTGCCTTTTTAATTGTTTCTAGGATCAAATATAAGCATCTTCATAGTTTGGCCCATTCTCACTTTTTTGATCTTACTATATTTTCCTTCTCTGTGTATATTCTGTGATCCAAAGCCTGGACCATGTGCTTTTTCTCATATAAGATGCTTCTCCTTTCTTTGTGTTTTGCACTAGAATGTTCTGCACCTTTAGTTTTACCTTTTGTTTCCCTAACTTCCTGAAAGGATCAACTAAAAATTTCACGTTCTGCAGATCTTTTCCATGTCTTCTGCCCACTCTCTCATGCCTTCTTCATCTGTCTGATTGTCTTCCATTTTTTCTTTCTGTCTCATGGTATATATTTCTTTATGTACCTGTCTTTTAAATTAATCACCTTGAACAAAGGTACTTTTTTTTTGCTTTCCTTTCTTCCAATAGTGCTTAGCACAATGCCTGGCATACAATCAAATTAGACAAAAATGATTTCATAAGCCCAAAGGCCAGAATCCTTCATTTTATTTATGTTTTCATTTGAAATTTTTAAGTAAGCATTGTCATCATTTTACAAAGGAAGACAGTTAAGCATGAATGGTGGAACCTACCAGATGTTTCCTCCCAATATATTGCACTTATGAAGTCAGTTCATTTTTTAGAAATCATTTACAATTCTTTAGAATGTAACAAATGAAGTTACTATGTAAATCCCTTCACAGTCTAGCTTTTACATTTATTTAATATTTGTCCCCTACTGTTTATTCTATCCCAGATAGACTACTTACCTATTTACTAAACACATCCAAAATTCTTCTACCTTAATCTCTTTGCTTACATATTTAACTGCACCTGGAATGTCCTCCACAACACTTGTTGCTTTACCTGTTGTAACAGTAAAAAGTAAATAATAAAAAAGTTCACATAGGAAGAATTACATCAGGGGTTCTCAAACTACAGCCCCCAGGCCAGATGTGGTGGGCTGAGGACATTTATGCAGCCCACCAGGTGGCAAATGGGCTGAGGGGTAGAGACAAGAGTGTGAGTTTTTGTTTTTACTATAGTCCGGTCCTTCTACAGTCTGAGGGACAGTGAACTGGCCCCCTATTTAAAAAGTTTAAGGACCACTGAATTACATGAATAGCCAAGTATTTCTCCCCATGAGAACTCTCAGACCATTTAAATTATATTCTTGTTGAACACATTCTAATTTGTATTATCTGTTTTATCTGTACATATATTTTACTTGCATTCTTTTAGACTCCTTGCAGTAGACACATATTTTGTTTATTTTTGTACTTTCCTTAGCATCTAGCAGAATTCTCACTAATCAATAGAAGATACTCAATAGGAGATGCTCAACAATTTTTGTTGAATTCAGTCAATTTATCAAGTATCATTAACCCCCAGTTGGATGCTAGTCCCTGTAGCAGGGACATAGAGTAGAGGATTTAAAATTACATCAGATGTAGGTAGGGAATAAGATTTTGCATACTTGAAAACTCATAGCATTGGCCAATTTTATTGTAGAGTTTATAGATTTTATATTCTAGGAAGTTCATTGAATTAATTGTGAAGTAAATTACAGGTTATTTTCTAAAGCAATAAAGATGCTTCTTGTCTATTAACAGGCTCATTGAAATGTGATGCTGGACCTGAATATACTTAGTAACTCCCGTTCAAGGTTGAATTAGGAAGTTTTGTGCAGACCTGGAAGAAGCAGGTAAATATTTTATTACTATCTTTCCTGACGTTATCCATTCTACTTCCTCCTTATTCTGTCAAATTTTATTTCACCAGAGTATGATCATTTCTATAAAAATTGGTCAGTACTTTGCAAAGACATTAGTTTGGTGGTGACAAGTATACATAAAATTATTTTCATTGTATTATCTTGGATTTCTTTTTCATCGTGTACTTTTTTTTTCTAGTTTTCAAGCTTAGCATTAAGTTTGAAGCTTATCTAGGAAATTTGTGCTTTAGAACTAGGGAAATACTTATTTAAAGAAAGCCCATTTGAAAAAAAGCACCCTTATCAGTGCAGGAGGCTTATTTTCTTCAAATTACAAACTTAAGGAGTTTCCGAGAATAGTCAGAAGTTAAGTGACATGCCTAAGATGTCACAGACTGTATGTGCATGAATCCAGACTTAAATACAAATTTATGATCAAAACTCTTTAATAGCATCATTTGAGTGATTTACTTTATAGAGGAAAAGGAAAATCTGTTTTATTTATGTTAGTCAGAATATAATATGTTCTGTAACTAGTGTCCCATCTGAAATAAGAACACTTATCTGTTGTAAATATATAGTATATTCCTTTTTGTTTTAGTTTAGACCTATGTTTTCATCAATGTAAGAAACTCTGGAGTTTGGAAACTCTCCCTAGCAATGACAATTAGCAGTTCTTTGGACTTTGTCTTACTGTGCTGCCTGACAACACAGATCTTGGAAAACTTGCTCCATGGTCACATAAATTATATTAGTCAGAAGCAAGAATTAAACTCATCTTTTATAGCCTACCTAAGATACCTTCTTATTCCATGGCATTCTTGTCCATTTTCTCCCAAAGAATGTACTTCATTGTATATCTTCAGTATATCTAGAAATCTTCCATTAAGTTTTTATGTTTGTTTATCTACTTGAGTACCAATCGGCACTACATAAGTGTAGAAGGAATAATAGTATTTCCCAAAGTTGTGAGTTGGTAAAATTCCTGGCACATAATAGACACGTTTTGAAGTATATTACAGTATGGACATTTGTTTTGCTTGACTATCTCCGTTTGTTATTGAAGGTTTTGTATTTCTTTTTTTATGCCATAGGAGATAAGCAAGAGAAAAAAGAATGCTGGATAATTTAAAAAAAATAAATGAGGCAGAATAGGGTCATGTAATCAGTACAGTTTAATAATAGTTTATTTACTTATAAAAGTCCTGTGCTTTCTGTTTCACTAATGAAGATTTCCTTCTCTGTTTCACATTTTATTTTATTGTACTTTTTGTCTTTTTTTCACATATATTTAAGTTAGCTTTAATTCTAGGAAGATGTTAGATTTATTATAGATCAAAATGGTCTAAAAGTGAAGGTTTTTAAACTCTGAAAGAAAAATAAAAACAAAATCTAGGGCATCCTTATCAGGAAGGAATATAGTTTGGTCCACCACAAAATAAGGGCCTGGAGTATAAAAACTTGAGGTTTTCTCTAAATTATTATATTATATATTGTAACAAGTTACTCTTTTTCTAATGTTAGAAAAGATACTGTTTTTAAAAATTAAGGCAGTTTTACCATTTAATAAAAGTAAAAGATACCTAGACCTTCATGGAAATGGTGTGGTGGAGAATATTTAAGCATCCATGTCTATTTTAACATTAGAATTTGGCAAACTTTTGCCTTGATTGGGTTCATAGAAATAGAAAAATCCTCAAGGACTCACCTGGCTCCAACTACTAGTTTTCAATCAAGTAAAATGAGTAAAAATCCTCATTTTGTAGATGAGTAAGCTGATTTAAATGATTGTCCCTGTCCCCATTAAGGCTTGAATTCAGACTAGAACTTAGGTATCTTTCCTCTAACAGTAGACTCTTTTTCTACTGTACCAAATTTTTATCTTTATTTTTAAAGAGTTTATATTGTATAGTAGCTATAGGCAAATATTAGCTTTTATCTTTGTTGATGGCAAAGGTATGGAAATAAAATGATATATCAATTCACTAAAATGTTTATAGAGGTGACAAATGCATAAAAGTTCATAATTGCTGATGTCTTCCCTATTATATTTTTAATGGGAGGTTAAAATCACCTTAATGTCTTTGTTATCTCTTATTCTCTTGGAATCTTTACTTATTTAAAATACCTTAGAAAATGATCTCCAAGTGTTCTTTAAGATTGTATTGTCTTGAGCAAAATTTTCTTCTGTTTGTATTTGATCAAGTTCTGCTTCTTGACTTCATCTTCCCACTGTAATTTTGTTTCTCCACCTGTTACTAAATTGGTAGAGTCCAAATGTGGTGATTCCATTAGTCATCAATGAAAAAAGCCAGATTTCATTTATTTTGTTCTTTTATTGATATATTTCTTCCAGATTCTCATAGAGATGTTCTCCAGCTTGTTAAATTTTTATCTTTCACCATGCTTCCAGAAGGCTCATTTTCTTTTTAACTGTATTTTTTACATTATTTGTTTGTTATTTTCTGAGGAGTATGGAATGGGGAGCAGAGGGGAGAGAGGGAGGGAGAGGGAAAGAAAGATTTTTTTTGAAAGATGATCCATTTTAAATGAATGTTTTTGGGGGCTGACATTTATTTCTAATGATAAGAAAATCCTGCCCCTGACACTTAAGCTGTATGACCTAGGCAAGATCTGCATTTCCTCATCTGTAATATGTGGAAATTGGATTTAGGAGATTCTATCTCTTGGCTGAAGTTTTTTTGTAATGTTTCTGGCTCTTCTGTTTTTATTTCTGTCTTTATTTTGCAGTGAAGCAAATTTATCTTAAGAAGAGTTTATAACATCTGAAATAACTTTTATTTGCTACTTTTCTGAGTCAACTTCTTGTTCACTGATCACTGGGGCTGTCTTCATTCCATACAATATCTTCTACTTTTCTTTATGCTTTTTTTTCTAATTTATGTTTTCACTTTAATCAGCATCAAATCTAATTGCATACAAAAAGTTTGGTTTGCTATCACTTGTCATTTTGCTTGTGCTAAAATAGTTTAATGCTGTTTGTTGATACTTGTAACTGGTGTCTTTTTGACTTTTTTATAGAGAATATTTTTAGTATTTAATTTTTCATCTGAGTTCATTTCTTCAACCCAGGTGATATTTTAAGACACAGTTTTCACCATTCTTCCACTGCGTCTCCTTTAACACTGAACTCATTGCATATCAGTGTTAATATGTGTATATGTATGTATACTTAGTTTGGAAGACTTTCAAGTTTTTTCATACAATTTTCCAACTTCTTAGTCAACAGATAACATTGCATAAGAGGCATTTATCTTCATGGTGGTCTATTTGTATTTATGCATTATGAAAAATGAAGGCAAGATTATAGGATTTAGAGCTGGGTGAACAAGTATTCTAGGAAATATATATAATTAATCTAGTAAAGATACAGATTTATGATATGAAAATTTGAACTTACGAGTTGTTCAATGAATTTGTTCTTCAGGACCTTGACTTTTGCAAGTGCATGTGAACAAAGAATAAGGAAGTATTTTACCAATAGCTAATCCTTCTAGTTCCTGTTCTATTGATTGCAATGTGATAATATTCAGCAAAAAGCCAATATTATATTAAAAGAAAAGAAACTAAAGTTGAAGCACAATGTTATTTTTTTTCCTTTTTCTTGTCAAAAAAGAAAGTTTACAAAAATCAAATTTGTGGCCTGAAGCTATTTGGTAGTAAAATTTTGATGCCATTATACAAAGTAGCAAAATATGGATTTTAACTGGCCTGCTTTTCAATTCAACTGAAGATTAAGTACATTCTTAATGGTCTGATTTGCTGGGAAGAGCACTATTACAATAATCTGCTTTTTACAGCCCATATCAAATAGGAACTTGCATCACTTATTACAAAGTTTGTGCTTTGGGAGACATTTTCACGGCATCTAACAGTACTGCCCCACATTTCTTGGAATTAGCCTCTAATGATATCATCTCCCAAAATGAGTTGTTTCTCAAACATACTGATTGTTTTGTGGTTAATGTCTAATCCAATAGCTATATTTAAAATGTCATACAAATTTGTAAGAAAAGGTTCATTGAAACTGCTGTTGTATCCATAATTGTATGAAAATGTTATGGAAGAGATGCCATGCAGTTTGAATGTTTTTTTAAGATTTTCTTTTTTTTTCTACATGATATAAGCAGGAGCGATGAGAACTCATTTTTAACTGTTAGCAATTCAAGTTTTTAACCATTGTGTGCTTGAGAAGAGAGGACTGTTACTGTAGTTATTATGTAAAATAAAGTTGGAGTCTAAAGCCTCCTTTTAGCTGTCAGCCTTATTAAGAAGCTACTCATGTATTGAACCAGGTACCTGTATTGTATAAGCAGTGCATTGTAATGTCTAGGGAGAATTTTCTTTCCCACCACTGCTACATTATTAGGCCTTGCTTCTTCAACTTACTAGCTGCAACTCACAGCACAGTAGGTCTAATGTAGATTGACGCCTATGCCAGAAGACTGATTGAAACTTTTGTCTCACAGTTGCTAATGCTCACTGAACCATTTTATTGAAGATAAAGTAAATAAAATAGATTGCCATATGAGAATTCTCTGAAATCAAATGGAATAATTTGACAGGTTTAAGCCCATGAAGAAGGCAAAGCACTGAAGCAGACGGAATACTTTTTATGCACAACATAACAGAGCTGGGGGTTGGGAGAGAGTCATCTCTATTGCGTTGGCTATAAAATATTAATTTTTTAACAGCGGTTAATTGTCAAAGACAGTCTATGCTATGTATTTATTTGTCCTTATGCTGTTCACTGGACCCCCAACCTCAAAAAGATTTCTATAAATAAAAAGTTTTGAAGGATAGAGCCATGGATTATTTTTTCTTTCAGTTTTTCTTACATTTATGTTCATAGATCAGTAGCCCTATAGAATTTAATAAACAATACTAATGAACAGGAGAAACTGAATATACCATAGAATATTTTTAGGGTTGAAAAATGATTGTGAAGACTCTGCCTCTGAAAATATATGGTACTGACAGTTTTTACTCTTTTGTTCCATAATAAAAAGGAAAGAAGATGATAAGAGGACATTACCTTTAGGAAATGCACTATTGGTATTCTATTGTATGTGTTTATTATGTAAGGTTAAAAATAATTCAATCAGATTAGGTTCTACCATCTGGAAAAAGTCTCCTAATGTTACCCTTCAAACAAGTTTAAAGTAACTCCTTTTATCAAATTTGGGAGTGGCAGAACTAATAAAATTTGGTCAGGGTAAGACATTTTCTGGCCTCCAAAAACTTAGGAGGGCAGCAAAAGCATTTTGTGACACCATTCTGTGACATCCAGAGACCCATCCAGAGTCCAAACACACTGCGTTGCCAACAGTGGCCACAGCAGCAAAAGCAGCTTTGGGAACTCTTACCCTAGAGACAGTAAAGGGATCAGACAACTGTTCAGAAAGAAATTACAATCAAACTACCAAAATATTATTTTATAGAAGTAGAAAAAAATAATAACAAAATTCATCTGGAAGAACAAAAGATCAAGGATATCCAGGAAATTAATGGAAAAAAAATCAAAGGATGGTGGCTTAGCATTACCAAACCTAAAACTATATTATAAAACAGTAATCATTAAAACCATTTAGTACTGGCTAAGAAATAGAGTGGTGGAGCAATGGAATAGATTAGATACACGCAACACAATAATCAAGCCCTATAGCAATCTAATATTTAATAAGCCCCCAAACTCCAGCTTTTGGAATAAGAACTCATTCTTTGACAAGAATTAGTGGGATAACTAGAAAATAATATGGTAGAATCTCATCTTAGACCTACATCTCACACCCCTATCAAAATAAGGTCAAAATAGATATATGATTTGGTCATAAAGGGTGATACCATAAACAAATTAGGAAAATAAGGGATAATTTACCTATCAGATCTTTGAAGAAGAGAATTTAAGACCAAAGAAGAGCTAGAGAACAATATGAAAGGGAAAATGGACATCTTTGATTACATTAAATTAAAAAGTTTTTTGCAAAAGCAAAACCAACAGAAACAAAATTAAAAGGGAACTACAGAGATGGGAAGAAATCTTAACAGCCAGTATTTATGATAATGGTCTCATTGCTAAAATAAAGAACTATATCAAATATATATAAGAATGCAAATCATTTCCCAATTGATAAATGATCAAATAATATGAATGGACCATTTTCAAATGAAAAAATTAAAGCTCTTTCTGGTCATATGAAAAAATGCTCTAAATCACTATTGATTAGAGAAATGCAAATTAAAACAACTCTGAGGTACCACCACACACCTCCGAAATTGGCTAAGATGACAAGAAAAGATAAAAAACATATATACTAATGCATTGTTGCCGGAGTTTTGAAATGATCCAACCATTCTGGAAAGCAATCTGGAACTTATACCCCCAGGGCTATAAAACTGTGCATACCCTTTACTCCAGCAATGCCATTGCTGGGTTTGTATCCCAAGGAAATCACAAAGGAGGGAAAAGGACTCAAGTGTGTAAAAATGTTTGTATCAGCTCTTTCTGTGGTAGCAAAGAATTGAAAATGAGTGGATGTCCATCAGTTGGGGAATAGCTGAACAAATTCGGTATATGAAGGTAATGTAATATTATTGTTTTATAAAAAATGATGAAAAAAATTGATTATAGAAAATCATGGAAAGATTTACATGAATTGATGCTGAGGGAAACAAGCAGAACCAGGAATACATTGTACACAATAATAGCAAGAATGTACAATGATTAACTATGAATGACTTGTTCTCTTCAGGTGTTCAGTGATCTAAAGCAATTCCATTAGACTTTGGACAGAAAATGTCATCTGCATCCAGAAAAAGAACTAAAGAGACTGAATGTAAACCAACACATGGTACATTCACTTCTTTTTCTGGTTTTTTTTTTTTTTTATCTCTTCCTTGGTTTTTTCCATTTTTCTATGATTTTTCTCTCCCAACATGATTCATCAATGTGCTAAAACTTAATTAGTTTTTAAGAAGAAAAATTACAGGGCCTTTACTGGCACGGGTACAATTGACCCTGATAGGCAACTCTTGCTCATAAGCAGTTCTGGATCACAGTTCCAGGGCATAGAGGAGTATTGGGAGTGCAAATAATTGCATGGGATTAGGGGCTCTGGAAACAATTCCAGGGCCATGAGGAGGGCAAATGCTTCAGCTGCAGAGGAAGAGGGATTCTTCCTGGGTAAACTCAAAGCCCAAACCAGGAGAAATTGTGACCACATCTCTCCCTGGATCACATAACCTTGGAAGTACTGAAAGTTACAGATTCCCAGAACTAGCTCTGAAATTGGCCTTGAGAAAAAGCCTAAAGCTTGAGACAGAACCTCCCTCCCTACTATCAGGTAAGCATTGTTCAACTTTAGTGTAAAGTTCAAAGTCAAGAAATAGAT
Source organism: Sminthopsis crassicaudata (assembly GCF_048593235.1). Classification (NCBI taxonomy): domain Eukaryota; kingdom Metazoa; phylum Chordata; class Mammalia; order Dasyuromorphia; family Dasyuridae; genus Sminthopsis; species Sminthopsis crassicaudata. The sequence continues at coordinate 132,660,005 of NC_133621.1, read as the reverse complement.
TGGAAAAATGAACAAAAAGCAAAACAAGAATTTGACCATGAAAGGCTAGCATCATGGCAGATAAAACCAAGCCAAAAAATCTGAAGGCAGCAGTGTAAAAATAGCTAACAGAAAAAAATGTTTATTGGACCTGATTCAACAAGAATTCCCAGAAGAGATAAGAAAGAGGAAAAATTGGGGAAATAAATGAGAATGAAAAATTAATCACATTTTAATTTTGCATACATTTTAAATCCTAGTAGGGTTTTTTTTAAGGGAATTATGCAGTTTGTCCCTCCACAACATATAGGCTATCTGTCCTTTTCTCTCTGTTTCCACTATCAGCAACCTAATAGAATAATTATCACCCATTTCGACCATTGCCATATCCTTAACTGGTCTCCCACAGTTCACAATTCTGTGTTATATTGAAGTTTGTATGTGTAGGATTGGCCATATTCTCTCTGATCAAAACCTTTCAGTCATTTCCTGTTTTGTGAACAATTGAGGCTCTGGACTGTTTGATTGTTTTGCTTTCCCAGGTTTACCTGATTTTACTCTTTTTCCATTGCAACCCCATGCATTCTGTGCTTCACATAATCTAAGTAATCTGTCATCTTTTCAACCTGTTCATAACTGTTTCTTTATTTGTATCATTCTCTTTCTGGGAAAATTGTGCCTTCTAGGCATATTGGTAGTCCAGTAATTTGAGTATTGATCCTGAAGTCAAGAAGACCTTTGTATCACGTTCACTTCTACTCTATTTTTTTGCATACATTTCTATATTTTAAAATTTAATTTCTAAAATAATGAAAGGGTTCAGTTACTGTCAAATTTTCTTTATGCTTAGAGTGAAATATTGTACCTATTAAAAAGTGAAATCTATTTTTCATTGTTATTTATATTACAAAAATCACTTGGGACAATATTTATTCTTTGAGGGGGAAGAGGAAGGGAGTTTCTATTCAATCACATTTTACTCTCAGAACTAAGTTGTTGAAAGGAAGCATTATGTAGTGGTCAGATAACCATCCTCAGAGTCGAGAAGAATGAGTCCAAATCCTTACTCTAATACACACTTAACCATTCAGTTTCTCAAATAATCTCAAGACTATAAATTGTAGAAAAGTTGTTGAATTGCATTGATAGAGGGAGTTTGCTTACTCAGATTTCCCTACATCACTGGAATCAGAATGAGACAAGAATTTGTAGTGAGCAACTTCTTGTGGAGGAAGATCCTGTCTGAATATAATGAATGTTATTCATTTTGTACCAAAACCATTCATTTAAATTACCATCAACATATACTAGTGTCATTTTGTTACCTTACTGAGTCCAAAAATGTAAAAGATAGGATTCTCTTTTGACTGTAAAAGTTATGGTTCTGTTATATCTTCTTTTAGAACAAGGTAGCCTACCATTAGTATCTTATTGCATGGCAGTGTTTTTTCATTGAACATAGTATCCTTTGTGGTAAGCTATTAACTACTTTTCCTCATCCATTCTCACATTGAATGACCAGAAGCAAAGCACACATTTTATAAGATGAACTTGAAGCTAATGTAGCTCTTTTCTAAATACAGTTATTTTGTGTCAATTTGTATGTAGGTTGGGAGCTCTTTAAGGTTAGGAGTTCTATCTTTTTAAATCTTTTTATCTTTCTGAGTACTTCCTTACCACTGGTGTTCTCCACATCCTTGACATTTAAGCATTTGTTAAGAGAGTAAAGACTCTGAATTAGTGACTCTTCTAAACAGTGAGGTTTTTTTTTTCCAGAGTCAGAATTTTCAGCTACAATAATAATGTGTTACCAACTAGAAATCTATAAGATCATCTTTAATGAGTAGGTAGAAATGTTATATAATTGGCATATCAATTATTTGTGAATGCATGCTTTTTAAATTCTTGGAAAGCCTGTGCATGTAAGCAGACTATAGAGATATCCTGCAATTTTATTTGTATTCCATTTGTTTAGCAGATATTTTTCCCCATTTAGATAATAAAAACAGAGTTGCATTTTTTATTTCCTATGGTTGTTTTAATGGATTGTTAACTAAATAAGACTTTTTCTTTGAATTCAGTCCCTTTAACGATATTAAAATTGTATAGACTAGATCATGAAGAGACATAAACCATGAGCCCTTACAAATTCTGATTTCTATTTCTAAAGCCAGTGTTTTTAATAAATGAAATACCAGTTAAGTATTCTGACAACTCTCTCTCTCCGTGCATGTCTGTCTATCTCTGTCTCTCATCTCTCTCTTAGTCTCTATTTTGCTAAATCTCTCTTTTTTCTCTCTCTCCCATTTCTCCTTTTTTCTTTTCCTTTTTCTCTTCTCCCCTATCTTCTCTCCATTCTCTCCCCTCCTTCTCTTTCTTTCTCTCTCTCATCCATCAATATTACACTAACTTTCTTCAAAAATAAGTCCAATCATCCCTACAATAAGAAATATCAGTAATTATATGGCAATTAATAAATATTCTAATGAGATTTTTAAAACATATTCTTATAGTTGATATTTATAAGATTTCCTAATCTTTTTATCACCACTGAAATCATGTAGTAGTATGCTTACAAATAAACTAAGACTTGAATATGAGGATTCTGTGGAATTAATGATATTTCCTAAGTAGTCCCATTGATAAACTTTCTCATGATATTTTCAGGTATGCCAGAATCCCATTTTACTATTTGCATTCAAAAATACATTATTTACACTACAGTTTATCGTACTACAGGCTTACTTAATCATTTGTTTTTCAGACATTTAATGTATATTTACATAAAACTTCTATGATAATAGAAGTTTCCTTAGCACCCAAACTTATTATTATTATATTCATGGGAATAGACAGTTTGACAGTTTTCTCTCTTTTCCTTCCTTTCCTTTTACTCTAGGAGGAGGGCTGCACACAGCAAGTTCTATTTTCTCTTTCTCTTTACCACATTTAGCTCTTTCTGCCTTATTTCACCTCACTTTTTTCCATAACCATGTTCTAATCAAACTAGATTAATAACCATTCACTAAACTCAACCTGAAGTTTTCTCAATTGATTGAATACTTTTCTTATTTTAATATCATCTTAGGAATCATCTCTTCTTATAGCTACAAATATAGATTTTCTTTTCTTAAATTCTCCATGACTTCTTGCATGTAACCTATCCTTCGTCTTCATTAAACTTCTTTATATTATAGTTTTTCAATAGCAACAATAATAATATTTATTACTCTAAAATTATAAAGTTTACATAAATGTTATCTCATTTGAGCTTTAAAAAACAACACTATCATATTAGTTAACATCTATATGATGCGTTTTCTTCCATATTATCTCAGTTTTTCCAAAGCATCTTCTATATTATCTCAGTTGATCTTGGAGACAGGTGCTATTATTACCATTCTCCTTTTTTACAGGTGAGGAAACTGAGGCCGAAAGGAGTTAATTGATTACTAGCCCCAACTAATAAGTGCCTGAGACAGCATTTTAATTTAAAGTTATGTCTCAATTTCCTGTGCTCTATGTGCGGTGCCACCAAACTTTTCATGAGGTAGCTACAACAACCTGAATTTTATGTCTTATTTCCCATAATAGATTCTGAACTCCTGGAGGGCATGTACTATGTTGTTTTACATCTCTGTATGTACATTGTAAAAATTCCAATAGAATTTTTAATTGACTTAAATGGTATTTTCTCTGAAAGTTTCAGAACCAAAGTATTAGGTTACCTTCTTCAAACCATGATAGAAGCAGATAAAGACAAATATAATTAACAATAACGGATCGCTATTCTTTGATGATTATGTGTGTTATTAGTATGCTGAAGATATTTTAAAAGCTTGTACCTGTGACTTAATATTTGGAAATATTTATGCTATAGAACTCCATCCCTCTGGTATTTGGAAATGTTCTTCTTTAACTCCAGTTTTATGTACTCTATTTGGCATACAGGAATGAAACAGTTGTTCCACAGGGGATGAGTAATATCTTCTTTATACTTGGATGCATAGGATCATGCTGCAGGACTTCAATGATCTTTAGGTACTTCTGGAGTTTTGAACAAATCAGGGCATGGTTATAGGTTATTCTTCAATGGTTGTATTTTCAGACACAGTGGCCTAAAAATATATTATGATCACACTTAATATCACTCTTTGTACACAGTATACAAGATATATTCCAACCCTTGAATCAAGTATGAAAGTGGATCTTTTATTAGGAAAATATTTTTTGCAATATAGATACATTCTAGCTAGTTTATACTTTCCTGTTAAAAATTAATTCCATACCCTATAAAAGACATATAATTATGGTTATAGGAATGGCTTTACTTAAAAATCTATTATAGTTAGTTCTTTAATTATAACAATATTAAATACTTTATTTTTATTTTATCACATATTGAAAACATGGGCTAAAATTAATAATGTGCTTATCCTATTTTTTTTACTGTAGAGTTTGTTGAAAATGAAAATAGTTCAGAGGGAATCCATTTAATCTAATCCTTCTTCACTACACAACTGTGAAAATAATTTTCCATAAATTCAGTTCTGATCCCATGACTCCACCTAGGCAACTCCAATGATTTCCTATGGTATCTAGGATAAATGATCAATTCTTCTGTTTAGCTCTTAAAACTCTATACACTATCCAACCTGGTTTCAACGTAACTTTCCAGTCCTATAGGAAATCATTCTCCCTGATGTACTCTTATGCAGCCAAACTGCATTTCTTTTCTTTTCTTTTCTTTTTGTTTTTCTTTTCTTTTCTTTACTTTACTTTTTTTTGCCTTAGTAATGGTAGTCTCCATGCCTAGAATACACTCACTATGTTTCTTGTATGGGAAATACTCTTTTATCCTTTAAGATGCAGAGTAGACTCTTTTCTTCTGCATGAAATCTTTAGTGATCTCCCTTTCTGGTATTTCATTACTTTGTATATTATGCATATTTTTAGCTTTTTTACTTATAATCTATTTTTATGTTGTCTCCTTAGAATATAGGTTACTTGAAAAGGATTGTTTCTGTCATTTTGTAACCCTCACATCCAGTACAGTGTCTATCATATAATAGATACTTTAAAATACTTTTTGATCGAATGAATGATAAGAATATAGGGTTTTACATACAAGATCGGATGACTGACCCATTTTTATTTGATATATTTTTATATGGCCCCAGAAAACATAGTTTTTCCTCAGATCTGCCATCAAAGATTAGCAATATAGTCCTGGAATGTGTAATATCACTTATTAACAAGTCAATTTACCATTATTCATATATAATTACTGTGTGCCAGGTACTGTGTTGGGCACCAGGGATATAAAAATAAGAATGAAATAGTTCTTTCCTTTAAAAATTCTGTATTCATACTCCCTAAACTAATCTATTTCTTTAGTGCTATACCAATCAGACTTCCAAGAAACTATTTTAATGACCTAGAAAAAAATAACAACAAAATTCATATGGAAGAACAAAAAGTCGAGAATTTCAAGGGAATTAATGAAAAAAAATCAAATGAAAGTGGCCTAGCTGTATCCGATCTAAAACTATATTATAAAGCAGCAGTCACCAAAACCATTTGGTATCGGCTAAGAAATAGAGTAGTTGATTAGTGGAATAGGTTAGATTTACAGGACAAAATAGTGAATATCTATAGCAATCTAGTGTTTGACAAACCCAAAGATCCCAACTTCTGGGATAAGAATTCATTATTTGACAAAAACTGCTGCAAAAACTGGAAATTAGTATGGCAGAAATTAGATATGGACCCACACTTAACACCACATAACAAGATAAAATCAAAATGGGTCCATGATTTAGGCATAAAGAATGAGATCATAAATAGATTAGAGGAGCAGAGGATAGTCTACCTCTCAGACCTGTGGAGAAGGAAGGAATTTGTGACCAAAGGAGAACTAGAGATCATTATTGATCACAAAATAGAAAATTTTGATTACATCAAATTTAAAACCTTTTCTACAAACAAAACTAATGTAAACAAGAATCTTTGCAGGGAAGTAACAAACTGGGAAAACATTTTTACAGTTAAATGTTCTGATAAGAACCTCATTTCCAAATATATAGAGAACTGACTCTAATTTATAAGAAATCAAGCCATTCTCCAATTGATAAATGGTCAAAGGATATGAACAGACAATTTTCAGATGATGAAATTAAAACTATGTCCACTCATATGAAAGAGTGTTCCAAATCACTAATGATCAGAGAAATGCAAATTAAGACAACTCTGAGATATCACTACACACTTGTCAGATTGGCGAAGATAAAAGGAACAAATAATGATGAATGTTGGAGGGGATGTGGGAAAACTGGGACACTGATACATTGTTGGTGGAGTTGTGAAAGAATTCAAACATTCTGGAGAGCAAGCTGGAATTATGCCCAAAAAGTTATCAAACTGTGCATACCCTTTGATCCAGCAGGGCTTATATCCCAAAGAGATACTAAAAAAGGAAAGGGACCTGTATGTGCCAAAATGTTTGTGGCTGCCCTTTTTGTAGTGGTTAGAAGCCGGAAAATGAATGGATGTCATCAGTTGGAGAATGGTTCAGTAAATTATGGTATGTGAATGTTATGGAATATTATTGTTTTGTAAAAAATGACCAGCAAGATGAATACAGAGAGGCTTGGAAAAACTTATATGGACTGATGCTGGGTGAAATGAGCAGAACCAAGAGATCATTATACACTGCAACAATATTGTATGAGGATGTATTTTGATGGAAGTGGATATCTTCAACATAGAGAAGAGCTAATCCAATTCCAATTGATCAATGATGGACGGAATCAGCTACACCCAGAGAAGAAACACTGGGAAATGAGTGTAAACTGTGAACATTTTTCTTCCCAAGTTATTTTTACCTTCTGAATCCAATTCTTCCTTTGTAACAACAACAAAAAATTCGGTTCTGCACATATATATATATATATATATTGTATCTAGGATATACTATAACATATTTAACATGTATGGGACTGCCTGCCATCTAGGAGAGAGGGTGGAGGGAAGGAGGAGAAAATTAAAGGCATTTATGGTCATATGAAAAAATTCTCAAAATCACTCTTGATTAGAGAAATGCACATTAAGACAACTCTGAAGTACCACTATACACCTCTCAGATTGACTAAGATGACAGGAAATGATAATGATGAATGTTGAGGGAATGTAGAAAAACTGGGACACTAATACATTGGTGGTAGAGTTGTGAATTGATCCAACAGAGAGCAATTTGGAACTATCCCCAAAGGGCTCTCAAAGTGTATACCTTTTGCTCCATCAGTGTCTTTAATGGGTCTGCTTCCTAAAACAAAGATTCTAAAAAGGGTAGAGGACCCACATGGGCAAAAATATTTGTAGTAGCCCTTTTTATAATGACAAGGAACTGGAAGTTGAAGCTCACTGGATGCCCATTAATGGGAAAATGGCTGAATAAGTTAAGGCATATGAATATATTGGAATATTATTGTTGTAAAAGAAATGATCATCAGGATGATTTCAAAGAGGCCTGGAGAGACTTACATGAATTGATGCTAAGTGAACTGAACAGAACTAAGAGAACATTGTACAAAGCAACAATGTAATGGAATGGACTTGGCTCTTTTCAATAATGAGGTGATTTAGGTAATTCTGATAGACTTGTGATGGAAAGAGTCATCTGCATAGAGAGGACTATGAGGACTGAATGTGGATAACAACATGATATTTTTGCCTTTTTTGTTGTTGTTTGCTTTTTTCCTTTCTCATTTTTTTTCCTTTTTGATCCTTTTCCTTGTGCAGCATGATAAATGTGGAAATATGTTTAGGAAAATTGAACATGTTTAATATATATTGGATTACTTGCTCTCTAGAGGAGGAGATTGGGGGTAAGGGAACGAAAAATTTGGAACACAAGCTTTTGCAAGGTTTAATGTTGAAAACTATTTTTGCATATATTTTGAAAATATAAGCTGTTCTTTAAAAACAATCAAAATATATGCAGTAATATAAAGTAATTCAGTGTAAGAGGAATTAGTAGTTGATAATATCATGAAAATGAATGTAGCAAACATTTATCATCTAAGTGCTGATCCTAAATATGTTTAAAATTGGTTTATATTAAGATTTTGTCATGTGAATATCGGAAGAGGCTACAAAATATATATTAGTTAGAAAATAAGAGTTATATTTTCAACTGGTTAACAGTGGAATGGAGGACACAATCTGGAAAGTAAGAGACAGATAATTAGGTAGTCTTAAACTACTTTAAACTATGATTTGAGGGAGGCAATTGAAATTAATAATAAAAACAATACACTTATATGAGAGAATTGAGAAATCATTGAAGGATTTTAAAAAGGCTGATTTGCCCAAGGCAGTGGAGCAGAAAGATGACTTTGACAGGAGCATTCATCTTTTACACCCTCTAGTGACAAGTACCCCTGCATGTTTTCTTTCTGATGGTCTTTATCTTCTTTATCTGCTAAATTGTCATAAATTTCTCTTTCTAATTTGTTATCTGATCACCCCCGACTTGTTTGCTATCACTTAATTAACTTTTCAAAATAAAACAAAACAAAACAAAACGTTTCAAAAAAATGTTTTTATTGTTCTCCCAGTTAGTAATTTGTCAATTAAATACTGGATAAAAAATCTCCCATCCAGACAGAAACAACCCAGAGAAGGAACACTGGGAAGTGAATGTAAACTGTTAGCACTACTGTCTATCTACCCAGGTTACTTATACCTTCGGAAGCTAATAATTAATGTGCAACAAGAAAATGGTATTTACACACATATATTGTATCTAGGTTATATTGTAACACATGTAAAATGTATGGGATTGCCTGTCATCTAGGGGAGGGAGTAGAGGAGGGAGGGGATAATTTGGAAAAATGAATACAAGGGATAATGTTATAAAAAAAATTACTCATGCATATATACTGTCAAAAAATTTTATAATAAAGTGAAAAAAAAATCTCCCATCCATCTCAAGTATAATTTCCAATATTTATCACTTTTTTCAGATTTAGGTTGGGTAATATAATTGTAAAATATCATGATCATAAATAAGTTGATGCCATTAAAACCATTAGAAAGCATGTCTTCATGTCATTTTACACCTTTTGTGATTGTTGCTACAATTAGTTATATAGTAGTTATATTAGCTTGGCACCTTCTCTGATGAAAGCATGTCATGAGGGCTAGTTCTGTGCCAGTGTCTCCTACATCATACAATAGATTCTAAAGTTCTTGAGAGATTTTGAGAGTGTCCTTGTATCACTTTTTCTGACTACCTTCTGAGTACTTGCTATGTGTGAGTTTTCCATAAAATTATCTTTTTGGCAAGCATGTATTTGGCATTGAAACAATGTGGCCAGCCCAATGGAGTTGTGCTCTCTACAGTAGAGTTGGAATGCTTGGCAGTTTTAAATATTATTAATATTAGTTTGCTAAGCAGTAGCCCATAGATCATTTAATTGAGTTTGAGGGATGAGGCAGGAATGAGGTGAAAATATAGGTATTCTATATTCCAAATATTTGATACTCTATAAATACGTGTATGTAAAAATATTACAGAGAGATATGGGCACGCTTATTAAATAAATTATTTTTCATTTTACAGTGTGTTCATGTAATTGTTAACTATATGAGCAAATGTGTATAAAAACAAAGAAAAGAATATAAACTAGATCATAAGTTATGTTTCAGATTTAGTGGGAGGAAAATCCATCAGGCTTAAAGACGATATTAATGTGTTTTATCTCTATGTTGTTAAAATAATGTTTAAAATTTGAAAATTGTTGATTACATAGGGTAAAATTGGCTTTAAATGATTGTTTTGCTTTTTTAAATTCATTGATAAGATTATATTCTGTAGTCCATTTTTGTTTAATCGAGTGAACATAGTAGTTTGCTGTCAACATACAAGTAGGAACTACTTTAAATCCATAACAAGTAAGATTATAAACACCTTTGTCAGGTGGAGAGACACAGATTACATTGTATATAAAAACTAGATATTTATATTGTCTTTTCATAATTTTAAAATTATTTTATTGAATATATTTATCAATGCTATGCTTAAAGATGGTTGTTTTATATAGTTAATCTAAGACAAGAGTGGGGGAAAAAAAACACAGTATGCTTGACCTCATTTGACCTTTTTGACACTCAGTCAGTTAAAAGGTTTGTAAGACGTTTAATTACCAAATGGTATGATCATTATTCATCTCATCATTTGATATATAACGTCAAGTGAATTGCCTCCCTGGAGTGCACTGTGTTTCACAGATCAATAGATTTAGTAAGTGCTTGAAGAAGAGCTTTAAACATTCATTGAAAGGAAGGAAGAGAATATCCCACTTGTAAAATGGCTTGCATAGTTATTTCACACACTTCATAATTACTTTATTTATTTTCGTGAAAAAATATCTTTATAACAATAGTTTTGAATATTTTAGCTCTAGTGTAATGGATCAAATTCCTTAAAAATGTTCAGGTACCCAAAAGGCCACGGTAAGGAAATTCCAGAAGTGGATTTTTTTAAGAAATATTCTTTTTAGGCACAGATTATTGTTTTTAAAATATAGATGAATATCTACATCATATGTAAACAATGAAATAATTTGTAATTTACCTTTTGATATGTATTTATAATATTTTATATATTAATAAAATGAGAAAAATCTGAGATGAGAGAATTGGAGAGCTATTGTGGTTTTCTCCCTCCTTAGAAAATCTAGTTGTATACCATAATCTTGGTCAAACTCTCTGCAACTTTTGGGGAGCAAGGAGACTTGGTTAAAGTATTCAACTTGAAATCATCAGCCATAATTGTTCTGTAGCAGGAAATCTCTTTCCTTAAAGTTCATTACCATATTTTTTATAGAATTTTATTTCTTCCCTATTTTTTTAGTAATTTTACAAGGTTTTTTATAATTAAATTCTTTGAAGGAGAAAATTAGTTATGTGGCCACTGATTGACTCAGACTTATCTCCTACTACCTTTTTAATTTTCTTATACATTACTCCCTGGCGTACTTTGGGCATTACCTGTGTTTCTTGATTTACTGAGCTGCAAAGAGAGCTGTCTCTTAAAGAATTTTAAAAGGGTTGGGGGAAAAATTAAACTGTTCAGTTGGAGAGTGCCCTGCTAATAACTTGCTCTGCAAACAAGTTCACATAGTGTTGTCACTACAGCATGCTATGCTACTTCTTTGGTTATTTTATCAATTACAGAATCCACAGCTAACACATTATCCAGCACAACTAACTACATCACCAGTCACATGCATTGTTTCTCTTCCATCTTCTTCCTTTAAAGAGAAAGGGATGAAACACCTTCTCTTCTCTGTCCCTTAGGCCAAGCTTTGATCATTTTTTTGCATTCAGTTTTCTTTGTATTGTTCTTTTCATATATACATTGCCACAATCATTGTATATATTGTTTTTCTGCTATGTCTTCCATTGACTTTATTAATTCATTAAATTAATTGTTTGTGTAGTAACAATATCTTATTACATTATGTACCACAATTTCTTTACCTTTTTGCCCCATCAATGAGTATTTACAGTGGTTTCATTTTCTTTATTATTACAGAGAATAATAATCTAAACATTTGGATATACATAGGAACTTATTTTTTGTACTTGATGTCCTTGGGATATATAGCTTTCAGTGCAAAGTATATGTGCATTTCAGTTACTTTCTTCTCATAATTTCAAGAATTATAGATCAATTCATAGCTTTAATAACTGGATTACTAGATCTGGCTTTCTACAGCATTTGCAATGTTTACCTACTATCTTTAGCTGGATTATCAATTTTCTGAATGTGAAGTAAAACCTTAGAATTTTTAATTTGTTCCAAATCACTATTGATCAGAGAAATGCAAATTAAGACAACTCTGAGATATCATTACATACCTGTCAGATTGGCTAAGATGACAGGAACAAATAACGACGAATGTTGGAGGGGATGTGGAAAAACTGGGACACTGATGCATTGTTGGTGGAGTTGTTAAAGAATCCAACCATTCTGGAGAACAATCTGGAATTATGCCCAAAAATTTATCAAACTGTGCATACCCTTTGACCCAGCCATACTACTACTGGGCTTATATCCCAAAGAAATTAGTAAAGAAGGGAAAGGGACCTGTATGTGCCAAAATGTTTGTGGCAGCCCTTTTTGTAGTGGCTAGAAACTGGAAGATGAATGGATGTCCATCAATTGGAGAATGGTTGGGTAAATTATGGTATATGAATGTTATGGAATATTATTGTTCTATAAGAAATGACCAACAGGAGGAATACAGAGAGGCTTGGAGAGACTTACATCAACTGATGCTGAGTGAAACGAGCAGAACTAGGAGACCATTATACACTTCAACAATGATACTGTACGAGGATGTATTCTGATGGAAGTGGATATCTTCAATATAGAGAAGAGCTAATCCAATTCCAATTGATCAATGATGGACAGAACCAGCTACACCCAGAAAAGGAACACTGGGAAATGAGTGTAAACTGTGAGCTTTTTTTGTTTTGTTTTTCTTCCCAGATTATTTTTACCTTCGGAATACAATTCTTCCTTTGCAACAACAACAACAACAAAGTTCAGTTCTGCACATATATATATTGTACCTAGGATATACTATAAGATATTTAATATGTATGGGAATGCCTGCCATCTAGGGGAGGGGGGTGGAGGGAAGGATGGGAAACATTCGGAACAGAAGGGAGTACAAGAGATAATGTTGTAAAAAAAAAAATTACCTAGGCATATATACTGTCAAAGAAAATATTATAATTATAAAAATTAATATGGTCTAGGAGCTAGAAACACAGCAGGAAAAGGTCAAGACTATAAATAAATATATCTGAATTTCAAGATCAAAAAAAAAGAATTTTTAATTTTCATTTATCTTATTTATTAAGGATTTAGAACAGTATATTATATAGTTTTCTCTGCTTCCTTTGATAACTTATAGAAATTGCTTTTACATGTTTGTGTTAGCTTTCTATAAATCTTAGATATCTGATTCTTGTCAAAGATATTTGATATGGAAATTTTTATTAAATTATTTTTTTCACAGTCCTAGTGTTAAGGTGTGAGAAATGAGAGTTGAGAGATCCCTTGGTTGGTGCCGCAGATTCTTTGCGAAAGAATTCACAATCCCTGACCAAGATGGGTTTACACTGAGAAAAACCAACTTCCCACTGAGCTTTCCTGATTAGGAATTGGTGAAGGTTTGGGATTCAGCCTTTGATTATACTGGGTTTTTATGGCCTAGAACTAGGCAGCAATCTCCAGATGAGTTTGAGGGACCAATTTTCAATTCAATAAAGGGTAATGATTATGTCCCAGGCCAAGATCTCCAATTGATTTGTGGGAGGAGATTATCATCTGGGAGTTTTCCCTATGAATAGGAGAGTGGGGCCTCTCCCAAAGGTTAGGAAGGGCTAAGATTTTAGGGATTCTCTAACTCAGGTTCACCCCCCCAAAGATTAAGGGGGACACAGTTTACATCACTAGTGCAAAATTATTTTCTGTTTTTTTTTTAATGATCTTTATCTCATGCTTGATTAAGAGAGTCTTCTCATCCCCATAACTTTAAGATGTGCCAGACCTATAATTGTGGAAAGTCCCAGAATTGGTTCTTTTCCATTTTTCCCCATAGAATGACCATTAATATTCTGGTCATATATTCATTTTGAGTTGGTTGTGGTATAAGATAAAATACTTTAGTCCAAACCAAATTTCTGTCAGATTATCTTGTAGTTTTTCCAGAGGTTATTATTAAGTTTAATTTATATTTTCCAGTTCCTAGAACACAGGCTTATTGAGTTAGTTTGTTTCTAATTCTTCCTTTTCTAGGCTAGTTCGAATCTAGCATCAGACATAAACTAGCTGTCTGGCCTTGGGTAAATCACTTAACTACCGTTTACCTCTGTGTGCTCTACTGTAAAAGGCCATAACAATAACACTTCACAGGATTGTTTTTAGGATAGAATGAGACACAATATTGTAAAGTGCTTGGGACAGTGACTGAACACAGAAGCTTCTCTCTAAATGCTAGCTATCACAATTATAGTATTAGTCCTTTTCACTTACAGTTCTCTGTTTTTAAGTAATGTCAAATAAATTTGTAGATTATTATCCCTTTCCCCTTTTTATTCCTACTTTTCATTTCCCATCCTTGAGATATTAGATGTAATAATATTAATGATTAGATTGTACCAGTGCAATAAAAATGATGTTATAGCCAAAATTAATATATAAATTTCATGATATGCCAGTCATACTACCAGGAGGGTATTTAAAGAGCTACTCAAAATAATAACCAAATGTATTTGTTAATGAATATTTTAATATTTTAAAGTAGCTATCTCATTTTCAGAGAAAGTTTGCTGAAATGCTCCTCCATTTTTATATAATCAGAGAGAGAAGTTTGGACTTCTTAAATATTATATGATGCGTCACCATTTGTTTCCTGTGACAAGAGATGGCAATATGTGCGTCAAAGACTTGCCATGACATGGCTATCCTGTATTACTGTCCCTAGCCAAGAATTTTTTTGTCCCATTTGAACAATAGAACACTGTTAACATATTCCAAACCATTTTAATTTACTCCTATTTGTAAATCAACATTATGGTATTTTGTTAATAAAAAAATCTTAGTTCCATAAGTTTCTGTAATTATGTCATATAAACTATTATATAATAATAAGTCATTATATAAGTCATGATATAAGATTATATCATCATGGATCACATGATAATCAAATGATATGTCAAAGAAAAGTTTACTTGAACATTAACAGTGATTTATAGATATAAACCCATGAGTTAAAGTTGCTTATATATGTTCAGATTACCCTTAATAGATTTACATGTATTTTATTGTTTTTTTCCTCCTAACATTTTTATTAACATCTAAGAATCTTTCCAGCTCTGTTGAGTTTGTCTCAACTTGGCTGAGTATTTTTAAAATTATTAATTCAAATATTCATTTGACAGTTTATGTCTTCTCTCTTCTTCAAATTCCCCAAGTAATGTCTTTTCTCAAAACATCTCTATAGGTCATATTCCACTTTTTTTTCTTGGTATATGACATTTAAGAAATCCTGAATTCTTCTTTTCTTTATACTGTTTTATATCATTTCTTTTCAATAAATGACTTAAGTTATTCTTTGTTTTGTTTTGGCTCAAGATGGGTAAAATCACAGATGATCCTAAAACATCATGAGGATAGGGGAAATGGATTGTGTATATGATGGTGAACTAAGGTTAATTTTTATTTTTTTTTTATTTACAAAGCATATGTATGGGTAATTTTTCCAACATTAACCTTTGCAAAACCTTTTGTTACAAATTTTCCCCTCCTTCCCCACACCTCCTCTACTATCTGGCAGGTAGTCTAATAAATGTTAAATATGTTGAAATACATGTGAAATCCAATATATGTGTGCATATTTATACAATTATCTTGCACAAGAAAAATCAGATCAAGAAGGGAGACAAAAAAAAAAACCTCAAAAAGAAAACAAAAATGCAAGCAAATAATAACAGGGAGAATGAGAATGCTATGTTGTGCTCCACACTTTGTTCCCATGATTCTCTCTCTGGGTGTATATGGCTCTCTTCATCACTCAGCAAGTGGAACTGGTTTGAATCCTCTCATTGTTGAAGAGAGCCATGTCCATCAGAATTGATCATCATATAGTCTTGTTGTTGCCGTGTATAATGATCTCCTAGTTCTGCTCATTTCACTTAGCATTAGTTCATGTAAGCTTCTCTGAAATCATTTTGCTGGTTAATTTTTTAATTAAAAAATTTTAAATTTAAATTAATTTTTAAAAAACCTGAACTCTTTTCCAAATAGCCCTGCCCTCATTAATTTAGTAAAAGTTCCTGAACAAATGAACTATAGTAGCAGCTAAGCTAATAATGTGGATAAATATATAGAAAGAATAGATATAATCATACTAAGTAAGGTTTCGTTGAGTTTGTAATTACATTTAATATTTCTTATGAGGTTATAAACACAATAATGCACTTTGATTATATAACTGTAGGTATTTCAATGGAAACATCCTCTTTATTCAAAAAACATATTTTCTTTAACTCAGCGACTTTATTTTTGAATACTGACAAACCTGACCTACTTCACTTAAAAAAAATCAATTTATCAACATTCTTCTTTTTCAAACACCTAAAGGTTTTTTTTTCCAGATATGCTCTATTCTCTGGAAACAGAGTTCCAAATGGTGCTAGTATTTCTGGCATCTTTAGTACCCGAGCAGTATAAATAATTATGATGAATAAAAACCTATCCTATCATTGGCTAAAGACTTTCTCATACTTTCTTGCTGTGAGTCTGTTTGTAATTGTCATTTGTGCATCATAGTACCTTATCATCATAGTACCATAGACTTGTGGACTGATTAACTACATTTTGTAGCTTTAGCAGTTCCTTTGTTTTATTTTTAACACATTATTAAAATCAATCATTTTCTTTATTATATAGCTGAGTATGGTGAGATTGTCATAAAAGTATGAGGAGTTGACTCTCAGTCAGTATAGAGAATGAAACCTATATGTTTTAATAGTTTTCATGAATTTGAATGGTGTTGGCTTTTTTAGCTTGCTAGACCCAAAAGCTTGTGCTTTGTATAATAGCCTTTGATTATCTAGTATCACCCTTATCTCAAGAAGCCTCAGAGTAGGAAATTAATGAAGTAATTAATAGTTTGTTTTCTATAATTGTAACATGATGAGGAAACTAAAGTTCAGAAAAGTCAAGTCCATCAAAAGACATTTATTAAAAGCTCACTATGTGGGAAACAAAGTTGGAACTGTCAGAAGTAAATTTGAACCCACATTATTCTTAACTCCAAATCCAGCATTCTATCCACTATATATTGCTGTCTCTTACATTTAAATATGGATTTATTCATATGTTTAAAAATATACATGAAATGCATTAATAAATTAAAATTTCCTGAGATTCCACTTTCATTGCCTTATTTCTTTCAATTGCACATAGCAAGTGTTTGATAAACATTTCTTGAATGAATAGATGTATGATATTTGTAAACTAGTAAGATATTTGTCAAATTCATATTTGTCACTAATATATTTTATTCATTGTTTGCTTATTTGTAATTGTTAAAAGCATCATATATGAAATATATGTGTATGTAATATATACATAGATATATTATATCAATGCAACTTTCTTCATATATGAATATGCTCTCTAGTAAGTGTAAATGTACTAGAGCCTCTTTTATGAATTATAATTCATTATCTAGTCTAATTATGGAACACATATTTTGGAAATGAAATATTTTCTATTATCCACAGTGAAATTATAATTTGAGTTTATCTGCTTTAGACTGAAATCAACACAGCAGTACATCACCTTTGTAATACCATTAAACATTATGAAAACTCCTATCCTGTTGGTATTATGCAGAGAGAAACCAATTCATTTTGGAAATCTATAAGAGATGAATTTTATTTCTATTATTTAAGTATAAAAGAGATAAAGAAGGATACAGAATGCGTTTGTATATGACACACATGGATTCTGTGAATAAGGGAGTTTTTGAGATGCCTTCTTACTAGAAAAAAGCAATCATTTTAAGTAGTGGGCTTAGTCATTTACCTCTCAAATATATGGAACTAAAAAAGGGAATACCCCCATACTTTTCTCATTACATAATATGTATCAAATATTTTCCATTATGAAATTCCATAATCTTTTCTTATGGAATATTATTTCAAAAAGAACTGCTTCTGAATTCAAGTTCAGTTTTTAAATTCTCTGTTGTTTATACATAACGTAGTAGACAATAGAATATATAAATTTTCTATTAGGAACAAATATAGAATGAATATTGACATTTTGCCTTATATTTTTATTTTTAAACTTATTGGACGTCATTTACTCATTTTTTGCAGGCATGAGACTTAATGTCTTTTTTAGGGATTACATAATCTATCAACAAACATTTGTAATCCCAAAAGAGATTTTTAAAACAGAGAAAGGACCTATATGTACAAAATATTTATAGCAATTATTTTCTCAGGGAAAAGAATTGGAAATTGAGGGGATGATAATCAATTGGGAACTAGCTGAATAAATTGCGGTATGTGATTATGAGAAAATATTGTTTTATAAGAAATGATGAACAAGATCCTCTCAGAAAAACCTGGAAAGTGCTCCATGAACTCAAGAAAGTGAAATGTACTGTGTACAAAGTAATAGCAATATTATGGGATGATCATCTACGACTTCTATTTTCAGCAATACAGTAATCCAAGATAACTTTAAAAGATTTATGATGAAAAATGCTATCCATACCAAGAGAAAGAACTGATTATATCTGAATATAAATTGAAGCATACTTTTCTTTATCTTTCTTAAGGGTTTTTTTTGGGGGGGTAGGGAGAATGTGTTCTTTTGCAACATGAGTTTTTAGAAATGTTTTACATAGCTTCACATGTGTCTTCTCAATCATATGGGTAAGAAGGAAGAGAATGTGGAACTCAAAGTTTTAGAAACAAATGTAAAAAATCATTTTACATGTAACTGGGGAAAATAACAATATTTTTAAAAATCAAAACATTTGTCAATCACTTAGTATATGCTAGTAACGGGAATCTAAAGACAAATATGAGGCAGTCCCTGCCTATAATAGATTTATATTTTAACAGGTAAGATAACATACATATCTGTTGGCATGGATAATGGACAGTGATAAAAGCTAAAGCTTTGATTTGATTGCTATAATGAACTCAAGGCAAAAGAATCTTCCCCTACATGTTGCACCATCTCTAAAAGCAAGTTTCTATCTATTAATGGCATGCCACATTTTAACTATCTGAAAACACATGCAAAACATAGAACAAGATAAATTGGAAGCAACTCAAATATTTAAAAGGGAAACAAATTGTTTTCTTCACAATAGTACCATAAATAAAGGAGTGCATATTATTATCCACATTTTATATATTAAGAAACTGATGATATTTATTCTTCTTTGATATCCCCAAGTAAAGACAGTCATTGCCTTTTTTTTTAAACTAGATAGATAATTTGATCTTTGTTCTGTAAAATACTTTGTGTCTGTTACCAGCTTAATCTGAATTCTAACTCTTCCCATCACACCCACCCGCCATTCCAAAATTCTTCTCTTGAAACAAGGCTTCTTAGCTGAGACATATAGTCACAAATTTTCCTTTACTTCCATTCAACTCCCAAAAGAATAAATAGATAAATTTCCTTAATTTTGAAGGGAAAAATTCTTTTTCCATTCAATTAAACTCATTAAAAAGCATTAAATATAACTTCTTTCCTTTAAAAATTGTATGTATTTTATTTTATGAATTTAAAATAATTATTCCAAGAAGGCTTCCATAGCCCTCAATAGACTGCTTTTAAGGGGTCCATGACATAATAATGGGTAAGAACTCATTTTAGAAAGCAGTTTGCTTTTTTCTTTAAAAATTGTTATGTTGAAGAAACCAGTCACTATTTTGAAGATAAATAGAAAATCCTTTGAAACTCATCTTTCCTATTCATCTGGTTCTATGACTCTTTTTCCCCTAGCATACACAAAAATATACTTATTTCCTTATAACTATATTTCTTTAATTAACCATTCAATTGAATATACATTTTGTATTTCTATTCATATGTATATATGTGAATTTGTGTTCATGTTTAATTTCACATACAAAAATAGACAAAATTTATTTTTACAGAACTTACACACATGAATAGATGCATTTTAAATAAGTACATTTCAATATTAGCACCATGTAATTTATAAAATTTGAACAAGTATTGTTCAGTTGTTCAAAGGCTGAACAATTTATAAAGGTTTGAAAAAGTATAGAAGAAAATGTGATATAGCTGGCTCAGTGCCTCAGCATCAAGAGAATCTAGCTTGTGACCAACAGACAAGATCTAACTTTAAATGATTATCATATTCCATGTCTCTATAGTCTTTTTTGTAAACCATATCTTATGCTCATAAGAACTCCAGATTAGGAAACATCATAGCATCACATCTTAATTTCTGCTATAATATCTTTTCTTTAATATTTGTAAAAATCTTTTTATTTTCAAAAACTTGTAAGAAATGCATATTAAAATGGAAGAGATCAAATTAACTGAAAGAAGTTATAAAGGTAATTTGAATTTCTAAAGCAATTTTTTTCAAAATGCTTGTGCATCTATTATTTGAATGTTCCTTAAGCAAGTTTTTTTTAGTAAAAACATGTGTTGGATCAATGCAAAATTTAAGTTTAGCCTAGTTAACAAATTTTGACTCCTATTACATGGGGAAGCTATGTGCTTTCTGAACTGGAAGCTATAACTCATAAATCATCTTGTCTTAACACATTTTATTTGTTCATATTAGTCACTCTTCATCTAATTAGTTACATTTGAGATTATAACAGAAAAAAGTATATATTGAATTGTTTCTTGGTATATAGTTCATCTTTGAGCTCATAAAAGTTCATATATAGAAAGCTAATTCATTTAGTCCAACCCCTTCAAGTTGTTAGACTCTTAATCCTTTAAAGTGAAAAAGATCCTGAAAATCACCAAAAATAAGTTATAAATTCCAAATATTTTTACGTGAGAAGTCCTGGAATATTAAATTAGATTCTTATTGAGTATCCATTTCCACATAATCTTTTTTTTCAATGATATATAGTTCTTGTGTGATTCCTTGCCTACTTTCTCAAACCACAACATAGTATATTTTAATTCATAATCAGAAAGCCTGAATTCCAGTCTTGTAACTGGAACTAGCTAGCTGTTTAACTTTAAGCAATTCATTTAATCTCTCTGAGCCTCAGTTTCCTCATCTCTTAAGTGTGGATAATAATAATCTGTTACCTCATAGGGCTGTTATGAGGATCAAATATAATTAAATAGGAGAAAATGCCTTGCAAAGTGTTGAATTATACACCTATTAAGGATGGTATTAGGATCATAGGATCATAAATTTAAAGCTGGAAGAGACAGACATTCCAGGCCATCCAGTCTGTTGTTTATTCACTTCAGTAATGCCTAATTCTTATTGCTCCCATTTGGGAGCAAAGATACTGGAGTGGTTTACTCATTTCCTTCTTCATCTCATTTTACAGATGAGGAAATGGAAGCAAACAAGGTTATGTGACTTGCCAGAATCACATAAAAGTAAATGCCTGAGGCTAGATTTGGTTCATGGAGATGAGTCTTCCTGGCTTCAGACCTGGCACTGTATTTATTGTACTGCTTAGTCTGTCTCCTTTTACAAATGTAGAAACTGAGGCCCGTTAAAATTGAGGGATTTGAGCCAAGGTCAAACAGATTGTTAATAGGAAAATAGGATTTCCACTTGGGATCCTTTGACTCCAAATTTAGCACTTTTTACAGCATACAGTACTGCCTTTAATGATTAAGCTATTATTATTAGACAGTGAGACAATTAGACGATTTACCATCTGATTAAAAAAAAACACACCTTATTAACAGAGAGAGCATTCTTGAACTGTATATTATAGGAGCAAGCTGTGCTTCACTCATACCTCATGAACCTCTAAGAGATTTGCTCCTTTACAGGGCACTGTACTAATGGAAATCCATAATGAGTGTAATAAATGATAATAGTAGACAAAAAGTAGAAATCTCATTTTATATTTATATGAGGGGAAAAGTATTGTGCTACTTAAAGGTACAGCTTATGTCACACAACTGCAAGAAATTTTTCCTTCTCCCACTTGTTTCTGCTCTCTCCCTCCATTTATGTGACCTTAAATGTCATATACGTGGCTCACCACCAAGAATAAATTCTTTCTACCTTTACCTCTCCCCTATCTGGTTTAGCATTTAGTGCAGTGTCTAATGCTTAGATGCTTAACGTTTGCATACTTCCCCTTATATTGTAAGCTCCTTGAAGACAGGGAGAACCTCTTTCCTCTTTTAGTATCTCTAGCACTGAACACAGTGCCTACCACATAGAGGCACTTAATAGACGTTTATTGATTGAATGCCTAATTTCCTTAGAACGCAGCTCAGGCACCAGCTCCTGTGGTGAAATCTTTTCAGATCCCTATCTTATCCAACTGTAGTGTGCTCCCTAATATGTCTTTTAATTCAGTTAATGTGTACGTACATGTATATATACACACATAGATATTTCTAGTTTGTCAATTAATCTACTACTGTTATATCTAGTGTTATGACATGGACCACTGCTATTTAGATAGATAGCTAGTGTTTATATAATGCTTTAATATTTATACATATTATCTTATTTTATCCTCATAATTGCCTTAAGCTGTAGGTTCTATTATTTATTCACATTTTACAGAAGAGTAAATTGAGATTGAGAGAGGTTGAATGACTTCCTCAGCATTATGTAATTAGTGTGTGGGGCTGAATTTGAACTTGGGGGATCAGCACTCTCTCCACTGCAGTAGTTAGCTTCCTAGAAAGAACTGTGTTATATATCTTCATCTTTTTTAAATATTGCAATCTCTCTCTCTCCTTTATCATTAGGATATAAGCTTATTGACATCAGGGAAAGTTTTTGTCTTTGTATTGTAGTATATAGCACAGTTCCATGAACATTCATTTTTTAGACCTATAATTTTTTTAGTTTGTGGATTCCTCCTGACCAAGCTCAATCAACAGCTGAGTTACTCCTTATATACTTGGAGAGTTTCTGGGAATTCTGAGAGGATAAGTGATATCTCCAAGGACACATGTCCAGGATGTTTGAGAGGTAGAACTATTCATTACGCCTTGCTGCCTCTCTTGTTGAAAAGACAGAATATCACCCAGAATATTCTTTACTATAATCCTTGTACTTAGGTCAGGTCTTCCTGTCTCTGGCCTAGCTGCCTCTCTAAAAAAAATAGGAGCTACTGTATTATTTTGCTAGTTGATTTGATCTTATTCTCATCTCATCATAAACACATGTAGTAGTTAATTTTTAAAGTCAGCCTTAACTTATTTTATTCTTATTGTTCCAAAGTTGTTTATAATAATAGTGTGATCACATATGAAGATCAATGACTAGATTCTTGTATATCTTATTTAGATTTGCTATTTTATTTAAGTAATGCTGTGTGTTTTTAAAACCAATTCTTCTTATAATTCTTATATTTTATGTAATTCTACATATTCTTATGAACCCAAAAAAATTTCAGACAATGTCACTTACACTAAATAGATACCAACATTATTCTTACGATGCTCATAGTTTCATGATATTTCCTTTGTAATGTTGATTGGTGTTTGCCAATTGTTGAGGCTGAATATTTGTGTTTCTTTGACAGTTATTATATGGTATGTCTTTTTGGTAGAGAATGTTTCTTTTATAGATTGCTTGAACATCAATTTTGTCATGCTTAATTAAGATTTGAAAGACAGTATACTGTGATGCTTAGAGAACTAGACTCAGAGTCAGGAAGGACTTAGTTTGAATGTGTGATTCCAGCCTCATTATTTAAACTTTCCATGATCTGGTAGGCTGCCTAAGACTAGAAATTGAAGAATGATGGCAGATTTACTTTAATAGAATATATTTCCTCACTGGAAATTACCTAGACCAATAATAGACCCTTTATAAAAAAGTCAAAATTTATAGTATCAAAGTTATTTTAAGACTATGTGGTTGTCATAATTCAGGTATTAGTCTAAGTAATTTTGAATACTTTTTTGCAAAATGGACAGAGGAAGTATTGTATATGCTTTGGAAACACTTTTGGTGCCCCTAGCAAAAGAAAAAAAAAAGAACGTGATGAATACCTGAAAGAGTATAAGATATAAAGCAACATATACTTTGGATTTATAAAGATGTTTCTTATATTATTTATTTATTTTGTGCAACAATTCTAGATAATAAATGTAATTTCTGATTTTTCCATAAGGCATATCATTCTTTCTTTCTGCAATGTCAACTCTGTCAATTTCATAGAATTGTTTTTAGGAAACTGCTTTGTAAACTTTTTAGTATATGGATACCTCCTAACCAAGCTTGTACTTGTTACAGTTAGAAAATAATATTAGTATGAGTATTTAGCATTCTATGGTTATCTTAGGTTCCTGGCTTCCTTTATGTTCCAACTAAAATCCCACTTACAGCATCTAACTATTACAGTTGATAGAGCATGGGACTTGTAGTCAAAAAGACCTGAGTTCAAATCATTCTCCTCTTCCCCCCCATCCCCAACTTACTAGCTGTGTTACCCTGGGCAAGTCACTTAATTCTGTTTGCTAAACCAATCCAGTATCTTTGTCAATAATATCCCAAGGGATTCATGAAGAATGAGAAATGAATGAAATGACTAATCAACAAAATCCTACCTTCCATAGGAAACCTTTTCCAACTCTTTTTAACAATAACAGTTCCCTCTCCATTAAGTATTTCCTATTTATCCTGTATGTATTGTGCTTTGCAAATATTTGTGAGCATGTCCTTTGTCCTCCCATTAGATTGTAAACTTCTTGAGGACAGGTTCTTTTGCCTCTTTCTGTATACCTAATGCTTAGAACAGTGTCTGGCCCATAGTAGGAACTTAATAAATTGAGCTGAAATTTTGCTGTTTATTATGTTTCTTCTTGGTACAAAGCTTATCTTCCTCAATAGACTATAAGTTACTCAAGGGCAGAGAAAAACTATGATAGTTAATTAAGGCACTAAAATAAAATTCTAGATTACCAAAGGAAAAAAAATTCAAAGTATTATTCTACTCATTGTTACCTGAAATATTTATATTTATTCATTGAAGATGGATTACTTGTTTTATGTCTCCATGCCCCTAACAATGTGCTTTAGTGACATTTATCTTCATGGTAACTCATTAATAGAAAAATATACATCTACACACATACATACATATCTATATCTATATCTATATCTATATCTATATCTATATCTATATCTATATTACTTCCATTATTAAATTATTTGCCTTATTTAAGTAGATGAACTACAATTATTATTATCATGTATAGAGTAAACGAAGCCTGCTCCAACCTAATAATTTTCCATGCCATCAGTGTATCATAAGCAAACATTGCTGTGGTGGTGTTTATTCCTTTGTCTGAAAAGGTTATAGAATGATTCAGAATTGCCCTCTTATAATGTTGTTTCACCTCACTTCATATTTTTTCAAAACCAATTAAAGACATTATGTAGGACTTGCATGTATAGTGAAAAGTCTTTATCATCTTTATTATAGGAACACGGCATATGTTCTTGTTAAAGATAATTTCAAAACCTTTTGCAAACAATGGAATATTTAAATATATGTGTAACTCTAATATTTATTTTATATTTAAAGATATAGCATTTAATCTATAATATTTTCAGTTACAGGTAATAAAAAAGAAAACCACTTGTTACAGAATTAGGGTATGCTTGGACCTGATGCAATGCGAAGCTTATGCCAAACCATTTGAACAAGTAGTCAAATATGGATATGATAAATAATATTAGGGTGAAGGAAAAAAAACACTCTGGATATATGTATGTGCACATATATATGTATATATATACATATATACATATATGTATATATATACATATATATGCATGTATATATGTATATATTTATACACACACATGGTATAAAAAGGAAAAAAGAAGCTGCTAAAAGAAAAGACCAAAATTAAGCATAAATAAATAATTTGAAGAATTTATGGCTCATGATTATTATACCAAGAAATATATGAATTGGTCATCAGATCAAAAGTAGGAAAAAATTCATCATTATATGCTCAGTCTGGGAAGGTTTTATTAATTTTCACCAGGGATTGTTTTTATATAAAATATCAAATTTTCTTGAGTACAAGAAATGAGCCAAAATGTTTGTGGCATCACAGTGTATAGGGAACAAATGATAACCCTATATTGAAAAGTAGAAAAGAATTCTATTCTCTAAATCATCAACATTAACTCTAGAAACACAGAACTTTGTGTATAGTATCATTTCATCTAGGTTTCCATGAGGCACACATTTTTATTTATTATGAGCACAGAAGTTATGAGTTAGGGAAATAATAGCAACAACAATAACTACTAGCACTTATAGTATATGTTAAAGTTTTTAAAGCACTATATGATATCTAATTTTATCCTTATAACTATGAGAAGCAGATGCAGATTCTTGATTTTACAGATAAAGAAATTGAGGTAAACAGAGGTTGTTACTTGCCTATGTTCACTGAAATAATTACTTTATGAGATTAGAATTGATACCACTTTTCTTACTCCAGGTTTTTTGTGACACCCAGCTTCTGAAATAGAGGGATGAGATTGTTGATGGACTCAGTCATTTAGTCAATCAGGCATTGTGTTAAACAGTAGGGATACAAAAGAGGCAAAAGATGATCCCTGCCTTCGGAGAGCTTACATCTCATGGTAGAAACAACATGCAAATATATATAAAGCAAACTATATAAAAGAGTAAATAATGACTTCAATTTTTGAAATGTTTAGTTTGTTTTCTAATAAACATCCAGTTCAGATATCTAAAAGGAAGTTGGAGAGATAAAAATTGAAGTCAGCAGAAAGTTTGGGTTAGGAAATGTAAATTTGAAAATCATCAACAGAGATATGGTAATTAAATCCATGGGAGCTGATGAAATTATCAATAAAAAATGGACAGAAAAGAGAAGAAAACTGAGAACAGAACCTTCAATAATTCCTATAGTAAGCAGTCAAGTTCTGTAAAAGAGTACAATAAGTAAGACAAAGAAAGAGTGATCAGATGGATTAAAGGAAGAACTAAGATAGAATGATGCCCTGAAATTTTGAGAAAAAAAAAGAGTATCAAGCAGGAAAAAGTGATCATCAGTGACAGAGGCAGCAAAGAGGTCAGAGGAGAATGAAAATTGAGAAAAGACCATTTGATTTGGCAACTAAGAGACCATTAATAACTTGAAAAGAGCAGTTTCTGCAAAATGATATTGTTGGAACCTGAATTTTAAAGGGGGGTTAAGAAATGAGAGAAGAGACTTCCGGCCAAGATGGCGGTGTGGAGGCAGACATTTGCTTGAGCTCCGTGTTTTCTCTCAGGACTTACTTCATGACAAGCCTCAGAGTTAATGCTTGACCGGAAAAGAAATCCACAAATAATCACCAAGAGAAGACATCCTTGAAATTCACCAGAGAAGGTCTGTGTTTGCTCGGGGAAGGGTCAATCAGACTGGGCACAGACTGAGGGCAGGGAGCCAGAGCAAGACAGGCAGCTCACACAGTTCAGACTGGAGGGGGGAGGGGTGCTATCTCTTCCATTTCTGCAAAAAGACTTTTATTCCAGTATAGATGTTCCATCTTGGCAGCAAACCAGGAGCAGCAGAGAGGGAGTAAACACTGGAGGCGAAGAATAAAACCCGGGAAAGCTAGTGTCTCTCTGATCCGGCCACCCCCACCCGGAGTAACTCAGCACATTCTTAGAGCCTCAGAGCACAGACGAAGCTCAGCCATCACTGTCCTGTTAGTGCCTCGCTGCTGTCTCCCACAGTCTGTAGAGAAGCCCAGTAACACCATCCAGCTCCATCCCCCCCCAGAAACAGACCAATTGTTTATCTTGTCAATTTGTTTTCTTCAAGTCCCACTCTGACAAAATTAAAAAAAAAAAAATTAAAAGGGCTCTAACCATTGACAGCTACTGTCAATGAAAGCTACTGAGAGAGCAGACTTCAAACACTGAGGAGACTTAACAGCAGACTGTCTCCAGAGGACTCCCCTAAGGGGGATATAATCTGTTCCTCAATATATAAGAGTCTCATAGAGGAAATCAAAAAGGCTCTCACAAGAGAGCTAGAAGAGAAATGGGAAAAGGAAAGGGAAATTTGGCAAGAGAGCCTGGAGAAGTCATCCCAGGCATTTAAAGACAGAGTGGATAAAGAAATCAAATCATTGAGAAACAAAATTAGTGAATAGGAAAAGGTAAACAACTCCAAGGAAAACAGGATTAGTGAATTGGAAAATGTAAACAACTCCAAGGAAAACAGGATTAATGAACTGGAAAAAGAAAACAGCTCTCTAAAAAATGAAATGGATGAAATGCAAAAAAATTCCATAGAACAAAACAACTCACTTAAAAACCCAATTAGACAATTACAAAAAGATATTAAAAAAAAAGTGAGTGAAGAAAATACATCATTGAAAATTAGACTCAAACAAGTAGAAATGAATGACTCAAGGAGAAACCAAGAAGTAGTCAAGCAAAACCAGAAAAGTGAAACAATTGAAAAGAATGTATAGACCTTTTGGAAAGACAACAGACCTGGAAAACAGATCCAGGAGAGACAATTTGAGAATAATCAGACTTCCTGAAAAATGTGAGGAAAAAAAAAAGAGCCTGGACACTATTTTCCAGGAAATTATCAAAGAGAACCGCCCAGATGTTTTGGAAACAGAGGGTAAAATAGACATTGAAAAAATTAATCGATCACCTACAGAAAGGGACCCTAAAATCAAAACGCCAAGAAATATAGTGGCCAAGTTCAAGAACCATCAGACGAAGTAAAAAATATTGGAAGCTGCTAGAAAAAAGCAATTTAGATATGGAGGAGCCACAATAAGGATAACGCAGGATCTAGCAGCGTCCACATTAAAAGAACAAAGGGCCTGGAATATGATATTCCAAAAGGCTAAGGAACTTGGTATGCAGCCAAGAATAACTTACCCAGCAAAAATGAGCATCTTTTTTCCAGGGAAGAAGATGGACATTTAACAAAATAAATGAATTCCATCTATTCTTGATGAAAAAACCATATCTACACAAAATGTTTGATCTTCAAATATAGAACTAAAGAGATTTCTAAAAAGGTAAAAAGAAATCTTGAGAACTACATTTCTGTCATAAAGATATATAAAGAACACATGTATAATTTGTCCTAGAAACTAGAGGTGGAAAGGAAATTCTATCATAAAAAAAGGGTAAAGTGGTGCTACTACATCACAGGAAGGGGCTAAAGTAACCTATTATATCTGAGAGAAAGAAAGGAGGGGGGATGAACATAGTGTGTATCAATAGACATATTCGATTTATGGTGAAACTTCTTCCACTTCATAGAAAAGTGAGAGGGAAGGAGTAAGCTAAGGGGAGGGAATACAGAAATTGTGAGAAAAAGTGGTAAAATAGGAAGAGGAACTTTAAGGTCGGGGAGGGATACTAAAAAGGGAGGGCTGTGAAAAGCAAGTGGTGTTCACAAGTTTAATACTGGGTAGGGGGGTAAGAGGAAAAGAAAGGAGAAAAGCATAAGCAGTGGTTAAGAGGATGGCAAGCAATATAGAATTAGTCATTCTAACCATAACTGTGAATGGGGTAAACTCCCTCATAAAGAGGAAGCAGTTAGCAGACTGGATTAAAAGCCAGAATCCTAGTATATGTTGTTTACAGGAAACACACCTGAAACAGGGTGATACATTCAAAATAAAAGTAAAAGGGTGGAGCAGAATCTATTATGCTTCAGGTGAAGCTAAAAAAGCAGGGGTAGCCATCCTCATCTCACATCAAGCAAAAACAAAAATTGATCTAATTAAAAGAGGCATTATATCCTGCTAAAGGGTAGCATAGATAATGAAGCAGTATCAATATTCAACATATACACACCAAGTGGTGCAGCATCTAAATTCTTAAAAGAGAAATTAAGAGAGCTGCAAAAAGAAATAGACAGCAAAACTATAATAGTGGGAGATCTCAACCTGCACTCTCAGAATTAGATAAATCAAACCACAAAATAAATAAGAAAGAAGTCAAAGAGGTAAATAGAATATTAGAAAAGTTTGATATGATAGATCTTTGGCGAAAGCTAAATGGAGACAGAAAGATGTATACTTTCTTCTCAGCAATTCATGGAACCTATACAAAAATTGATCATATACTAGGACATAAAAACCTCAAAATCAAATGCAGTAAGGCAGAAATAGTAAATGCATCCTTTTCAGACCACAATGCAATGAAAATTACATTCAATAAAAAGCCAGGGGAAAATAGACCAAAAAATAATTGGAAACTAAATAATCTTATACTAAAGAATGATTGTGTAAAACAGCAAATCATAGACATAATTAATAACTTCACCCAAGAAAATGAAAATAATGAGGCATTACACCAAAATGTGTGGGATACAGCCAAGGCAGTAATAAGGGGAAGTTTTATATCTCTAGAGGCCTACTTGCATAAAACAGAGAAAAAAAAGGTTAACAAATGCTAGAAATGGAACCCCCAGATAAACACAAAACTTGAAATTCTAAAAAATAAAAGGTGAGATTAGTAAAACTGAAAGTAAAAAACTATTGAATTAATTAATAAAACTAAGAGTTGGTTCTATGAAAAAACCAACAAAATAGACAAACCCTTTGTAAATTTGATTAAAAAAAGGAAAGAGGAAAAGCAAATTGTTCGTCTTAAAAATGAAAAGGGAGAACTCACCACTAATGAAGAGGAAATTAGAACAATAGTGAGGAGCTACTTTGCTCAATTTTATGCCAATAAATTTGATAAATTAAATGAAATGGAAGAATACCTTCAAAAATATAGCTTGCCCAGATTAACAGAGGAAGAAGCAAATAGTCTAAATAGTCCCATTTCAGAAAAAAGAAATAGAACAAGCTATTAACCAACTCCCTAAGAAAAAATTCCCAGGACCAGATGCATTTACATGTGAATTCTACCAAACATTTAAAGAACAACTCACTCCAATGTTATATAAACTATTTGAAAAAATAGGGATTGAAGGAGTCTTACCAAATTCCTTTTATGACATAGACATGGTACTGATACCTAAACCAGTTAGGCTGAAAACAGACAAAGAAAATTATAGACCAATCTCCCTAATGAATATTGATGCTAAAATCTTAAATAAAATATTAGCAAAAAGACTACAGAAAATCCTCCCCAGGATAATACACCATGACCAAGTGGAATTTATACCAGGAATGCAGGACTGGTTCAATATTAGGAAAACTATTAGCATAATCGACTATATCAATAACCAAATTAACAAAAACCATATGATCATCTCAATAGATGCAGAAAAAGCATTTGATAAAATCCAACATCCATTCCTACTAAAAACACTTGAGAGTATAGGAATACATGGACTATTCCTTAAAATAATAAGGAGCATATATTTAAAACCGTCAGTAAACATCATATGTAATGTCAATAAACTGGAACCTTTCCCAGTAAGATCAGGAGTGAAACAAGGTTGCCCACTATCACCATTACTATTCAATATTGTACTAGAAACGCTAGCCTTGGCAGTAAGAGCCGAGAAAGAGATTCAAGGAATTAGAGTAGGTAATGAGGAAATCAAACTATCACTCTTTGCAGATCACATGATGGTGTTCTTAGAGAACCCCAAAGACTCTGCTAAAAAGTTATTAGAAATAATTCAGAACTTTAGCAAAGTTGCAGGATGCAAAATAAACCCACATAAATCCTCAGCATTTTTATACATTACCAACACAATCCAACAGCAAGAGATACAAAGAGAAATTCCATTCAAAATAACAATCGATAGTATAAAATATTTGGGAATATATCTACCAAAGGAAAGTCAGGAATTATATGAGCAAAATTACAAAACATTTGCCACAAAAATAAAGTCAGATTTAAATAATTGGAAAGACATTAAGTGCTCTTGGATAGGCCGAGGGAATATAATCAAGATAACAATACTCCTTAAACTAATCTATTTATTTAGTGCTATACCAATCAGACTCCCAAGAAACTATTTTAATGACTTAGAAAAAATAACAACAAAATTCATATGGAAGAACAAAGGTGGTCTAGCTGTACCTGATCTAGAACTATATTATAAAGCAACAGTCACCAAAACCATTTGGTATTAGCTAAGAAATGGACTAGTTGATCAGTGGAATAGGTTAGGTTCCCGGGACAAGATAGTTAATAAAAATAGCAATCTATTCTCCAGAAGCTGCCGATCACTCTCTGGGAAGAGATCTGCTGTGTCAACTCAAATCTCTCAGACAGATTCTTCTTCCTGTAGAGAACCATTGTCTCCAGGCAGATGCCTTTAACTCTTGTCCAGAGAAGTGACTTCCCTTCAGAGAGCTCCGTCAAGCCTGATATAGTGCAGAGATTCTCCTATCTCTGGAGTGCTGTCCTCTTTTATCCTCCCAGAGAATGGGCGTGGGATAATGCAAGGGCTTCTGGGAAAAAGTACTCCAACCAATGAGCTTGCTCCTCTTAGAATTCCTAAGGTATAAATTCCCTTTAAAGGCCCAAACCAAAAGTCTGAGCCAGAGAACTGTCAAGTCACCCTGAGTTCTCACCTTGTAATTGTCCAGACAACCTGAATTCTCACCTTGTCACTGTCCAGACAACCTGAGTTCTCACCTAGCAATCCTAACAATCTAGTGTTTGATACACCCAAAGATCCCAACTTTTGGGATAAGAATTCATTATTTGACAAAAACTGCTGGGAAAACTGGAAATTAGTATGGCAGAAACTAGGCATGGACCCACATTTAATACTACATACTAAGATAAGATCAAAATGGGTCCATGATTTAGGCATAAAGAACGAGATCATAAATAAATTAAAGGATCATAGGATAGTTTACCTCTCAGACTTGTGGAGGAAGAAGGAATTTGTGACCAAAGGAGAACTAGAGATCGTTATTGATCACAAAATAGAAAAATTTGATTACATCAAATTTAAAACCTTTTGTACAAACAATGTGCAAACAAGATTAGAAGGGAAATAACAAATTGGGAAAACATTTTTACAGTTAAAGTTTCTGATAAAGGCCTCATCTCCAAAATATACAAAGAATTGACTCTAATTTATAAGAAATCAAGCTATTCTCCAATTGATAAGTGGTCAAAAGATATGAACAGACAATTTTCAGATGATGAAATTGAAACTATTTCCACTCATATGAAAGAGTGTTCCAAATCACTATTGATCAGAGAAATGCAAATTAAGACAACTCTGAGATATCATTACACACCTGTCAGATTGGCTAAGATGACAGGAACAAATAATGATGAATCTTGGAGGGGATGTGGAAAAACTGGGCATTGTTGGTGGAGTTGTGAAAGAATCCATCTATTCTGGAGAGCAAGCTGGAATTATGCCCAAAAAGTTATCAAACTGCATACTCTTTTACCCAGCAGTGCTACTACTGGGCTTATCCCAAGGAAATTCTAAAGAAGGGTAAGGGACCTGTATGTGCCAAAATGTTTGTGGCAGCCCTTTTTGTAGTGGCTAGAAACTGGAAAATGAATGGATGCCCATCAATTGGAGAATGATTGGGTAAATTACATTATATGAATGTTATGGAATATTATTGTTGTGTAAGAAATGAATACAGAGAGGCTTGGAGAGACTTACATTAATTGATGCTGAGTGAAACGAGCAGAACTAGGAGATCATTATACACTTCAACAATGATACTGTATGAGGATGTATTCTGATGGAAGTGGATATTTTCAACATAGAGAAGAGCTAATCCAATTCCAATTGATCAATGATGAACAGAAAAGGAACACTGGGAATTGAGTGTAAACTGTTAGCATTTTTTGTTTTTCTCCCCAGATTATTTTTACCTTCCGAATCCAATTCTTCCTTTGCAACAACAACAACAATAAAATTCGGCTCTGCACATATATATATATTGTACCTAGGATATACTATAATATATTTAATATTTATGGGAATGCCTGCCATCTAGGTGAGGGGGTGGAGGGAAGGAGGGGAATAATTTGGAACAGAAGGGGGTACAAGGGATAATGTAGTAAAAAAAATTACCTATGCATATGTACTGTCAAAAATGTTATAATTATAAAATTAATAAAAAAGACAATAAAAGAAAAAGGAAAAAAAAAGAAATGAGAGAAGAAAAAGTAGAGACACCTACTGTGGATAGTTTTTTGGAGATCTTTAGCTAGAGGGGACATAAACGAAAAAGTCAATAGTTAGTGGGAATGGAAGAATCAAGTAAAATTTTTTCAGAATGGGGAAAATATGGTGTAGACAATACGAAATGAGCCCATCTACAGGGAGAAACTGAAAATGAAAAAGTGGGAATTAAAGAGAGTGCAGTCATTTGGAAGAGATGGTATGGAATGTGATAACTAGACTAAATAGAAAGAGTGTTAGTAAATTAAGGTCACTTCAGCATGGTGAGGAAGTAGAGTAGCAAAAGGCATCTGAATATGGGAGTGTTGCTCAATTCAGAAGTAGAGATTTTTTTAGAAGTTGGTGATTTTATGGATGTGGTTGTTTGACCTAAGAAAGTTGAAAATTAAGACTTTAAAACTATGTAAATGTTTTATGAGCAAAATGAAACACTTATCATTTCAAGTATCTAAGACTTGTAGTGGTCAGTGAATAGAAATTATTGTTCCATAAGCCAGCCACACAATCTTTTTCTAAAAGTTTTTCACATATCCTATTTTCCTAAAACCTATTTTTTTCTGAGCAAAAGTTTTATTACACTAACTCTCTACTATTTTAGATAAGAAGAAAATTAGCTAATATTCAAATATAAAGTTAAAAATAAGGGTTGTTTGGCTTTGGGAAAGTTACTGGCAACATTCATATAACTAAATCCTGCTGCTTATGGCTCTTTCGTTTATAAAACATCAGTTAGAAATCAGTTTAAAAAGACATGATAATTTTGGTTTTTCTGCAGCTGAAAATATAGAAGTATAATTCCTGAATCCCATCTTAAATGGGAAAGGGAAAAAAATCTCTTGTTCTGTTGAACTCCATCAAAAACTTGCCATTGTCTTTTTCTCTTGGTCTTTCACTAAAAGAACAAATAAAATATCATGATTACTTGTAGAAGTGGGAAGAACTGAAGGAATTGCTAAAGATTTTATTTATGAAGATGCAAAACATTTGGATACTTCTTCCTTTCTAATTTCAGAAAATTCCTTTGACCAGTCTTGAACAAAAGGAAGGCTAGTCTCTTTAAGTTAAAAACAGAAGTAGGAATGAGAAACATTAATGAAAAAATATAGTAGTTACTCATTGTTTGATTTTTCTATAATCTTGCTTGGAAAAAAGTAATAAAAATAATAGAATCACAAGTTCCTAGAGCTAGAGTTTGAGTGAAAATCTGAGGCCATCTAGCTTATACCTCTTTTTTACAGGTAACTGAGGCTCAGGAGAGGCCAAGTTCCTAAATGTCATATAGGTAGTAACTGGTAAAGATACAATTTGAACCACTTCTGACTTCAAAGCCAATGCTTTAAAAAAAAAAAGTGTTTTTTTTCTCTTAAATAATTAAAAGTATTCTTAAGCAATTTGCATAAGTTGGTGACTTCCACTTAGAAGACTTTGGGAATTAAGGATTTCAGAAGATTATTTTTCAGTACCACACAGTTAAATAAATCACATCTACTCAGTGCCTTTTTCCTACTGCTAAAATTTTCCCCTGCTTAATTTTTCTAATGTCTGTAATTAAGTTCTCCACAGGCTCCTTAGATTAGAGATTGTTTTCACCATTCATAAAACAAGCAAACATACTTATGCTCTGGTGAATAAAGGTTTTCCCAAGATTTTTTTTCAGCTTTCAGTTAAAATCCACTTTTTTGCATGAGTTTACAATAAGTACTAAACTGTATAATACCTTAGGAAATATACAAAGAATATTTAATCCAGCAGAATAATTTGTGAAATCTATTTGCTTGAAATTAACACATACTAATATGTCAGACTTTTTATTCATCTGCATTCACTTATTGATCAATGTCTAATTAAATTTAGAAATCTTCCCTCAAACAATTTTGAGGGATCATTCTTGACTCAGGTTTAGAGTCTGGACTCAGTGTTTATTGCATTATTAATAATTTTGTTTCTGAAGTATAGTTTTCCCCTCATTTTATACCATTATGTGTACATGAGTGAAATAAGTTTATAGAATTGTGTTTTTGCTTTCTCCTGCCTATGCTTTCTCCCAAATTCACCCTACTTCCCCCTGACCAATTTACTCTTTATTTAATACTTGTAAGACTTGTAAGAAATAGAACTTATTTCTGTTGTGAAATGGTCATTCAAATTTGTAAGATTACTTTTTATTTGAAAAATTTAAGAAACTGTCGTTTAGTTACCTTGATTTCTGAGGAAATTGAAAATATCTAGAAATAACTTTGAAATATAAAATTTAAATTGCATTAAGTGTTGTGTTAAATGAGTGAAAAATGGGGCTTTTCTTTCTTTTGGAAAAGGACAATGAAACACCATGAAAAAGGTAGATGTGTTTATTACTGTGGATAACAATTTTTGTTATATTAATTGAGTTAGAGCCGGTACTTATATTCTTATCCTCTGAAGGTTAAGACTTATAGGACTTAAATATTTTCCCTCAGACACCTGACTTGATACTGTTTGAAAGGGAAATGAACTTCCTGGCTTTTTCATGATGTGAAGCTCCTTGTTGAAATTAAAAGTGAATATAAATTCAACAAGTTTAAGGGAGCTAATTTGGATAATTTTGTCATTTTTTAAAGTGGTGCTATATAACAAATTCACATACACATACACACACACACACATGATCACGTAGTGGGCATTTATTTATCTTTGCAGATGTAAAAGATGTCTTTCTTTAGGCAATGCATATAATATGAAGACTTGGATGTGGCTGTAAAAACAACAGCAATAATATTATAATAAATTATATTTCCATTCTGTATTTTCAAGGCGTTTTTTGTGTTTATATATATACATATATATACATATGTATATGTTTCTACAATAACTCCAGATTTGGAGGTTAGAAATAAAAGTGAAGTACCCTTAAAAGTATCACATGATGGCACTGTTTCCATTTCCACATTCAATATTATGAAATCAAGTTATCATAAACTGGCATTAAAAATGGTGTGCAATATCAATGTATTGATATAATTTACATAAAATAAAATTCTAACCATTATGGTTATAAATATAGGCATTCAAATATATCCATAGATTCTTCAGAAAGCATTTTGTATATTTTTGTTTTCTCTTATTTTGATTATAGAGAAACAAATTTAGGATATTTGATTTTTAATGCTACAGTAGGCATATTAATTGAGAACTTAAATCATTTATTAATTATTTTGTTTAAATAAAAAATTGTTATGTTTTTCTTTAGTTAGGCAAGAAAATGGTTACATATTGTATGCAATATTTTTAACATAAATTAGATCATTAATTCAAAAACATTTTGGAGAAATAGAACAGAAATAACTTCAAATGTTAGGAGTGTAAGAAGGCACAGTATCAGGCAATCAATAAAGTAAAAGTTCAAGTATTATTGTCAATAAAATATAAATGTAAATAAGACTGTCATTTGAGGAATATAGACTTTCAGATGTTCAATATTACAGATACTGTATGTATTGTGTGTGAATGAGTGTATATGGATGCAAAGATATATATATATATATATTTTTCCCTTTACAAAGTGAAAACCATAAATGTGATGTTCATTTATATTAAATGAAACACAATTGATTTGACAGCAGAGATAATTACAGATGAATCATTAGAATTCGTATTAGAACTCGTCACCAAATTTTATCCCTAATGTAGTTTTAGCTATAACAGGTACTAATGCATCTTCACAGTAGCAGAAATATTGTAAAATGATATAGAGCTGTGAAAAAGAGAGAATGAATCCCACGATTAATGCTGAAGAAACTAATAGCCAGGACTTGGAACTGTGCCAAGCATGGTGCTCAGACTCCAATAATCTACTTTGTAAGTGTTAGCTTCTCTTAAACTGTATGACCATTTATTTTGATGTCAGTAAGGGGAAGAGGAAATGACTGGTCAAGAATTTAACTGATAGTGGTATGATCTTAATTATGGGGCAAAGAAGCACATCATGTAAGAAGTTCTGATATTAATCCATTCTTTTCAGCAGTGGGCATATAAATCATCACTGTTCCATCAGTGAGTAAAGAAAATAATTACAAAAGAAACAGTCCACTTAATAAAATGCTTTTTAAAAGTTTTGTGATAGTGAGTGGTGTGTTTTAACAATTTAAAGAAAATCATTTCTGTTGTTGAAAACAGCGACAAAAGACTTAACAGCATTCATTTGTTGAAATTAATTAAATGATTTCATTTGATGTTTAGAAGGTTTGCTTGGAGATAATAAAAATATGCTGTTTAAGTAAACTTTTATGAATGCTTTCCTTCACCTTATAATTTCAGGAAGATAAGGTCATAGTGTTTATTTCGGGAATGTTATAATCTTTATAATATATTATTTAATCCTAAAAATTTAGAAAAATAAAAATTTTGGTATTGTTTTAAAGATGTTTATTGGTCTAATGGTAGAGGTGATTTAACTTGGAACATTTAAACTATAAAAGAAAAAACATATATTTGCACACAGTCTATTCATTTGTTCATGTAATATAAAGGGGAAAAATCAGCATACCGAAGTAGGAGATTTCCATGCTCACTGTATTTCACCATGCAAATTACTTACAATTTCCAAATGCCAGTGTTACTTTTCAGGACAAATTTCATACAAAAGGAATTCAGTGATTATTCATCTAGTTTAATTAATTCAATTAAATAAGTCTGATGCTGTCAGGTGTTCTTTTAATAATTGAATCAACATGCAGATACATAATAAGCATAAAAGCGTTTCTATGGCTGCAGTTAATTTAGATCCAAAAGAATCTGCTATTCCTCTACATTTGATATAGATTATTCTATAATATTTCAGTAATGGGTTGCACAAAGGCTGGCTTTTAATTCTTTGCTTTCTCAAATGTCTTTATATATAATGGTTTAAAACAGAAGGTGTTTAAAAGAGGGTGACCTTTTTTCCATTACCATGGTTCCTATCATTAATGCATTATAATTTTCTTTAGAAGTCTAGAAAAATGTGTATGTATGCAGTATGTGGCAGGTGAGAACCGAAGTATGTTAGTAAAAATTTAGAATTATCTGTTAATACTTTTTTTAAAGAAAAAAAATATTCTTTGGATTCATTTTGATTGTATTTTACCCTCCAACCCCTATTAACCTTTGTATTAGTTTAAACTAACCTTATATGTTATATTCACTAGACTTAAAAGTTTGGGCATTTGTAATTAGAATGGTTACATTACTTAGGTGCTAAAGATAGTATGTCTTGTAACTAAATTTAAATTAAATAAAGTGTTACTTTATTTTGATCTCTGTCCAAAAGTAATAGCCAACTCTTACATATGGAATTAAATTATAGAACTATTTAATGATATATAAAAAAGAGTAAATGATTTACTTAGCTCTCAGTAGTGCTTGATGTCATAATTATTGTAAATATTAATTGCTGTGCTAAAAATGTAAGCAAGCCGATTTTATATTAGATGAAAAATGAAAATAGTCTGTGTACTGGTAAATAGATAATCATACAAAAGTAATTGGGGTTTTAAAACCCCAATCTATTCTGCCAGCATGAGCTCGTTTGCATGTTAATCACAAGAGTGATTTCCTACTTCACAAGGAAGTCCACACTCTTTCATAACCACTTTTAATTGCATTTAAAATGGTTCAGGGTTGTAACATTAGAAATGAAGGCGTATCTGTGTCAAATTAATAAAAATGTTCCTGAAAAATCTTTATAGACTATAAATACTGTAATATTTTAAGGGCTTCTATTTTTAATTGGAATATGTAGAGATCCATTACATAATTTCAGTGATATTAGTAATAGTGTAGTTATGGTATGATGGGCATTTAAAAAAATATGTGATCAGTGGAAATATAATCTTGAAGACAGAACAGTTTTATGTTAAACTTGTATTTGGAATTTTCTCCATATATAATTATAATAGAAAATTATTAAGTTTAAAACTGATATAATTTGGCAATACAATTGCAATCTCATACTATAGAAAATTTCTTGATAAAAATTAATTCACTATGAAACAATGTTTTGTGTTACTTAATTGCATAGGTTAGCTTTATAGATTTTCCTAGCAAATGATTTTATAATCATTGTAGAAATGCAGATTATTCTTAGTAAAATTCTGCAAGATCAACAAGAAATTTTAATTAATAAGATACTAAAAATGTTACGGTTGAACCATTATTTGTTAAACTTTACATTATGATTTAAGAATATTTTATTAATTATAGTTTTAAAATTCTATAATATAATAGAAAAACACATCCAATTTTTAAAATCTATGGTTGCTATTTTGGAAAAACATTAATCTCAGGTGTAATGAATTATCTCTAACAAAGTGAATGATGTTCTATTTTTTCACATGATGAAAATCAGTATAACAACTCTATAATCTATAAAAGGCAGGTGTCACAGTTAAATTATTCTCATAAGACAAAAAAGTATGGTTGCTTTTGGAGTAAAGTGGGTTAAGTTACTATTGTAAGTCTAATCAATCTTAAAGATGTAAAAACTAATTTTTTAGTTCTGCTTTTAAAAATTATATATATTAGAAGATGAAAAGTTTGAGCATTAAAGAAAAAATTGCTTACAATTTTAAAGAGGGTATATTTGCTTTCATCACCAGGTGTTCTTTCTAATATAAATGACCAAGATGATGTTTCCATAACATAGCTTGGGGTGCTCTGGAGATTAAAACTACCAAAACAGACCTATTAAATTTTTCATAGAGAGGGTCCACCAGGGATAATAAGCCAATATTCCTTGTCCCATATTCCAGATGTTTTATGTAATTCTGCATCTTTCTAAACCTAAATCGTAGCTTTTCCAGAAAAAAAAAGTGTTCTATGGAGACTAAGATGAAAGGAAAGAACTGTTGAAATGTTAATTTTACTATCTGCTGTTGAGGTCTGCTACCTTTTTGTATTTTTTTCTTACTCCCAGTAGCTTAGCTCTGTTTTATGAATGTTGTGGTATTTCAGTTGTTTGAAGTTTAGAAACTTGGAGCATGAGTTTGACTTAACAAAACACAGTGCCACATGTTCTATGACATGGTGATGGATGGATGATCTTTGATCCATGTGATTCCTTCTGTCCACTTCAGTGTATTGAGAATTATTAAAATATCCCCTAATTATGAAAACTATGAAGACCATTAGGTAAAATGTGTAAAAAAAAAGAAGGAAAATGAGATTTATTCCTTTTATGTTGTATAAGTTTTGTTAATTTTTATATATACAGTAAGGTTACTACAAAGTTGACAAAAATGAGCAGAAATTACCATGTTTTATTCTTTGTTTTTTTTTTTCTTTTAAGGAACACTATAATTCACCCTCCTCCATGGATCTGAAGCTTAGTTGTTTTTTTTTTGTTTTTGTTTTTTTCTGAGACATTAAGAAATTATTCCAGTTGCCCTTAGTAATGAATCAGTCCTAAGGTAACTAGTTTGAGTGAAGTTTTTTTGACCAGAAGCTTTAGACTAGTTATTCTCAAGCTGCTTTCTCTTTTCTTTGAATTAGAAGAGTTGGGTCTACATATGAACTTTGTGATTTTATAACTATGTAATTTATGGAAAGTTAGTTTACTTCTAAGACTTTCAGTTTTTACCTGCAAAAATGGACACTAATACTTGCACTACCAAAGTGACAATGTTGTTATAAAGATGAATTGGCATTGATGATACACTCTATTACAACAAAGTCCTGTACTTTATAAACCTTTAAGATCATAGTCACACACAGTATGACTATAGATTATATAGTCACATAAGATTGCCAGGCACAAATGATTTCATGTCAGCATGGCAGGAGATTCCATTGGATTATCCCACTTGGCCCTGTGTATTAGACTTAGGTAAAGGTGTAGATGACATGCTCATCAAATTTCTATATGACGTTGAATTGGAGGAGGAGCAGATGGAATATTAACATATTGGGTTCCAGAATCAGAATTAAAAAAAAAAAAAAAAAAAAACTTCACAGGCTAAAGCAGTGGACAAGATCTAATGAAATGACATCTAATAGGGATAAATTAAATTCTTACACTTGACTACCAAAAAAATTTCAAATTCACAAATAAACAGTGTGAGAAGGCATGGATAAATAATACTTTTATAAAGTAGGGATTTTAGCGATATCCAAACTTAATATGAATGGAAACCGTATTATGTGGCATTAAAAAAGCCAATGCATTGAGTTAAGTTTCAAGGGAAAAAAAAGTGATATACCTTCTTGTATTCTGCTTTTATTGTCTTCATCTAGAGTACTGCATTTCATTATGAGTTCTACAGTTTGAGAAAGATGTTGATAGTCTGGGTAATTTCCAAAGGGATGGCATCTAGGGTGGTAGAGAACTTTGATTGCATATCATTTGGAGGAATCAGGAATTTTTATCATGGAAAAGAGAAGACTTGAGAAATGATGATTTTGTCCAAATGTTTTATAGTCTGTAGCATAGGAGAGAGATTATTTGACTAGTTCTGTTTGACTTGAGAAGGCAGAAGCAAAAACAATAGTGGAAGGAAGCTGCCAAGAAGAAAATATAGGCTGTCTTGAAAAACGTGTTAATCATTAGAGCTGTACAAAAGGCAATGGAGTACCCTGAGAGAGTTAATTCCCATGTTGCTGATCTTAAAGCAGAGAATGAATGACCACTTTTTGTGTATGCTATAATGGGGATTCCCTTTGGATCTAGGTTAGATTATATGGCTCCTGGGATTCCTTCTAATTCTCAAATTCTGTGATTTCATGACTGTGATTGTGAACTCTTTTTGGAGAGAGTATATCCACATTGATGAAATCATTATTATTAAATGAGTTAACAAACAAAAATAGAGATCAAATGAGTTGACACACTAAGTGCTTTTCCCTATTAAAAAAAACTAGTCATCATAACTAGCATTTATATAAAACTTCAAAGTTTACCAATCCTTAACTTTTATTTAGCTCATTTGATTCTCAAAATAACCCTGTGAGGTGGTAGCT
Organism: Sminthopsis crassicaudata; assembly: GCF_048593235.1. Classification (NCBI taxonomy): domain Eukaryota; kingdom Metazoa; phylum Chordata; class Mammalia; order Dasyuromorphia; family Dasyuridae; genus Sminthopsis; species Sminthopsis crassicaudata. Next base: position 132,617,128 of record NC_133621.1, on the reverse strand, counting down.
GCTATTATTGTCTCTATTTTTCAGATGAAAAGACTACAGTTGAAAGAGGTTAGTTTTCCCTCTTGTACTTGTCCAAGAGGCATACAAGAAGTAAGTGAGGAAACTTCACTGAAGTATACTTTTTAGTCATAAACTTTTCTTATTGTTGTTATCTTACTGAATAACTAAAGCAAGAATATGATCATATATACGCTTATATATGTTTTTTCTTTCTTCTATTACATTTATTTTCTAAATTGTATTCAGAGGAAGATCTGATTTTTTCCGTGCTTATTTCTGTATGCCAAACTCATACAACACACACACACACACACACACACACACACACACACACACACACACAGAGTCATTTGAAAAATAAAGTGTCATTACTTTTTATGTATTATCATCAGCAGAATAAATTTCATACAGATAAAAGAGCATTGTACTTACAGTCAGTAAGATCTGAATTCAAAATCTCTACATATGACTTTTTATTGCTTGGATAACCCTACATCTTTATTTCTGAAACAGTTTGTGTATCTGCAAAACAAGCATTTGTCCATTGAATTAAACTGATCTCATCAGTTTGTCAGTTAATTTAGAAGTGGTCAGTTGATTCTAACAAATAGTTAACAAACAGTTAATAACTGTTAATTCATTCAGGACAATTGAACTGAATTTTTGGAAGGTTATTCCAATATATTTCTGTTATGTCATTTATTCCGATGGCTTTATTTTCCTGCTTAATTGCCAGTAAAAAATAACTTCATAATTAAAATTGGCATCCCTATCAGTCTCACTTTCTTTTAAATCTCAAAGCATCATGGTTATCATTTCTGTTTAGCACACATTATGTACTTAGTCGATGTTTTAAAAACTTGATTTATCTTTATGAAGCTTTAGTGTCCACAAATTGATGACTAGCAAAATAGACTGTTCTTATAATACCCAAAACATTTGGATGAAAGGGAATGTTTGTCACCTCCAGCTGTTTCATATATACTGCACCTAAACAACCATATGTTTTCAAATATTTTGAGCAATAATACAGTCTGGAAAGAATTGAGGCAAAGTTAGTTAGGAGAATTACCTTTGTTGTTTAATGATTAATTCCAAAGGTTAATGTAGAAAAGTGGTTTGCAAACTTTGATCAATTTATGATATTGACCAGTGTAGAAATAGGTGAACACAAGTTAATTTGATTTTTTGAGGTGGGTATTGTATCCAGTTGTATGCTGACCATATGTTCAATATAATATTTTTGTCTTTGAACGAAGGTATATAAATTGCTGATTCAAACTTCCTCTCATAGACTGACATTTACAACCTCTTGGAGAAAATGAATCTTCCCAAGAGCCTCAGATGCTTTATATCATAAAAGCTTGAGAGCCTCCCCTGGCCACTGTTGTATTATATTGTGACCCAATAGTATTTCTTAATGTTATTTTTAAATGTTTAAAATACAGTGAAATTACTTTTTAATTTAGTTTTTTTTTTAACTTTTGCACTTAGGTCTTATCTGCTTGTAACTTCATCAAATCATACACTTTATTCCTACAGATAGACTCTTTTGTAGTTTAAGCATTTTATTGCAAAAAATTGAAATTATTTGAAATAGATCTAGAGTTCTCTTAAAAGTTTCTTTGTTTGGAATAGGTCATCATGTTACATCAAGTATTCACATTTTATTCATATACACATTCCATAATTGAAATTTTAAAAAATTTAAACCATAAGAGTTCAGTATACTGAGTATACTCGGTATGCTCAATATACTGACTTTAAAACTTCCATATTGTAAGTTTCAACATATTAAGAAAACAAATTATATGGTTCTTTTTTTCTTTTTCATCTAGAATATTTCAAATAATTGCTTAATATCTAATGATTGTCACCAGGATCTTCTAGTTGATTTATTAAACCTCATTTACTAATATTACTTTCCAAGATATCCTGCTGTTTTTTTCAAATACAACATATTCAGGTATCCTAGAAGAGATTATAAAATGAAGAAAATACCATAATTCAGCAGAAGCTACTTTGGGAACAAACAAGAAGGTATTGAATTTTGTGAGATGTGATAGGAAATAATTAGATCAACTCTGAATTTAACTGAACAAGGTAGTAAAGTGAGGAAGAAAAAAATGATCATTGTTGACAAAGATGTACTATATCTTTGGAGGAAGAGATTTCTCTCTGGACAAAAAAAAATTCTTAGTAGAGACATTAATTATTCTACTAAAAACTTAACAATCAGTTTTGTTGATTCAGCCATCTCTTGATTCATCTTTCCATCTGTAATATGCTATGAGTTTGTCAGTTACAAAGGTAGTCAACATTTCTTATTAGACATCTTATTTTTTTGTCATGGATAATGGAAAGGTAAAGCCAGCTCTCATTATTTCACTGAACTAGTTCTTCAGAAATCCTTAGTTTAGTCTTCACTATATACACTCTTACTTGACCAGCTGCTAGGTCAATACTACATTTTATACTCTTCTCATAAATTTATCCACCTGGTAGTAGTTTTCACTGCTCATAAGAGTCTACCATTTTATGCCAGAGCTTTGTGCCTAGTTTGTAAGTATGTTATCAGGAAATTAGGTTATTTTCTTGTAGTGGGACTTGACTTATTTTATGCTTTATTTTATACCTCTTCTTTTCAGCTTTTTGGAGGAATTCATTGATGAGAAGTAAGAGCAAAGTGTTGCTGCTCATGAAAGATTATAATAATCTTCTGTAGAAGAAATGCTGGCCTAGGAATCAAATGACATAATTTCAAGCTCTTCTGTGATTCTTAGTAGTTTTTTTATCAGCCTCAGGTCATCAATTAAGAAATATATCTATAGCATATATGTTATTATAATGTATATATATATATATATATATATTGTTATTGAGTTGTTTCAGTTCTTTCTGACACTTCACAAATCCCTTTGAGATTTTTTTTTTGCAAAAGTATTGTAGTGATTTGCCATTTCCCTCTCCAGCTCATTTTACAAATGAGCAAACAGGGTTAAGAGACTTACCCAGGTCACAGATAGTATAACACTTAAACTACCTACTATGTATGTCTGTGTATGTGAATACATACACACAGAGCAGGGTGGAGGGGAAGGAGAGAGAGAGGAAGAGAGAGGAGGAGAGAGAGAATGAAAATATTTTAGAACCATGAAAATTTAAAGGAACCAAAAAATTTTAAAGGAGCTAGTTTGTATTTTTTGTTTTCTCTATCAGTTTGAGTTCTTGTTGCACCAACATGTGATCATTTTTGTACAAATATGATGCAAAGCTGAGAAATATTTTAACATTCAGGTGTTCCATAATGAATAAATTTATCAAAATGCCTAATTTTTTCCTAAAATGCCACTGAAATTATTAATGTTTTTTCCTGTTTGATTTGCTTGAGTCAGAAAGGGCTACAGTGAAGGCCTTAACAGTTACTCTTTGACTAATTCTTTCACATCTCCTTGTTCTTCCCTTGGGTTTCCTTTAAATACTTAAATTTGATGTCATTAGATGCATAAATCAGTATTGATATTGTTATATTTTTCTTTTTTTTCTTCTATTTTAACTATTTCTATTTTTATCATTATCTGAGATCATGATTGTCAGTCTTATTCTTTTGCATTCAGTTGAGGGAGGCAAAATAGAGACTATTCTGTTCCTCATTTTTTTTTTGATAAATCTTTGTTTTAACTATATTCCTTATACTGTGTTGTTAGTTTTTTTTTTAATTTTCTGCTTCATTCTATCACTTTTTTGTGTTTTAGGACAGAGTTTATCCTATTCATATTCATGGTTATCATTATTATATTTTATTTCCATCCTCCCTTATCATATCCTATTGTTATGTATTCTTTCTTTTTCTCTCAACTTTATAAAGGAAAAAAAATTACGTAATGTGCCGAAATGAAATCAATGCTAGTTATCTGTAGTTGGAACTACTTGATCTTAATCCTCTTGTCTTTCTGTTAAGCTCCTTTAGACTTCCAGAATTGCTTTTTTTTTTTTTTTTTTTTTTTTTGTTGTTGTTGTTGTTGTTGTTGTTGACTATTCCCTTTCCAAATCTCCCCTTCCTTTTAAACTGTTTCATTTCCCAATCCACTTTTTTGTTGGCTTTATTTTATCTCCAGTTTATTCTTCTTTTTCTCTCTCTAACATTTTTTCTTAGGGCTCAGTTAAGACGAGGATTTAAGCATTGTTCACTTCTACCATTCTTAAATTCATGTTTGTGTACCTCAGTTGCATCCCAATGATTACAATATTAAAAACCTTCCAACTCTTCCTCAGTTATTTCCTGGGATTTTCTTTTTTTCTCTCCCAGTATAATGATTTATAAAATAATATAATATATTGTCTCTACCCTTAAAAACTTTACAATTTAATAGGGTGCTATACCCAAATTTTCAGTATACTTTATTAAATAAAACCTTTAAATATATCTAAACTGACTATAACATGCGTAGCTAGGGAGGTTTCTTTATCCACCTACAAAAATTGACAAGAATTGTAATGGGTCTTTGAAAGGAATGTACTTGACTGAAAATGAGAAGGTAAAAGAAAGACAAAGAAGAGATAGAGAAGAGAAGAAAGCAGGAGCCAAAGACGAAAGTTGCTGAGGAAGACTTGTGGCATATCAGCAAGTACTTTGTGAGGCCCTATTGTTTTCTAGCACAGTGGTTAAAAGGCAGTAGCCCATCCAACTTGACTTTAGATTCAGGCTTTTGTTTCCATATTGTTAGTACACCATGCATTATTTCAGCTATGCTCAGTGTTCCAAATGTAAGCTGGGGTTTACTGCCAGGTGGCATGACTGAGGCATATAAAGGTTTTATGGGTAACAGATGCAGAGAAATGTTGGAATTTTTCTAATTCACCATAGACATATTTTCCAAAAAGATAGACATTAAAAAAACATTTATTCTGTGTTAACTAGTGTTTAAGGTAATAAAAATACCATTTTAAAAATGAGTGTTCAAATATTCACCTGAGCCCTTATATACAAAATTGCATAACTTTAAAAGTTACTGTAAAGATTAAAATTGGAATATTCACTTGCTGAATTTTCTGTTCTAATTCTTATTGATTAAAAAAGTCAAGAGCTATTAGAAATTATTTTAGCTCTCTCAGCATACCCTTTGTTATGCACTCTTCACTAGAAAATCCTTATTTTAAAAATTCTACAATATTATTTACAGAGGAAATAGATCAGAAAAAAGTGGGAAAATGGGTTAGAAGTGGAAATGATTAACTTAATCTTAGAATGAAAATAATTAAGTCATATCAGAGGATCTAAACCAATATAGTGTTTATTTCTTCAAAATTTGGATATAACTGTCTAATAAATACTATTGTAATAAGAGTTTTCAGTTGAAAGGGAATTTTATACTATTGTTGTTGAATTTTGCTATTTTTTAAAAAGATTTCTTGAAAAATAAACACCACTATATATGGATAAATCCCAAATCAAAAATCATTTTTAAATTGCATGGCCTGGTAACAGCTTATATTTTGTTAAGTAAGTGTATTCCATATGTGGTATTAAGGAATCATTTCATGATTCTGGTCATTCTGTGAGAAATCTTAAAATGTAATTGTAAGTCTAATGTTATTTACTGTTTTTCTTTTGCCAAGTTGTGATTGTTTAGTCTGCTAACACTTGGACTAGGGCTTTTTTGGGGGGGAGTAGTGGTTAGCAGTTGTTTTTAAAGCAAATGTAAAGGCTAAAAGGCATTCCTTAAACTTTTTCTTTTCCCCCTCCTCCTCTGGCAGAGAAAACTTGATTTGTGTTCATGTTCTGTGTTTCTTTTAGTGGTCCTAGTATGGCTGTTGAAATCTATACTTTATATGATCTCATTGTACTGCCTGTATTTCATTAATGACTGATTCTGTTTAGGGCTTGGGGAGTGAAATATTTTTCATATGACACTACCCAATACGAGTATAGTACACCAGCTGCAAAAACCACAAACCATCTGATTTTGCAGCTTTTGAGGGTGTGAAAAGTTCAATTGCTTATGGTAAGGCTTATATCTGTATGTTACACCATATGGAAGTAGAACTACTGTAGACTTAAGAAAAATGCTTTTTAAAATTCTATGCTCTTCAGTAGACTTGTTTCCTATGAAGATGAGTAATATATTTGATGACAATCATCTTAAATCACCATTAAAACCCTGGAATAGCTTTTATTGTGATCCCTATAGTTATTGTGGTGGTATTTTTTCATTTAAGTTTTATCATACATACATACTTATAAATTATGTTAGGAAAAATGAAAAGAAAATTTATTACACATACATTGGTAATACAAATGAATATTTAGTAATTGTGTACATTAAGCAACAATTTTGGGACTTTAAATACACAGCTATATAGATTATTTTGGCAAATTCAGAAAAATCAAGTCTTTTTTTTTTGGTTCTACAAAATTTTTTTCTAACAATACTTGGAATCACTTTATTATGTTATAGATTTATGGCTGAATGTGACCTCAGAGTTCATTGATCTAAACACTTATTTTATCAATGAGGAAATTTAAGCCAGAGAGTTTAAGTCCCAAATAAGGATATACACCAGCAAAGTCACATGAAGATAGAGGTCCTTTGATTCCAAATTTCCATTCTTTTTCAGTGTGCCAAGATGCTTTAAGACAAATATGTCAGAAAAGAAAATCCATCTTTAAAATATATAATAAAAATAAAATAGACTATAATTCGGTATACCCACAGGCCTCCATCTGTAAACATTAATATACAAGAAATTAAAACTTTCTGCAAATAATAGTATTATCAAACAACAGGACTGCCTATATATATATATATAAAATGCTATATATAACATCACAATTATACATCCCTAAAAGAGAAGCATTGTAATGATATACAGATGCCTGTAGCTTTTCCTTTCAAAACAAAAATATAGGTCTTCTGAAAGCTTTGATATGAGAGACTTGTAACCTAAAGAAAATTGGACCTGATAGCTGTATAACATCTACTGTCTCTAAAAGTGCCAGGCATGTTAGTTAATTTATTTGTTCATTCACTAGCCCTTTTCTGAGCACCCATTTGGGCAAGACACTGTTGCTTCTACTGTTGTCTCTTTGGTCTAGATATAAGTATAACTGAGCTTCTTCGTATAGTGAAAAAAATAGTTTTAAAAAACTGATTCACATTCAGATATAGAAGTAGAATAGTATTTATAACAAGGGACTTGAAATCAAGAGTACCTGGGTTTAAATCCTGCTTTGTATGCTAAGTATTTCTGCCCTGTGAAAGGTATTTAACTTTTCTAAACCTCATTTTACTCGTTTGTAAAATGGGGATATAATAACCCCTATTTTACAGGATTATGGAAATAAGCAGATGAAATCATGTATACAAAGCATTTTGCAATCCTTGATGCACCAAAAAAGCATGAATTATTGTTATTGAAAAGAAAGGTGCCATATTATAGAGAAATAGATCTGTGTTCAAGTCTATTTGCAGATGTGCTTCAGGCTGATAATCTCAGTTCAAGTGAATTATTGGGATGAAATTATACCACATTAGGTCATCAGCAGTTTTTTAAAAAGATTTAATTAACCATAGAATGGAAAGAATACTGAACAAGTGTATTGCAGCATTGAATTAGAGTAGATATGCATGCTCTTACCTAATTTCTTTCTGCAGATATATCTGGGATATATTTGGTTGAGTTCTTTTCTTTTTCTTTTTAAGCTTGCAGGTAGCTACTAGGAGGTTGCCTCAGAGGAAGGGCAGCTTGAACCAGTACCAATCAAGTGCCAGGGACAGCTTTATATGATCAAGCTATACCTTCTATGACAAAGTCTGATCTTGAACATATACTATGTGATTCTGGGTGAGAAACTTATCTTTTTGGTGCTTTAAGCAATTCTTTATGACCATAAGTGTCAGAGAAGATACTGATCTTCATTGATCAATGGAGTTTCCTTACATTAAAGTTCCTTATTACAATGAACTCAAAGATTGATTGTCATTTATTATTATTATTTTTAACCTTTAACCTCATTTTATTGGAGAGTATTCTAATAATTTGGGGGATAATTAACATTGCACACATTTATATCACAAAAGGAGTTTAGTCTTGTTCATCCCATTCAATTCATCCATTAATGATGAGTACCTTTTTTGAGATTTCACTTCATACTTTATTCGATATAGCCCAATAACATGGAAAGACTTAAAAACTAAATCAGTTTAGTGAACTATTTCAGACTGATAAATTCAAGTGAAATGTTTTCATAATCCTCATTCCACTTGTTTGTTATAGTTAAACAAATTATATCTGTGAAATGAGAAATGCAGTGGTAGTTAAATGGATTGTTGGAGAGTATGTGTCAAGATAATAATAGAATATAATTTGGAAACTTTTAATTCTTACTCATCTTGTATTATAGTATCTCAAGGATCTACAATTTCATCAGCAGGTGATGTCCTTGCACACATGACTTAATTTCTCTAAGTAGTTTCTCTCATTTTCCCTTCAAATCAGTATGCTTTTTATTCTTCTGTTCTGCTCCCATCTTTTTTCTCCTTTTAGTTCCTTTTCCTTTTTAATCTTCTCATTCAGTATTCCTTTCTTCCTTTTCTCTTCCTTCTAATTCCGTTTATATCATTATGGTTTTCTATGGCTTTTGAAAGATAAGCTAGAAAAATTCTAAGCTCCCTTCCTCAAATTCTTTACAGTGTGTTAGTTAGAACCATAGCTGATCAACACCAGGCTGAATAAGGAAACCTGGTTTCTGGTCCGGAGTGTGAGATATTGGAGGATGTTGACTGATTTAAGAAAAGTAAATGAACAGATGGAAATTATGAGAAACTCTGGACTGAAATTCAGAGGGATAGGGGATAGAATAGAACCAATCCTTAATGTCTATAACCCAAAGAGGCCATTCTCTAGGCAACTGAGTAGAAAATGGAAGTCCAGGTTGAAGAGTTCCCATAGTTTCCATAAGTTCATTTACTTTTCTTAAATCAGTTAGCATCCTCAGTTTTCCAGATTTCTTTCTTACAACAAATTTCAAGGACTTAGACAAGGTTGTAAGCGTCCTTGGTCAAGTTGCTCCTGTATTATATCTACTAAGACCTGAATTTCATCACTAGCAAAGAACTTTAGGACTGATATAATTCCTTATAGCCAATTTTATTATGTTGTATATATAGAATCTTTCCTCAGGAATTGAATCAGGACCATTACTACTTATCTGGCTCTAATTTTTCTTCCTAAGAGAACCAAGGAGACTTGAATTCTTAATGTATCTAAGAATCCAGTGGTCTGATCCCAAGTTACAATCAAACCTTGCCACTTTATTAACCAAACTATGCATGCTACACACTCCCCTCAGGGTGGGGATGGTTCTTTTCTTAGTATTTGCCCCATTTCAGCTGAAAAACAAAAGTGAGTAGTACCAAAGTTACCTGCTTGTCTATTTTTATACTCACCCTATTTCTGGGTCATAAGGACTTCTCCACTGAACTCACCAATTGCGTCACTGAGTGTAGGGCCTCACATCCAGAGCCTCAAAATGTAGTATGCTTCTTTCAATGCTCCACATTTGGTGCCAAAATGTAATGTCTGGGCTAGCTTTCTTGAGGATCTCTGGATGAACTTTGGTTTTAGCAGGAGAGTCACCACAAGAGCATAGTCAGGGATAGAGTCTGGAATCTGAGATTGAGCTAGAGCACACATTCACTCAAGTCTTAAGTCTGCTTATCTGAAGTTCTCTCAGCCCCTTATATACTTTAGTATAATTACATTATTACAGCACATTGAGCATATTCTGATTGTAGAATCATTACATCACCATACTAAGTACTAAGTATATATAGTATAGTAGTATATATAGTAAACTAGAGAATCATTATTTCATCAATCATACTGAGTAAACACCCCTGCTTGTAAGTATCTTTGCTACAAGTATGCTTTTCTCAGAGTCCAGGCCCTCTACAAGTTATTGGACAATGAAATAAAAACATGTTTTTTTTTTTTTTTTTTTTTTTACATACTTGACCCTTATTTGTAAAATGAGAGGTTTGGACATGAAGCACAATTAAGAGCACTAGGCCTTCTGTTATAAACATAATAATGTTGAAGCAGAAATACTTTAAGCTTATTCTAAAGAAGTAATTGAATGAAAGCCATTTGCATATGACTTTAAAATTTACAAAGTTTGGAACTTGAAGCCAAATCTGATTGTAATTTCCCATTTTGCCTATACTCTGCAGTTTGGTATCAGTAGGCAAGGTGTGGGGAAGTCACTTAAATGTCTTTGAATTTTCTAAGGAAACCAGTATATAAGCAGGAGCTGTTTTCTTTTTTAAAAAACAGCTCAATCATAGCCCATTCTTTCATTGTGTCACATATTGTTAGAGTTGGAAAGAACCTGAAAGATCATCTGATCCAATCTCACATAATAATATTGACCCTTCATGGTAGTGGACCCAAGAAGTTGATATGGCTGAAGAAATAGAAAGGAACAAAGGTAGAATTTTAGAATTTACATTTGAAAAGACCATTAGGGGGTCATTTAGTCCACCACATTTTACATATGGAGAAACTAAATTGCAAATTGGAGGGAAAGACCCAAGATCCAAAAATGTTTTATTTTCTTTTTCTGGGAGGGGGATGGTGGTGATAAAAGGGCTCCTTCTTCTGAAATATATGAAATCTTATATTTGGTATTCTCTTAGCAACATTAAAAAAAAGATTAGGTTATGCATTTTTGGCTTTATATTGCATGTTGTAAAAGTGTGCTTTTATTTATAGAAGCCAATTAATTGTTTTAAAAAACTGAACAGTTCAAAGAACATTTGTATACTAAAGATATATTTTACATTCTCACTTAAAGTGACTGGGCAGGTATTAAACCTTTTTGCCAGTTCTTCACATTCATCACATTTAGCTTGTTTCATACTTGATTAAAGAAGAAAATGAAAAAATAATAATTTACAAAGATGCATACTGACACATGGGTGGAGTTTATTAATTAAGACAGTTAGTTCCTGAAATCCTAGGTTAATCTCATTTGCTATACTTATAATGATTCTGAATCATAAAATAATTTCATAATTATGAATTACACATTGATTAAACAGATTTCAAAGAGTGACCACAATTTGGACTTTGTAATGAAGCTGTCTCCTGAGGAAACATTTTCTAGCAAGTCTTTTCAACTTATACTAGCAACTAAAAAAGGAATAAAATATTTATTCATTGAGATAGTTATGGGTTTTATTAAACTATTAGTATATTTTAAAGTATAGTTTTAAATGTTAATTCTAAAATGGAAATTAAACTTTGTTTTGCCACTTAAATTTTTCTAGTATTTGATTTTAACTTTTGATGAGCAGTAATAAACGTTTCTATAATTTTTTCTTTAAAAATTTATTTCTTGAGAATTATTGTTTTTATGTTGCCTATCTTGCAAACTATGTGGGATGGAAGGTGAAAGTTTGATGAGCATAAACAATTAGCCACCCCCCTTTTTTCATTGCCCCCTCCTTCTGTGGATGTGTTATTCTTTCCAATCGTCATCTTTCAAATGTCTTTTCTAGTCTCTCCTTCTTTGGGGAAGAGTTTCCTTAAACTTCTTGTTTCTTAGAAGGATATCAGAAAGCTTAGAAGCAGTAAAGACCATTCTTGCTGAGAAAAGCAATCCTATTTTCCCTTCCTCTTTCCCAATCCTTGATTATGGGCTAATTTTTGTTCATTAGGTATAAGTTATTGGTCTAAAGTCTCTGGATATTTTTTTCTGATGTTGGGAAGTTATAAAATCTGAAACTACATGAAATATATGTGTAATGTTTATGTACTATCTGGGGCTTTCATATTAAATCTAGGAAGAAATACTTCCTAAATTTAATAATGTCTAATAATATTATATTTTACCCATACCCCAATTTTCTAACTTCATGAGCTTTTGTTCCCATATAAGAATGTAAATTCCTTGAAATCAGAGAGAATTTTGCTTGTTTTTATTTGTATCCCCAGTCTAGAATAGTACGTTGCACATAGTGTGTGGTTAATAAATGTTCTTTCTATATACCTAATCTCGATCTCTGCTTATTATCTGTCCTACTTCTGTGGAAGGACTTATTCTGAAGGACGTACACACAAGTCAAGAATACAATATGTAACCATAGCTATGTAAATCTGTCATTTGAAAGCAAGTGGGAAAATTGAAGGATTGACAAAGCATGTATCATTCTCCCCAAAAGAAAGAGGAAATAAGCATGCATCAATCTCCCCAATAGCAATTGGAAATAAGCAGGAAAAGAGTAAAGAGTGATATATTGCTCATTCTCTAGGAGTCTTCCCTTTCATCTCCAGAATAGTGTCAATGTCATGCTGCAACTTTCTTGATCTTGAGTGTTATGAAAGATAACATTCATTGAGCATTATTATATCTTTCTCTTCCTCATTATTCCTTTAGGATGAGGAAAGAAGGACTCTCTCTGCTCCCAGTCCTCGCCCTCATCCCCTGCCATGTAGTCACTACCCCTAAATAAGACTGACCTGAGAAGCTCTGTGATTTCCTTCAGACATCTACTTCAGCTGTGCTCCAACTTGTTAGGCAAAGGTTGCCAGCCCTATATTTCTTGCCCATCCTAAGGGCTATCCCTTATTTAACATGCAAAAAAAGAAAAACAAATCAGAAAACTATTCAGCACATCATGTCTAGCATTCTATGAAATTTATACCCATATTTCCCTACCTCTGCAAAGAAAGAATGGCAATAGGTTCTCATGTCTCATTTTGGGGGCCATGCTTGGACATTATAATTTTATAACATTCATTTCCAATTATATTATTGTATCATTTGGTTTACATTGTCATCATAATTACACATTGTTTTCTTGGTTGTGTTCTCTTTAGATTCATTCATCACTTCTTACAACATAGTAATTCTGTTACATTTATGTTATAGAATTTCATTTGCCATTTTTCAATTGATGTGTCTACTCTATGTCCAATATGTTGCTATTATAGAAAGAGCTGCTTTAAACATTTTAATGTAAATTAGACCTTTTAAAAATATATGTACTTAACCCTCTTTTGGTTTATGCCTAGCATTATATATTTGGGTAAATTAATTCAATTCTTTAGCATAATTCTAAATTGCTTTCCAGTTGTTGGAACATATCAAACTATATCTCTTCTAATGCTGATTTTTCCAACTCTTGTCAGATTTGCTTCTGTGCTAGGAATAAGTCAAAGCCTAAGATTTATTTTATCACTAATTTATGGTTTTGGGTTCGTTCTGTTTTGCTTTTGTTTTGAGACCAAGTCTCCCTTTCTTACCCACCTTGAAAACGTAGTAGTCATTCAAGGACACAATCCTGATATTAATTGTTGTAAAGACCTCTGCTGATTTATTCCCCCTTAAGCAACCTACTACCCCTTGGCTTTTGGGGTCTCACCACATTGGTGTCAGAGTTACCATGGATAATAGTTAGGCTTCAATCTTATTGATGTTCACAACTCAGGAACTTAAGAGTTTTGCTTACCTCCCCCAATATGGGTAGAACAAGTACCACCATTGCAAGCTATATGGTGATAGACGTTTCCAGTCTATTTTTGGGAAACTGTTCATAACCTTTGACTACTTATCACTGGGTCTTATACATTTTTGGTCTTATACATTTTTATGAGTTCCCTGTAATGATGATATGGTACACTTATAAGTGATATCTAATACAAAGATTTTTTTCCTCCATTTGACTACTTATCTATCCACATTTACTTTAATTGTGCTCATGTAAAAGTTTTCAAAATTTACTTAACTTGATTAAGTGAATCAAAATAACAATTAAAATCGTTCATTCTGTCTTTTAGATCATATAGATCTCTTGTTTGGTTAAGAATTCCCCTCTAGCCATAGCAATGAAAGATACTATTCTTACACTTTTTTATGATGTCCTTTAATATTTAGATTATATATCCATTTTGAGCTTACTGTGTTATATGCTTTCAGATAATGGTCCGAATCTAATTTTTGCCAAGCTCCTTTCTATTGTTACTTATGACTATTATCAAAAAAGGTGTTATTCACCAAATAACATACATTTTCAGGTTTATCATATACTGAAATTGAGAAATAGAGACTACTATCATTAATGAGATATAGATGTATAGAAAATTATCATTAATAAATTTCAGTTTAAATTTTTAAATAAAATTCTGGGGAAAGACTACAGCAGCATATTGGAAAATATTTATTCAGATCAAATTGTATTTGTATCTGTGATGTTCAAGGATGGTTCAAAATGATAAAGAAAATCATCCTCAATTATACTAAGCAATAAAAATTTAAACCACATGATTATTTCAAAAATAGAAAAAGTATTAAGGAAATATAAAACATTTATGATTTTTAAAAAAATAAAAAGCAGAGAAGGAAAATCAAGAGCTAATATTACATGCAGTAGGAAATTACTAAGGCTTCCTGACAAATACAAGAGTAAAACAAGGATGTATCTCTTTCCTCCATTATTGATAATTCTAGAATAGCAATAAGAAAAAAATTAAAAGCCTCTTTACAGAGAATGATTGTTTATTTAGAAAAATCCTATGGACTCAGAACTGAAAGAAATTGAGAAAATTGCTTTAGTAAAATAGCAGTATGCAAAATGAACTCACAAAAATCACAAGTTTACACAAAAATAAGAAAATCTAGGAGGAAATAATAGAAAGGATAATTCCACTCAAAATCTAAAATAATCAGTACTCATTAAAAATTTCAATGAAAGAGTAGGCATACATCATCACAGAAATTTCTTTACTTTGAAATTACAGCAGCAATTAAAGCATAGATCCAGTACCTATCTATATTCATATTACTTAAAACAGAAACTTTAGGTCTAACTTAGATTATCATTTATATTTAGTTCTTATCAGTGTGTCAAGTAAAACTAATAAATTGTTGTTGAGTGAATGCCCATCAGTTGGAGAATAGCTGAATAAGTTATAGTACATGAATGTTATAGAATATTATTTTTCTATAAGAAACAACCAGGAGGATGATTTCAGAAAGGCCTGGAGAGACTTATGTGAAGTGTTGTTAAGTGAAATGAGTAAAACCAAGAGAACATTATGCACAGCAACAAGATTATAAGATGATCAATTCTGATGAAAGTGGCTCTTTTCAACTGTGAGGTGATTCAGGTCAATTGCAATGGTCTTTCAATGGAGAGAGCTATCTGTAGCCAGAGAGAGGACTGTGGAGACTGAATGTGGATCACAACATAGTATTTTCATTTTTTTTGTTATTAGATTGCATTTTGTTTTCTTTCTCATTTTTTCCTTTTTGATCCATTTTTTTCTGCAGCATGATAATTGTGGAAATATGTATAGAAGATTTGCTCATGTTTAACACATCTTGGATTACTTGCCATCTGAGGGGGGAAGGGAGGAAGAAAAAAATGGAACAAAAGGTTTTTCAAAGGTAAATGTTGAAAATGTTGAAACAAGGGTATATGTTTTGAAAATAAAAAAAAATTTTAAAAAAGAAAAGAAATTTAATTTTAATAAAAAGAAATTCAATTGCTTATAGCCATAGGAAAGAAAATATTTTAAATCTCAAAAAACTAGAGGATGCAAATTAAAGCAATTCTAAAGTGTTGTCTCACAACTGTCATATTGACAAAGATAGCCAAAAAAGGAAATCATAAATATTGGAGGGATGTGGAAAACAGGCATATAAATACTCTGTTAATGGATCTTTGAATTGGCACATCCATTCTGAAAAACAATTTGGAACTTTAAACAAAATGACACTAAAGTGTAAGTCTTTGCCCTAACAATGCTAATTGGCCTAATTACAAGAGAGCTCCAAGGGAGATGAAAACTACTCATATTTATCAAAAACAAGCCAGCAAACAATCTTATAAAAGTCCTTTTTATAGAAGCAAAGATCTGGAACCTAAGGGGTATCCCATATTTTGGGGAATCACTAAACAAATTTTGGTAAGTAAGAGAATAATATTGTTCTTTAAGAAAAAATGGAGGGGAGAGATACCTGGAAAGATTTATATGAACTAATGAAGATGGAAGCGAGCAGAACCAGGAGAACAATTTTTAACAAAACCAGTACCATTATAAAGATAAACAGATTTGAAAAGTTTAAGAAATAATCATTTCAGTGTTCTAAGGCAGAGATTTTTAAATTTTTTTTTACTTATAACCCCTTTTTGCCTGACAAATTTTTACATGATCTTGTTTCCAATCTGAACCACAGTATTTCTGGCAGTGTTCATGCATGTGCAGTGTAAACCATTCATGTTGTGTGTTCAGAACCAAGCACAGCTGCATAGAAACCACATGACGCATCAGAAATAGGTACTGCCAGAAATACCTAAGATGCATTTTGTGTTTGGTTTTGAATTAATTTTTGGTTGTTACATTCAAAAAACTTTGTATTGCCAATTTTTTTGTGACCCTCACATTCAGTTATATGATCTCCCAAAGAAGCTTTGATCTAGGGGACCAATAATGCTACCTTAACCCTTTTACTGAAAAGTGATGGACTCAAGATGCAAAATTAGACACACTTTTTTTTATACTTCAACAATGATGGAATTTGCTTTGTTTAACCATTCATAAATGTTTTAAGAATTTGCTTTGTTGTTGTTGCTGCTGCTGCAGGAAGTATAGAAAGGAGACAAAGGATTATTTTTTTTTTGGTCTATTGATAAAATAAGATTTTATTTTTAAAAGAAGCTGATAAGTTCACAAGGTTCAAAGCATAAATAAATTTCTTTAGAAGGTAAGGAAAATAAATGGATCTTATATCAGAGCCTATAGAAAAGTACAGTCCTCACCAACAAGCCATCCTTACATGAAACTTATATAGTCTCATTTACTTAAGGTAATACCCTGTGAAGGGATCAGCTGAGATGTTCTTTGTATCAGATAAATCTCTGTATCTGATGTGTATCAGCTGAGATATATTTCTGCTCTGGCACTGTTCACTTGAGTTTTTCATGACATCACTTCTGGAGCTCATGCCTCCATCTTTTAGACTTGCCGCTATTCACATCATAGATCTATATGCTGTTTGGTGTTACTGTCCAAAGCTCACATCTCAACTACTCCCTTTCTTTCTCCCATGGCACCATTTTTCTTTTTTTAGACTCATTAGTAATGTGTACTACAACTTGGGAGTGGGGTCAAAGGCAACCTTATTTAAAGTCTTTAATTATCACATAATGTTCCCCCTTTAATATATCATTCTTTCTGTCCATTGATTGAACTATCCCTTATAGAAAAGATCAAAACAGAGAGAAAAATAGTATCGCAAAATCATCCAGTAGTACATGAGTTTATGATAGCATAAATTGTATTCAAAACGCATATGATATGGGAAAATTGAGACATTAATGCATTGCTGGTGGAGTTGTACCAACATTCTGGAGAATAATTTGAAACTATGCACAGCCAAACTGTGCATTCACAAGTATTCACAAAGGAAATTACTATCCACATCTAGATGGACAACTGATGAATTCTAAATGAAAATCAAAGCATATTCTTTTGACTTCATTCTTTTTCATAGGTTTATTTTTTCGTTTTAATCTGTTTATCCTTTCACAATGTGACTAATATGAAAATATGTTTTGCATTATAACACATGTATAACTTATTTCAAATGGCCTACCATTTTAGTGGAGCAGGGAGAAAAATTTGAACTCAAAACATTGTAAAAATGAATGCTAAAAATAGTCATTGGGAAAAATATCATTTTTAAATAATGTATAAACAGTAAAAAGTAACATGAGTTTAAAGATTCAGCTGATTTTTTAGAACATTGATATTTTTAAATTCTATTATAAAGAAACAGTTTCAGATAATTCTTTGGTTTTCAAGACCTTGTGACATATAGCATATGCTTATTGGTATGAATATACAATTATTTGTGCCAAATTTATATTTACCTCTTAAAATGGTACAATTACATACATACTAGGCCAGTTGATACTTGGCTTTTTTTTGTGAAATTGTCTTTTTGTTCTAGAATGTTAAACTCTATAGAATTATCATGATGCTTAAGGACAGACTAAGAGAATTGCATTGTCAATTTACACCTCAAACAGGAGAAGGAAATATCATGTTACCTTATTAATTCATGTAACACACTTTGACAGTGCCTTAGCGTATGTATCTGACACATTGGTATCTGACATAAATTCAAATAAAAATGCTAGTCATCCTAAATTAAATTGCTTGTACTTTTTTTAAAGCTTCACCAAATTAGTATAGCTTTTTCCATCACTAGGAAAAGTATAAAGTAATAATTAGTTTCTTTTTAAAAATCATAAAATAAAAATTTAAGTAATCAGCTCATCAAGATGAAACATATTCTATATTATATTATAGTGTCATGTATAGTAAATACTTGTTAATAGCATCAATAGGCTGTCTTTAAGGAGCAAATCTATGTCATTACTTAAAGTGACTTTTCTCTCATCAAAAATGGATGTGCTTGAAAATAAGGTCATAATCTGTTGTTCTAAGATAGCAGTATCAAGCAATTTTTTTTTAAAATCTGATTGTTATGCCATAGTGGTAACATTTATTAGTCTAATACCAAATAGCAAGAGACATTTTATAGTATATGCTGTTCAATTTCATACTAACTATATGAATGAAATGAAATTTCAATCATGTAGACAGTCTAATGTGAGAAGCCAAGAGAACCTTTTTGGATATACCAGTTTTTTTAGGCACACTGTTCTCCTAAAAGGTAATCATAAGGAGGTAGACTATTTTTTTTTCAAAGATTTATCTATTTTATTGCTTTTTTCATAAAACCAACTCTTAGTTTTATTTATTAGCTAAATAGTATTTTTACTTTCAATATTAATTTCTCCTTTTAATTTTAGAATTTCAAGTTTAGTATTTTATGTTTTTTCAAAAAAAATCTAGCAATATCTGGTGAAAACATAATCCATATTTGCTTCCAGTGCTGATAACAAGTTTATATACAAAAAGTTTTATTGAAATCCTTTACAAATTGATCTAACTGTTGAATTTCAATCTACATTCTTACATTCATATATTACACATACATGAAAATATAAGTTCAGAATTGTAAAGGACAAAAGACATAAAAAAAGCATAGGCTTCCATCATGACTGATACGGTATCTTAATCAGAATGACTTGATTTCTAACTTTGCCTTATGCAATTATTAGCTGCATGACCATTGGCGAGCATTAATACCTTATTCTTATTTTACTCATCTGTAAATTGAGGATAATAACAGCACATATCTTATAAAATTATTCAGAGGACCAACAAAACAAATAAATTATGAAGCATGTGTAAAATGCTTTGCAAGCCATAAAGTGTTATGTAAATGCTACCTATCATTCTTACTAGTAGTTACCATAATAACTATTAATATAAATATTTTCAGCTATTGCTTCCATAATGTAATCCTCCCAGTCTGAAAAGAAAATTGGTTTTCTTACCATAAGTTCTCATACAATTTAGGGAAATAAGAAGAGTGAAGCCATCTGATAATGCATAATAGAAAATGCTTATTAAAGTAAATAACAGAAAACTAGAACCCTCAAGAACTGATCCAAATTCCATGTTCTTCTCTAGACACTGATGTTATCAAAACCATGTAAATTTTACTGCCACAGATAGTTGATGGCTAGTGCTAGATCTACCTAAGTTTTTATATTTCTGTACCTGTCCATAAATAATCTGTCCTCAGATATTTCTTCTCTATGGCACATCTTTTTCATTTTATTTGTAGAGTGACCAAATAGCAGGGGTTTTCATTTCTCTCTAGTCATCTGCTTTCTATCAGATAGTCTATAAATATAATAATCAAGGTTGAATTTTGAGCCTTGAATTTTAAAGAAGTAAGATGTGCCACAAGAAGCTGCTTGGTATAGTAGAGAAATTGCTTTGCTTAGAGTTTGGAAGACTTGGGTTATAACCCCAACTCTGAAACTTATCAGCTGCTCTTGTGATCCTTACTAAGTTTCTTACCAAACTTCTTTGTGTCTCAGGTAAATCCTCAGGATATATCTGGTGAGTTTTGCATTATTGTAGAAATCCCTTACAAATCTCTCTGGTACTGTGCCAAACTGCCACAGAGTTGATTTTTATCAATGGCATGTTGCAAAGTAAGGCTGGTAACACATCTAACATATATATGATTACAATTTTCTTTGAGAATTTAAATTAGTGAATGAATGAACAAATGAAAACCTCTTACTGTGTAGAAAACACTCTAAGTGATGGAAATGCCAGCAGAAAAATAAACTAAGCTTTGTTCCCAAGGAACTCATATTTATATCCTGAAAGGTAATGGGTATAGATTTCAACTACAAATCTGATAGTAGTGCATCTTTAATTTTATTTCCCAATGTTAAAATCATATGTTAAGCCCATGACTGTTCAAAGCAACTTGGTATTGAGAATTTAATTTGGTATTCAGTAGCTATGACTGCTGAAGATATGGTAGCTGTGGGGATTTTCCCATAGGGGAAGGTTCCATGTTGAATATCTACTAGGGAATTATAACTTCTGAAGCAGAGCTGAAAGAAAAGTGAAAAGCTTTGGAAACCTTGCCATTAATTCCCAAAGCTCTTGAATTTGCCACTTTTGATAGCAATGGATTGGTATTAATGTTGTTAGTACCAAGAATGGCACCAAAATGTTTTTATAAGTTAGCCCTAATTAATTTGTCTTTTTACCTATTGGGAGGTTTTTTTTCATCCTTGGTTCTCCTGCTTCTTTGAGTATACCACTTTGGAAACTATCCAGTTTAGATAAACATCTTGCTTTTGTTTTGCAAAGAATTTCAAATGCTTAAGACCTGATGAGAATTTTTTTTTATTCCATCAACTGTGGCTTTATTACATTTTTTTTTCTTTGTTCTTAATCAATAATCAGGAAAATCATATTTTATCATTATTTAAGGGTCCAGGAAAATATCTGTCGGTACTCTTTTTCAAATTTATAGGACATGATTTTGTTTCCTTGAGAAGCCTTCTTTCAATCCATGAATTTACAACTCTAACAAAAAATATTACATATTTAAAAAATACGTCTCCTTTAACCTGTGTCATTTTGTATAAGGACATCTAACACATTTAGCAACTGTTTTATGCGCTGATGATTTTGCTTTGTTAACTAGGTAACTAATTTTTGGGAAACTGGCTGAAATGATGAGTCATGTGTCATGTTATAAAGGCCATACTCTTAATTTGGGGTCAGAATATAAGGTAAGAAAACAATATACTCTATGTTGCTGAACTTTTAAGTGTTCAAATGAGAAATTAAACAAGTACTCCAGGAAAAAAAAAAACATTTCTAGAGAATGGCTCCAGGAACTAACACTTACTCAGTTAGATTGCTCAGGACCACTAATGTTAGCATGGTTCAGAATTGATTCAGAATTTTGGAAGGACCACTATTCCTACACAACTCTTAAATTTTGGGTACAATACAATAGAAGAAAATGTACAATTATCAACAGAATAGATTTTTGTATTTGTTGTCATTTGTTATCTCATTAATGTGCAAAATCTTTCCTATAGAATGTTGCAGTCATGGAAGATTGTAACTAAGTTATAGTATGTTGGGCATTTTAATCACTATTAATCTGTCTTTGTTTCTGCGGAAATTTTTTTCTGGAGATACAAAATTTTACAAAGAATTGTGGCTATCACAAGGAATAGTGGGGACTAGTAGGTTCCAGAACAGCTTCTTAACTAGAAGCAAAGATGCCTCCCCTGGGTATTTATTGCTGCTGGGTTGACTTTGGTTAATTATCAGAATAAATGACTTACTTGTTGCTCCAGGTCACTAGAAAATGTGGGCTAGGATGTAAAGATAGTCTTTCATTTTCTGAGGATTTCCAACAATAGTCCATCTTATTATATATTCTTTCGATGCTTAACAAGTGTAAAAAAGCAGATTAATTACTACCCTGATATAAGTACTTTTTAAAGTTATGTAAGTAATGCCAGACATTTAGTTGGTCATAATATAACCACCTCTCAATTTTCTACACATAAAGAACAATAGAGATATGTAAAAAGACAGATCATTAGATTATTTAAACATTATTTATGTTTGGTTGCACAGGAACTTGTGACACTCTGGTAATTAATGATATTTCATCATTTTTAAAAGATATTCACCATATTTCAAACCAATAAAAGATCCAGAAGAGGCTATGATATTGTCCAACTTGCACAGAGCCTCTGGATAATATCATTCCTTTTCTTCATGCCATGCTATAAAAGGTTAATGTAAATGGGTTTTCTAGGAATAAGTGACCCTTTTTACCTATTTTTCATCACTCTGACCCTTCCCAATACAAGATGATAATTTTGTGCATTAGTTTAAAGAATTACCTACTGGTCTGTTGACTTTAGGACAAATAAAGAATGGAAATAGTAATGGACAGCGGGTGGTAAGATCTTTAAAGCAAGGTTGATCAGTTCTGAAGAACAAGTATTTGAGATTGCATAGATCGCTTTTGCAAACGTAACATCTTCTGAGTATGACCTGTATATCTGCATCCAGACTTCACTTAACAGCCTTAAAAGGACTGAGTGGAAACCGTAAAGTTAGCTCAGAATCAAAACCAAAACAAGTTGTGTATGTGTAACTAGGAGGTGGCAATTTAATGATTACTTCTCAGTAATGGGAGGGAACCAAAACTTAAAGAAAAGAGAAATTTGTGGTTATAAATAAAATCCTTATCATTAGAAGTTGGTTTTAGACTAGTCCTTTGTTTTAAATAATGAAGAAATTGTTATATATAATCAAAAATGGTTTAAGTGAAATGTTAAACAAATGAATTAAAATCAGGACAGAATGTGTTAGTTTTAACCATGATGTTTTTACATGGCTTACTTTCTACTTTTATTTCTTTGATTTATTTCTGTGGGGTTTCAATGAAGTTAAATTGGGAGGAAAAGTGAACGAAAAATGAAATTTGTATCATTACTTTTTTTCCTATCAAAATCATTATGTCTGTATAATGTTTATGGTTCACAAGGATTTGCCTCAATTAACAATCCTTTCAGGTAGGTAGTGAATATATGCTGAATTGATTTTATTCACTCACATTTGAACATTAATTTCAGATGGTGGCCAAATAGCTGATTTGGTTAAATCATGTTGCTAGTGTAGCTAAGAACAAAGATTTAATCCCCATATCGTTGGTTTTAATCCTCATCTAGTCTTCTTAGGTTCTATCTATCCTATAATATATAAACACTATATCTCCAGTGTGAACCATTTAATTCTCTGGCAAGCAGGTACTATGGATGATGACAAGGGGAATTAGGAAAGCAACTGATGCAAATCTATGTCTGATACTTAAAAAGCAATTCAGACTACACATCCTATCTATTGAAAGAACGGCAAGAGGTTCTGCTTCCAGCCTCTTCCTCCACCCAGATACCAAAATAAACTTCCTAATATTTGGACTATAGTAAGTAATGGATATTTATATAACACTTTACAGTTATATAGCACTAATAATCTTGTAACCCAAGAAGGTAAATACTATAGTAAATTATTTTATAGATGAAGACAGCTTTCTGAAATTAATCTTTCTGAATTTAAATCTGGCCTCAAATACCAACTCTGTGATCCTGGGCAAGTCTTTCTACCCCCTTTTTGCCTCAGTTTCCTCATCTATGAAATGTGATGGAGAAGGAAATACCAAAGCACTCCAATGTCTTTACTAGGAAAACCTTAAGTGATCATGAAGTCAGGACTAAAACAATTGAATATCACTATCCCCACCATTCATAAAGATTAAGTGGCTAACTTGGTGTCTCATAATTAGGAAAACAATATCTCCTGATTTAAAGTACAGTATTATCTACCACACTGTCAGTTTCCTGCTGGAAAAGTGTAAATAGATGGCAATATAAAAATTCCATAGAATAAATAAATCCCTTCTACAAATATGCAAGAATAGACAAATTCTATAACCTGATACTATCTCAGACTTCTTTACCAGGCAATTCTACTTCCTTTCCTCCTATGCCTCCTATAGTTTCATCTGCTAATAACACTCTTAGAGTGTGTAGGTCATTTCCCATAACTAGAATGCCTTCCCTTCACATCCTGCCCTACTGAATTTTTTCTTTCTTTCGAGAGCTTGCTTAGCTGGTACTTTCTTCATGAAGGCTCTCCTGAATCCTCTGAGCAGAAATTGATTTCTACCTCTCCTCAAATTTCTTTTAATATTTTATCTGTCTAGATCATTGCCTTAATCACATTCTATTATGTTATATTCATTTATTAAAGTTAACTTCCTTGGGGGCAGTGGCAGCCTTATTTTAAGTCACTTTGTCTTTGATGCCTTCCATATACAAGGCACTTAAAACCAAACAAATAAAAAAGCAGCTTATTGAAATGAATTTACATTCAAGTGATACTGTATATTTTATACTTAATCTTTTTTTTTTCTTCACAGGAGTAATACTAGCTCTTCTAGCTTTAAAATAGGATGATCATATGATTACTTTAAAAAGTTTTTAAATGTTTCTCTTCTCAATTTTTTTTCCATAAAAATTTATGTGATAATAAGATGTTTTGACAGTCATTGAATAGTAAAAAGTTAAAATCAGGATATGAAACAAGCCCCTAATATTTCTGTTCTTTCTAAAAAGTGTCATTGGCAAATTCAGATGAGAATTGATGATTTTGATGAGAATAAAATCAGTGTATGCTGAATGTTAAGCATGAGAAAATTAATGCTAAATTAAGTACATAATCTTTGGCTAGTACCATTCAGACTCTCTTCCTTAGAATTTATTAGTATGATTTGAGTAAAAGATAAAATTGAGTTTTTTTCCTGGCTATTTGGAAGTCTGTGCCTCAACCAGCACAAATTAAATTAAGCCAAATGCATAAGTTTCAAATAGGGCGCTTAATAATGTTGAGTAAGCTTTCAAATTCAGTTTAGTTCAGCACACACTAATTACTCCCATCTAATCCTTCTGAATCATGTAATTAATACTAACATAACTAGAAATCACTTTTGATTTTTCTTTCTTTAGTCTGTCATACCAAATCACATTATTGGTGTTTTAAAAATACGACATACCAAATAAACTCTCTTTTTATTTTGAGAATTTCCCTCATGTGGCACAACATGCTTTCTTCCTTGAAAACAAGTGTTCTAATTATTATGGTTGAAACTTTTTTTTAATTATTTCAAGCTAACTAATCATATAGGAAAACCTTAGTTTTAGAACAAGTATACTCTTGAAAGTGCATGGTTAATCCTTGCTAGACCTAAAATGGTTCTTTTAAACCTACTTGGGGTTTTAAATCTAATATGAAATGTTAAAATTTAGTACCACCATTGGTGCTGAATCCTGAGAATGATGGAATATGTAATTATCCAAGCTTTCCAGAAATTAAAGCTCTATATTTCCATTGTGTAATTTTTACATTGAAATAACTTCTATGTTTAGAGAAGATTAATCTCTTTAGATTTTGTAAAAGACCATTTTAGTTCAGTAGGGTCTGACAAAAACTCTTTATTGAAATGTAACTTTCTTTCAATCTAATTTTTACAGAAGGATGTAGCATAGTAATATTAGCAAATGCACTTCAGAAAATTATGGTGTTGATTTCTTTTTTCTCTTCAAAATTTAACTATGAGAATGGGATTTATATATCTAACATCTGACTTTTAAAAAAATAACAACTCTGTCTTCTAGGTTCTTTGATTAGATGGCATGCTGTAGAAGAAAGGCATAATTGATTCTTCAGCTTTTCTGTGAAAGCAAAGTGCATGTTACTAATCATTTTCGTGTAATTCCTATTTTTATGAGTTTTAAGGTTTATGCAGTATGTATTCTTCTGTCAGAGTGCAGGTCCATTGACAATACAATGATTTAAAAATCTAATTACTTTCACCTGTTAAAATAAGTAAATCCACACTGGAAAATATATTTAAACTACTACAGAAAAAAAGTTGAACTCATACTGAAGCAGGACTTTCCTTGTGTCATTTTGTTTATGTCTTCAAATAAGTCTGTGTGAGTTGGAACATAACACTTTTGTTACTGAATGAATCTCATAGCTACTAAAAAGCATTGAAGTATGGTCATAGCTATTGAGTGTTTTTTTTCCAGTGCTCTATATCAAATTCTGTCAATCTATTTATGTGTCCCAGTGCCTTTTTCTTCCTTATATTCCAAAAGTGGAAGTTGACCAAAATTATGTGTACTAACAAATGATTCACTTTTGTTCAAATTTTATTTTTTGTTTTGTTAATGAATAGTTAGTGATCAGAATTGAAATTCTGTTTTTTTCCTCTGAATTAAAGATCCTTCACTTTTATTGAAAAGGGGGATGAATATTTGTCACTGAACCCTACTGAATCTAAATAAAGAAAAGATTACCTAATAGTCTTGCAATGTATTTAAGTACAGTCTGCTATTTGTTTAGGGAGGTGAATGGAAGACACGTTATGGTCTTTCTCAACGTTATGGTACATTTTCAACAGATAGACTTTTAATCTGTCACATCTTTATTTTCATTTCCTGGCAATAATTATTACATCATGAAATAAAGATAATTCTAATTTTGTTTTGTCTTAGATGTCGTTTATAAGATATGCTATGCATATTACCTCTTGTTCCTATTAGGATTTTTTTTTTAAAGTAAAATTAGAGTTTAGTTGATTCAGGGGAATTGTAGTGCTACATTTAAAGCATTATTAGCATTTTGTTAAGATTAGATATTAAGGAACTCAAATGACCAGGTCTGTTATTATAACAAAGAAAACAAATTCTCTTAACTGAATTTTTTGTCTTATAACATGAAAGCATTGTTTTATGTATAAAGCCACACATAAAATACATTTTATGTTAATTTAAGTAGAAACTGATTTTAGTTAGTAGAACTAAAACAGCTAGTTATTGCCAACTTGATATTCTGGTCAAGTTAATATAATATAAAATAGAAAGAGATTTGCTCTGCTTTGTGCTAACAGTACAAAATAGATGTAATAGTAGCTCCTGTTCACCAGAGATTTGTTGGAAATAACTTTCTGACTCCCTTAGGTCAATCAACGAATTTTTCTGATAACTATCAGCATTTAGCTCATTTTTGAACTTGAACTCACTAGGTAAAGTAGTGCTACCTCCTTAGTGTGAATACTTTTTGGTTGGATTCCTTTACCTGAAATTCATTGTCAAGGCAAAATTTCTCTTCTAGATAAATATTATCTATTTTTGTTATTCTTCAAAACTTTTTCAGCCATTATTTTGGGTTTAGGGTTTTTTAATTTAGTTTAGATTTTTTTTTCATTCTTATCTTTGAATCATCTTTTTTTTTCTTTTATATGTAATTTCCTCTGTGTTAAATTCTAATTCATGGCTACATCATTTTATAAAAATGTTTTATAAGGAACATCTCTAAAGTCTTGTCAGGTTTATGATTTTTACAGTAACCTGTGTAATGTGATTATTACGCCCTCTAATAGAATATAGACTCCTTGAGAATAATAGTGTTTAATTTTCATTTGTTCTTGAAGAGGACCATGACATCAAGGAGGTGATACCATAAATGCAAGTAAATTTAGATTTAAGTGATGGAGGGCTGTGCAAAGTCACTTTCCTCCTTTTCTCCTCTGGAGACATCTGGGACAAATGACCAGGTTAGGATGACTAAAGATAATCCTGGATGGAATGAAGGACCTTGGCCTTTTTAAGCTAAGATTTTTAAAAGGTCTCAGTTTGACTGAGACTGCATGCATTCAGTGATTAAGGGTAGTGAGCAAATGAGGCAAAGAATGACCTCTTTCACCTGCCCCAAAGCAGAAAAGAAAAAGAGATAAATAAATCTTAAGAGGGAAGACCCTCAAGTTTTTAGCCAAAACAAATGATTATTTCTATTTTAGAGCCATTTCTGTTTTAGCTATTTTAGAGCTGCCCAACTGGAACTGGTCAGTTTAGAAACTCACTCCCTTCCTTTCTCCCTCCCTTCTTCACTCTCCCTTCTTCTTTCCTTCCTCATAAAAGGAAAGTTCTTGATAACTGATCACAAAAATAAGCATAAATTAAAGTTTACTCTCACCACATTTTCCTAAACTTAAAATGCATTTTGAGATTTTTGTCCTTATAATAGTAATAGTAGTGATTTCCTGTTGCCTCTAAATCAATCGGTCCACATGAGGTACCCCCTTTCCCTGCCAAAATTACCAAGAAAGTATAGTCACTGAGTGGGGAACATGATCTTAGACTTTTCTACTAATCATTTGTTTCACTTCTTTCTTCCTCTTTATTGTTATGAAAAAAATTTCTTCTTTCTCTTATATCTATTAGATCCTTTCCTCCTTATTTATTCCACATATAGCATACTTTATTTAAAATTGCATTAAAACAATTAACATTTGAACCATTTGAAAAAAAAATTTGAATTCCAAATTCTCCTCTTCTCTCCCATCCCCCTTCTTTGAGAAAGCAAGCAATTTGATAATGATTATAATCTAAGCAGGATGGTTTAAGAAAAATCTAGAAAGACTTACATGAACTCATGAAAAGTGAAATAAGCATAACCAGGAGAGCACTATCAGTAAAAACTATTATGGATGATTATTTGTGAAATACTTAGCTGCTCCAATCAAAGCAACAATCCAAGATAATTCCAGAGGACACATGATTAAAAAATGCTATCTATCTCCTGAGAGGGAATTGATTAACTCTGAATGAAGATTGAATCATACTCTTTAATACCTTCTTTTTTCTAGGGCTTTTTTTGGTCTTGTTTTCTTTTGCAATTTGGCTAATATGGAAATGTTTTACATGATTTATACATTTATAACCATTATCAAAATATTAGATTTAGAGCATTTTTTCTTGTAATAGCTCTTATTTCTTCTTCTAAAAACTGCCTGTTCATATCCTTTAACTATTTATCAATTGGGGAATGACTCGTATTTATATAACTTTAACTTTGTTCTCTGTTTTTGAAAAATGAGTCCTTTTTCAGAGAAATTTATTATAAAAATTTCCCTACATTTTCCTGTTTTTCTTCTAGTTTGGGCTGCTTAGTTTTGTTTGTGCAAAAGTTTTTTAATGTCATATAAGTCAAAATTTATTTTACTTCTGATAATGCTCTTTTTCTCTTATTTAGCAATAAATTCCACTTTTTTATAGATTTGATGCATATATTTTATGCTTCCCTTATTTGCTTAAGATATCACCTCTTAAGTTTAAATAATTTATTCATTTTGACCTTATTGTTATACAGTACAAGATGTTAAATGTCTAGTTTATTGCAAATTGTTTCCTAATTTCACAGATTTTTTTAATAATGGGTTCTTATTCCAAAAGCTTGGATCTTTTCATTTTTCAAATGTTAGATTACTTTAATCATTTACTAATGTTTATTATATACTAAATCTATTGCACTGATGTATTCCTTTTTTTATTTGCCTGTACAAGAATTGTTTCGATGATTATTGTTTTTTTAACAAAGTTTGAAATATGGAGCTGCTAGGCCACCTTTATATTTTTTCCTATTGATTC
The DNA here is from genome assembly GCF_048593235.1 of Sminthopsis crassicaudata. Lineage (NCBI taxonomy): Eukaryota > Metazoa > Chordata > Mammalia > Dasyuromorphia > Dasyuridae > Sminthopsis > Sminthopsis crassicaudata. The sequence goes on along the minus strand of NC_133621.1, from coordinate 132,587,582 downwards.
TCTTGATATCCTCATCTTTTTGTTTTTCCATATAAAAGTTATTTTTTTTCCTAACTAATTTTTCACTTACAACAGCTTCTCCATCCTATGTGCTATTTTCTAAATTGCTAGTCATTTTAATTAGTTCCTTTTGACATTCGTGTGCTTGCTTTTGACTAAAAAATAGTCACAATAATTGCTAATTATTTCCTTAATATTGAACCATCCCCATATTACTGGTATAAATTTCACCTGGCATACATAATCATTGCAATATGTTACTGTAATCTCTATTTCATTTAAATTTTTGTATAAATATTCATTAAGGAAATTGGAGTGTAGTTTTGGCTCTCACTGGTTTAGGCATAAAAATTATATTTGTATCATAAAAGAAATTCCTTTACCAATTTTTCATAAAGTTTATATGGTATTGGGATTGTTTCTTAAATGCGTTAATAGTAGTCACTTGTACACTATAGACCTCATTTTTATTCATTTTATGTATGTATATTATATAATTAACATAATCTCTAGCATTAATGAAGTATCTTTCTGAAGTTTATGTTTACTTATATTGCAACTAGTTTTGTTCTCTCTATTCATTCTCAGACACAGCTCTATTTTCATTCTCACAGCTACTATTATTCTACTTTTCTCAGATTGATTTACAGATATACTGCCCCTTCTTCAAATCTCAGAATTTGTAGACTTCATCACCCATTTGTTTATCTTTTTCTCTTGTCACAGAAATGCAATATTCTCATTTCTCACTAATGTTCATTCTCTCAAAACCGATTTTCATTTCTTCCTACTTCTAAAACAAGCATTTATTAAGCAATCATTATGCAGGAATTGTGATAAGCAGTGGACTACAAAGAGATAGGCATTGTAATATGCAGTGGGCTACAAAGAAAGGCAAAGACATAGTCCTGTGTAAAAGAAGCATTCTAATCATATAAACAACATTCTAAACAACTACATGAGACAAATACAATGTAAATGGAAGCATTTCTTTTTTATTTTATTTTTATTTTATAAGATATTTCAGTATTTATGCCATGGTTATTGCCTATTTAATTGCCTAGGCTCAAATAATTTTTGAAAATTTATTCATATAGATATTTTAGCATCTTTTAAAAAATCACAACAAACTTCTTGACCACTTCTTTCAGTCATCAAAATGTTCATTAATGACAAAAGCAATATATTATATATTTTACTAGCTTAAACAACTCTTTTCCTTTTTCTACCCTTTTTGGTGCTAATCTCCCAAACCATATTTTGTCAATATTTGTCTAAGTGACCAATAAGTAAAAACTGTTTTACTTTTTTGTTTTTTTTCATTTACTTTTTCTTAGAATCTTCATTGAATGTTGGGAATATTGGTGAATAAGGCCAGTTTGGTTTTATCCTAAAGCAGAGGAGGAAGCTTGTCTATTACATTAAATTATCCATTATCCAGAATTATCCAAATAGTCAGAATGGTGAATTGAAACAATATTGGGTCTTAGGGTTTGGGGATGGAGCCTTTATTGCTTTTTGTTTTTCTATTTTGCCAATATGGTAACCAGCTCATATTTTTAAATTCTGAAGATTCAGTTCTTTTCTTGATATCAAAGACCTAGAAACAAAGTAGATGCCCCTTGATTGGATAATCACTAAATAAACTGTGATGCATGAAAATAAGGGAATATTACTATGCTATAAAAATGATGAACATAATAGAGAGAAGCATGAAAAAATTGATTCATAGCAAAGTAAGTAGATCTAAGAAAACAACACGCACACTGACTATAACTATTAAAGTAGAAAGGACAAAAAATTTGAAACTGAAGGCTATGAAATTGAAATGTTTCTGTCAGAAAAGATAGGAGACAATCTCTCTCCTAATCCTTTGAACAAATAAGGGACAAGAGGGTGGGGCCCTAGATGTATTATCAAAGTTGTTTTTTTGTTTTTGTTTTTGTTTTTGTTTTTTGGCTATATAGTTGTATAAAAGTTTTCTTCATTTATTTTCACTTTATTATAAGGAATGGCTCCTTGGGAGGAAGATAGGGAATATAGGTAATATAAAAGCAAATGACAGCAATAAGGTTAAAAAAAAAAAAAGAAGTTTTAGAAAAATAGTAAAAATAGTGCAGATGGCCAACTTTGTAACATGTAAGATTTGGAAAGAACTTCATAGGCTATTAGTTCAAAACATCCCTAGACAAGAGTCTTTTCAACAACTTTTCCTAACAAGAAATTATCTAGGTTTTCTCTAAGCCCTTCAAGAACGAAAAATAGTTAATGTTTTAGCAGTGATGAATATGTAAATATTAATAACTTTGATTTTTTTAATGAAACATGGCAATCTGTTGTAACATACACAAATCAATATTTTTGAGTTGTGGTTACATATTTGTGGGATATATGATTTTCTCAAAAGTAAGCATTACACTGAAATTAGTGAAGAAGATACATTGTTTGGGCCTAAGGGCTAGAATACTTACCCATTTTTTAAAATGTTAGTAAAACATCCTTCTGATTTCTAAAGCTGAAAGGCATGCTAATTATTTTCTTTAATTTTTAATTATTATTTTTAGTTGCAGCCATGCCCTCACTAGTCTGAAATGACTTTAGAAACCTGTTTTATTTACAGTATAAATTCATAATTGTACTAAATTATACACTTTGGTTAACAGTTAGCATATGGAATCTTAAAAAGAATAAATGAGCTCTTTGTACAGAAAACTCTTACTACAAACTTGCATTATTTTAAAGTATACTGGCATGTTCATGGTTTTATTTTAACAAGGAAAACTTTGAAATGAAGAATACATTTTACAAATGTAGGTGGTAGAAGTCTATTTCTGATCAGCAACGAGAGTATAATTACTTTCTGCCTGTTCATTCTAGGCTGCTGTGCTGTATATATACATTGAAATTCTAAAAATAACAACAATTAGAAAAAATTAGAAAACTCTTCCTTCTAATAATCCATAATGTTAAGTAGTATAAGTATTATTATCCTCAGTGAATCTCAGTGGTTACTTAGGAAATTAATATCAAATTCAAGATAGGGGTCCTGGTTTACCCATTCAAAGTCCATTACTCTTTCTGTTGCACATAAAATTGCCCCTCATTCTTTCTAGTCAATCAGACACTTAGGAAAATCGGGAGATATCTGGTGGCATACTCTAATTCTGAGGTAAAGATACAAGTTTAAAATCAGAGTTAGTGATAGCTAACAATCACCAGAAAGTAGGCCTACAACTCAAGCTGGAGATTCAGAAGTTGCCAGTCCTATAGAATCTATCATATGTTGATCAATATTTTCAACAATTTGAGTAATTATCAAAAAGTCCAATGGATCCCAGGATATGTGGGGTAAGCTGTAACAATGAAAAGGGATAAAGAGGGCAGATAAAAGCCAAGCAGAAGGTTTTATATTTGATCTTGGAGATAATATGGAACCCCAAGAGGATGTCACAGCCAGATCCACATTTTAAGAAGATGAATTTGACAGCTGAGAAGGATGGATTGGAGGAGAGAAACAAGATACAGAGAGACCAACCAACGAGCTGTTATTATAATCTAGTCTTGAAGTAATGAGGGCCAGAACCAGGAAAAAGGTAGAAATAACAGGATTTGACAATTGATTGGATAGAAGGGTAGTGTATAAGAAAATGAGGAGTCAAGGATAATTCCCAGGAGAAGGAACCTGAGTAACTGGGAAAATAGTGGTCTCAGCAGTAATAAAGAAGTTAGAAAGAGGGGAGGCTTCTGAGGTAAAGATAATTAGATCATTTTTAGGCATTTTGAGTTTAAGATGTTTATGGGATATCCAATTTTAAATGCCCATTGGGCAGTTGGAGAACCAAAGCTGGAGGTAAGGACAGAGGCTAGGGCTAGGCTAGGTAGGCATATTTGAGAATCATCTAAATAGAGATGATTATTGAAACCATGAAAATTAATGAGATCTTCAAGTGAAATTTTATAGAGGAAGAATAAGATCTAGGACAGTGTCTTAGTTGGAGAATGGGAGGAACTTCCTTGGTAGTGATTATGGCATGAATAAATATCCAGCCACAGAGACTGAGAAGGGACAGTTGGTTAGAATATAGTAGTGTCTTGACAACTTAAGAAAAAAATCTTAGATACTTGCCTAGAGGAATGAGTGGATAAATTACTTGCCTACAGTCATAGCTAGTATATATGTCTCTCATCACAAAAAACACTTAAAATATTTGATTCATGCTACTAAGAATAAATTTTTTGAAATCAAAACTAAATACAATCTATATATACAGTCTCTTACACACACATAGTATTGTCTTTGTCCTATATCACAACTTTTTTCTTCCATTGAAGGATGATATCCCTGAGGCTTCACAAATCTGCTTGTGTCTAATTCAGCCTTACCTTGCTATATTACTTTTAATATTGTCTTGTATGTTTCCAATTATTTGAATTAAAACATATCATCATGCCCTGCTAATACTAATATATTTCATTTTTCTAAATTGGGAAAGGTTGAAAAAGCATATAAACTTATGGTAGAAAATAGTCCATTATAGGGGCCTTTAGTTCTCATCCAACTGGCTAACATCCAACACAGATGATCAAATTAGTAGATTCTTCCTCTGTTGGCTCTGTTCCTAACATAATCAATTGTTTAGCTATTAAAAGTCTAGTATTCTCATTAGAGAACATTAGCTTATCAACATGGCCTCTGAGCCTAGCAAAGTGTTCATTATTGTTTCATTTTAGCAGATTACCTGATCATCTACATTTGGGGGAAATTGGCATTCTAGTTAGTGATAGCAAAAAATGACAGGTGACAAACAAGATAATAGTTTCAGAACTTCCAATTTAGTAAGCTCGAGGATGTTATTACTTTGGTGTCATTTTATGACTTCACGTATGAAAAATTATATATAGTATTTGATTACATAGGTTTTGTTTGAAAGATATGGACTATAAATACTGCACTGAAAATTAGGAGAATTGACTTTTATTTTGGTCAAATCAGCTACTTTTCTCTATCATAGATAATTCCTTGGAGAGTATGTAATTCTACATTGAATTTATTTTTGTTATAGATTGTTCAGATTTTTAAAATCAAAAAAATAATATCAAAAATTGTTTGGGAGATCATTTTAACATTAGGGAATGAAAAAGTACATTCTGAATCAGCTATTTTATTTTGCCAAATAAAAGTGATGAGAAAATGTGTTCTGAAGTCTAAATTGTTTCCCTTGTGTAATTTATCCTATCATAAAGCATTTACTTGATATATTGATGATAGAATCATCCATAATGCTAAACAAAAATATTCAGCAATGGTCTCTTTCCTACAACTGTGTCCATAGATTTTCCTTTAGTTTGTAATATACAACCTCCTCACCAAAACCTCTCAGGAATATCTAATTTCATTGCATCTCCAACTCCTCCTTTTAAGAAAAAGAGCTTTTCTGACTATTTTGCAGTTATTTTTTTTCTCTAAAAATCTGTATATTCTTTGTTGGTGGAGTTGTGAACGAATCCAACCATTCTGGAGAGCACTTTGTAACTATGCTCAAAAAAGTTATCAAGCTGTGCATACCTTTTAATCCAGCAGTGTTTCTACTAGGATTATATCCCAAAGAGAACTTAAAGAATGGAAAGGGACCCACATGTGCAAAAATGTTTGTGGCAGCCCTTTTGTAGTGGCTAGGAATTGGAAATTGAATTGATGCCCATCAGTTGGAGAATAGCTGAATAAATTGTGTTATGTGAATGTTATGGAATATTATTGTTCTGTAAGAAATGACCAGCAGGATGATTTCAAAGAGGCCTGGAGAACTTACATGAACTGATGCTGAGTGAAATGAGCAGAACTAGGAGATCATTCATTATACACTTCAACAAGACTATATGAGGATCAATTCTGATGGAAGTGGCTGTCCTCAACAATGAGATAATTCAAACCAGTTCCACTTGTTCAGTAAATAAGAGAATCAGCTACAGCTGAGAAAGGAACTATGGGAAATAAACATGGACCACAACATAGCATTTCCACTCTTTCTGTTATTGTTTGCTTGCATTCTTGTTTTTCTTCTCAGTTTTTTTCTTTCTTTCTAGGCCCAATTTTTCTTGTACATCAAAATAACTCTCTATATAGGATTTAACATATACTTTAACATATTTAACATGTATTGGACTACCAGCCACTTGGGGGAGGGAGTGGAGGAAGGAGGGGAAATGTTTGAACAGAAGGTTTTCACAAGGGTCAAAGTTGAAAAATTACCTGTGCATATGTTTTATAAATAAAAAGCTCTAATAATAAAATAAAATAAAATATGTATATTTACTTTACATGTATTTTATAATTTTTGTATACTTTAATAAATTATTGCTGTCTTTCCCTGTTGAATGTAAGTCACTTGAGTCCTGGAGCTATTTTACTATAGTATTTTGTATCATTGGCATCTAATAGTGGCTGGTGCATACTAGACAATAGTTGATGGATTGAGACTTAGCAGTCAACAATAAATTGACTCAAATGTTATTATTTAGGCTATGCATTCCTTAGAATAAATATCATTTAAAGCAGCATATGATTAAATTTTTATGTAGGAAAAGGATAACTACATCTAAGGAATAGAGGTAGGAATGAGAGTGGAAAGGTCTGTAGGAATATATACCCAGAATCTTATGTCCTGGTTTTTGTTTGTTTCTAAAACATTTTTTAAAATTTGTTTGATATTTTTCTTGGTCAGTTGTTATTTAATACAGTAATTAATTTCATTTAAAAACAATTCTCATACAATTTACTCAATTACTGAACTCACCATAATTGAGTGAAAATCAGAGGTTTCTATTTTTAGTTTCTAAAGTTATCAATATAGAGCTTTCATATGGAGATTAACAGATATAAGAAGTTTCATGATTTCTTTTTTGCTTCAGTGTACTCATTTTTATCCAGTATACTGCATACAAGTGTAAATATAAATGTTGCTTTGTTGACTGTAATTCATGTATTAGTTTTTAATTAAATATTTAATGCTTATCATTTTACTTAGTTTTGAAGACAAGGATGATTCCTTGGTAAAAAGATGTTTTGAATATTCTTTGAACTTAGGTTAAAATGTCAGTGTCCCTTTGTTTCTTGCTCGGGAACTTGTCTTCCCTGTTCTTGTAGTTGTTATCTAATGTTTCTAAGAATTTTGCTGGTTTGGAGAAATCTGTTCCACTTAGGATCTCAATGGATCTGACCTGTTCCCATCCTTTCTCACTGCCCCCTTCTTTGAGTTTTCTCATTCTCTTTCTCATTCTCTTTGTTAATTTACATCTTCGTACTTCATGCTGTCTGGTGCTATACTGTTTCTCAACCCTGACAGTTTTCTCTTTAGAAAAGTCAGTTTTTTACTGAGTAGAAATTAATTATCTTGGTAGCCTCACGTAGAGAATATAGAATGTTTGGATCTGGAACCCTTTCCATTGTAAGACCTCTTGTAACACCAGACTTATCCCAAGATATATACACTTCAGGCCCTTTTCGCTGTCAACATAAGTAGCAGAGAAGGAAGATTCCCACCTCTTTTTGCCACAGATGTTTGGATATGGGATGGAGGAAAGAGGAAGAGGAAAGGCTCAGAAGGAAACAGAGGCTGGGAATCTACCAACTAATGGGATAGTGATGCCTTGCCAGAAAAATATAAATCTGGAGGCTATGAGTTCTCTCCAGTGCTTAACAATCCCTAGCAAAAATTAAGTGCTTAATAAATGTTTGTTGATTATTTTATATCTTTGGTGTTTGAAATGCAATAGTATATTTATATGGAGATATTCAGCAGGCAAATAGAGTTTGGGATTTTGTAACGAGCTGTCGTCTCCAGAAGCTGCTGGATCGCTCTCTGGGAAGAGATCTGCTGTGTCTACTCAAATCTCTCAGACAGATTCTTCTTCCTGTAACGAACCGTTGTCTCCAGGCAGTTGCTGTTAACTCTTGTCCTTAGAAGTGACTTCCCTTCCTGAAGAGAGCCCCGTCAGGCCTGATGCAATTCAGAGTCTTCTTCTCTTCCTGGAGTGCTGTCCTCTTTATCCTCCCAGAGAATGGGCGTGGGATAATGCAAGGGCTTCTGGGAAGAACCACTTCAGCCAATGGGCTTGCTCCTTCTATCAAGTCAACCTGAGTTCTCACCTTGTAATTGTCCAGAAAACCTGAATTCTCACCTTGTCACTGTCCAGACAACCTCAGTTCTCACTTAGTAATCCTAACAGGATTTGATGGTTTAAAGATTGCTATCTTATTGCCCTTACTGTTCTACATAAACCCTCTGATATTACAGGTATAATTATGAAACAAGGAGAGGAAATTATTCATATAGTAGTCCCATCATTTGCACTTATTTGTAATAGAGCAATGAAATACTGCAATGTGACCTGTTTCCCCTTAAAATCAACAGAATTGATCAAGTTCATTCCATCTTAATTCCTGTGTTTGGTGATTGTTGCTTCTCCAAATAAATGACTCTTTCATATATCAACAACAGAGGGAGGAAAAGGAAAGAGAATCTATCAACAAATGAGATTTATAATGTAGGGATATTCCTTATAGCCCACTGAAACCACAGAAGAACTGAGTGTTTCAAATTTCCCACCCTTTGTCTAACATGATTTGAAAAAGGAGAAGAATGAATGGCAGCAACCCAGAAACATGGCTTCCCAGCTCATCTCTCTGTAAAAGAAAGATTGATCCCATGTCAGATGTTTGTTAGATGTCACATTTTTAAGTGTTATCTGTTACCTAGCTTTGGAATTTTTGAATATTGTAATTGATCAACAGAGTAAATAGAAATAGAAGTATTAGTGTTCATGGGCTTGATTAAACTTTGAGAAAATCTCCCCATAGAGTGGCCATGAACTAATACAAAGAAAAGGGGTGCTAAGAGTATTATTTGAGGCCCAAATTTCTATTAACATTCAACTCTTCTGAGATAATCTTCAAACTAAAACAGGGATTCTTACTTTTTTGTGTATAATGGTCCCCCACAGGCAATATGGTGATCTTTGTAGAATGGAACTATATAATCCTTCCTAGAATGATGTTTGTAAGTGCATAAAATAAAATACATAAGATTTCAAGGGAAATCAATAAATTGAAATATTTGTAGGCATTGTGTGTTATGCATGTATACATATATCTGTAAAGGTTTTCTAAATTTGTCCCTCAGGGATGCTTTTATAGATACTTTGGCAAACTTCCTTTTCTAAATATTCTTTGATTCCTTCTCAGAGGGGAGCAGGGGAATGGACTGTGAACCTGCCTATATTCTCCTCTGAGAGGGGTTATCAAAATAGAATTTTATCCATGGTTTCCACTTAAATATTAATAATTTAGAGAAGTGTTTTGTTTTTTTCTTATCTGTTACTTTCTTAGTTACTATCTCATAGAGAGGAAGGGATATCCTAATATCCTATCAAAAACACTTTACAACTACTAGTTCACTACTTGTGAATGATGAATAAACCTTTTCATTTAAATTGATAATAAATAGAAGTTATATAGATCAGAATATTAGCCAATCCTTAGTGACTGAATTTTCGCCACTTTCAGTGAGATATTTCACTTCAGCCAAGAGATAGAAGCCCCAATTTAACCAAAAGGAAAATTCCCAAATTTATCTGGAGAGACAAACTTTAAATTGAGTATAGGGAGAAACTGCAGTTGCATATTCTCTTTCCCTTCCTCCCTCCCTCTTCTCCTTCCTCTCCTTCTCCCCTTCCTTCCTCTCCCTTTCCCCCTTCATCCTTCCTTATTCCCCTTGTCTTCCTTCCCTCTTTCCCTCCCTCCTACCCCTTTTTCCTCTCTTAGCTCAGGTTCACATGTTCCCTATCTCCAGCTGTGTGAATGGCTATTGGGAGGTAAGAAGTTAGGGAGGGAGAGAGAAGAAGAACAAACTTAGGAAATGTTTATTATACGCTAGGCATAGTACACAGGAAAAAGACAGTCCTTAGCCTAAAGGTGCTGAACTCCTCATGCAGATAGGGAGCAGACAAAATTCCCCTCACCAAAGTTCTTTTCAGGACTGAAAAGGAGGTACTTATTTGGGACCAAAATGGAAAGATAACTCATAAAATGTATACTCTACTGATCTTAATATTTGAAAGATACAGTTTTTGATTTAACTTAACTCTTAAGTTTTGCTTTATTTTTCCAATGTAAAAAATGCCATTCTGACTTTTCCAGGGGAAAAAAAAACAACAAATTATGATTGTCATAAAGTTCAAGATGAACTTTTTCCCCCTTAAATCAGTTTTAGTAAGGCTTTGTATAATGACAAGCTTTTGTGATTTGAGATAGGATTTTTAAAAGCTTTGAAATAGGAATCTTTATATTAAAATTTAAAAACCATGAAATCTTAAGTGATATATAATATATAATACCTAACATAAACACACATGCTGTCCTCAAAGTCCTTGTACAGTTTTTAGTTTTTATAGATTTACAATAATTTTAAAATTGGTAATACTTTTGGAATAACTTATATACATCCACGGTTTTCAACCCAGAATTCGAGCAATCCAAGAAATCCCAGATTGAGTGCAGAGTAGATTGGGGTAAGGAAGAAAAAAGATTTCTCTGAGAGTCAAGAGATGGGGACTTTAGGGCCTTTAATAATATCCCCAGAAAAATAGCTTAGAGTAGAGACTGTGGGTTTTTAAAATTACTGACAAGACTTAGTCAAAACCACATTACTTTATGACAGGTAGCATGGTCGCTATGGTCTATTCTTTTCATATCTTCTTACTTGAAAGTGTCATATACGCCTTTGACTTTGGACAGGCAAAAAACAAACAAAAAAACATACACACACAATTAGAAATTTAGATACCACTATTATAATGAAGTAAAATACATATTGTATATTGCTAATGATTCATATTAGGGAGGGTTGGAGAAATAATATAATGAATGATCTAGTCAGCCTTAAGAAAGAGGTTATGGTAATCATAAATTTTATCTTTCCCTTTAATATTGTTCCTCATAAAATCAATATAAATATATTTTCTCTGTAGGTGGCAATACTTTTACTTTGTCCTTTTCATTTACAGTGATTATGTGTCCTGACAAAATTAACATTTGAGTAAAATTTGGAGATAAGAGAAAAATTCACTGTAGTCTAAACTTTAAGTTATGTACATAGTTGACCCTATTTTCATATATCTATGTTTATTTATTCAGATGTGTACACACACATACACACACAAATTTTAATGTTACAAAAATACCAAATGACATAGTTCCCCTCATCAAAAATTGCCAGACTTATCTGTTTCCAACTTAAAGTTCTGTGGAACTCAGTTTACTTTTAAACTTTATCCTTTATTAAGAAAGACCCTAAGCATATACAGTTTTTTCTCACTTGATATGTAACAATGATGGGTAAAATAAAGGTCAGTACGAAAGAGTATATAATAATGAAGGTTGTCATATTCTCTTTTATTCTATGTTCAGAGAAATAGACTCTTCATGCTTTTATTTCCCTCCCTAATATAATGCTCTATATTCTATACTTCATAGTAAACCATTACAACATTGTAGTATAGATGAATTTTATAAATATTGTATTTATCATGAAATTTTAAATAGTTAGACCTAGTCTGTGGAACTCTTAAAATAAGTGCATTTTCCTAATAAAAGTCACTGTAGGAGGGAGATTATCATTGCTGTTACTTTTTTAAAGTTTTTAATTAGGAATGTATTTCAAATAAGTAAATTTGTTGCTTAGAAGTCTCTCAACATTTTCTAATGAATGTAATAGAAAACAAAGAAGGTAGTAAATATAACATTTTAAAAATAATAAAATAATTCTTAAAATTGTGAATATCATCAGTTACTATTTTCTATATATGCTACTTCTGTTTTAAATGATTAATTTGGTGGGGTTTCCAATTCTCTCTCTTTTTTTCAGTACTCATTATATAACCTAATAACAAAAAGAGTAGGGCATTGTCGTTACTTCTTCTCTCTCACTGGCTAGCATCATTATCTTTAGTGTCCATGAAAACTGTCTGTCATATAGAAGGCATTCAGTAAAATTCATTCATTTGTTGAAAATTGATTAATTGAATGAATAAATGAATGAAAGAATGTATGAATCTGAGTTTTTTGGTTCTGAATAACTTAATATTCCTCCAGCCATTGTAGGTGGTCCTGTATTGATTTCATTATATCTTTCTTCTACATGGAATTGTACTCTAGAGTTAATAGCACTAAGTTAAAAGCTGAGCTTGCTTGTTACTGCATGCCTAGTTGAGAAACAAACTTTTCTTTTTGTTTAGTGATTAGTATTTATAGTTTCAGTGTAATCTTGTTTTTTGTGAAGTAGGTATAAAGCCCTGCCATATAAGATTTTAAAATTTTTTCATATAAGGATAAAGGATTACAGTTTATACAATTGTGGATTTCTTTTCCTTTAAACATTTTACTTTTTGTGTATGTTAGTATGTTTTGGGAGAGAAAGTTATTAGGTTGTGAGTTCAAGTGAATTTAATTGAATTTAACAAATATTCAATAAATACCTACTATGTATCTACAAAGTTCTCTGCTTTGTGCTTAGCATACTAGTAAAAAAAAAAAAAAAGTACAGGTTTTGCCCTAGATGATCTAATGCGGGAAGAGATGCAAAAGGAAGTTGAGAAGCTGTGGCTAGGAAGGGAAGGAAATAGACCAGGAATACCTGTCATGATGTTCTGTTTAGTCAAAAGCAAGCTGAACTACCAGTAGAAAATGAAATTGCCTAAAAAGTTCAAATCTGAGCTCTGTTTAAAGGAATGCTTTGGGAGAAGTTTGATCACTCCTCCTTAAACTCTCTAATCTGAGAGAAGAGGCAACTCAGGGAAGTGAGATGTTCAGTATCAAACACTAGTGATAACATTTCAAAACAAGCAGAATTGCTGATTGAAAATAGGACAGTGATTTTGAAGTTTGTTCCAATTTTAACATGTTTCTAAACAAAACAATTTTTCTTCCTAAATTTTGTAGCAAAGTTACTATTCCTATAGGATGCATAAAGTTGATGAGGGGTTTCTATACCAAGCTGCGTAGCTAACTCATAGCTTAAGAATGATGGAGGAAAACTTGGGTTCAAGACCTGTTACATATTAACTTTGTAAAAATGGACAGGTTAATGCAGATTTTAAGTGTTCCCAGGAAGCATTCTGAGATTCTTAAGCTACAAAGAAAAATTCAGATCAGTGTTGATGGATGAATTTGGATGCTGGGGTTTTTAACATGTAGATGAATATTACAGGTTTACTGCCCCCTTTGCCCCTAAATGGAAAGATAAAAGAATAAAATCTTACATGTCATTGAAATTAGAGGTCTTATATTATGCTCAACCAAAAAAATTTAATGTAGCAGATAAGTCTTATTAAGTGTAAATATTCAATGGGGAAATAATCTAATAATCTACTTAAACTGAGAACTTCTTTTCAAAATAAATTCTACAAAAGTATATATAAACTCTATTTCTTTATATGGGCAGCACTTCTTTTTCTTCCTTCTTTCTTCCATTCCCCCCAAAAAGTCAAAAATATAAATTTGGAGAAGTTCTTGTGCATTTAGAAAGTGTTTTTAAAAATCCTTAAATAAATTAAGACAATTATTAATAAGAAGTGAATATCACAATAGTGATTATGGTAAAGTTCATTACAGTATTTCAACTCTGATTTTAAGTTGTTTATACAAGGCAGTACCAGCAAGTACAGTGTTTAATTTGCTGGTCATTTGGAAAGTATGTAACAAGAAATGTGCATTTGAAGGATGACTTTAGAGTCAGTAACTAATGCTGTTTATGAGCACTGGTGTGAAGAGGAAATGTATGGAGAATTATGAAATTTATTAATAAAAATTTATAATAATCCAGAAAATCATACTAACAAACCAAAAGGTAAATGGGTTACCTACTTTAAACTGCATTTTCTATAAGGTGAGAATGGTGGATCACAATCATTTGCAAAGGAACTGCAGTGAATTCTAAGCGCTTCTAATATCATCAACCATACTTTCAAATATCTTAAAAGTACCTTCCAAAATCTGCACAGAAATAGTACTTATAATAAGTTTATGAATTTTCAAGTTAACTCAAGAACTGTATTTGAAATTATGTTATTTAACCAGAACCTCTCAAAGCGGAACATTGCTCTTATTCAAAGACTTAGTAAAATATTCCACTGAAAGAGAGCATATGGTTAGAGCTGTAATGGACTTTACAAATTTTTACACTAACTTGCTCATTTTACAGATGATCCTACATACATGATTACACTTCAGATTTTCAAAGACAACACTCATGTTTTCCTAAACTTTTTCCTTCTTGAGGGTAAAAAAAAATCTTCATTTACTTTAACTGCTCTTTGTATGAAACAATTTTCAATTCTCTCCCCATTCTAGGCAGCCTTTTCTGACCATATTCATTCATCTGTATGCTTTTGTAATCATGATGTTCTGCTCTGAATTCAATATTCAGGGTATTATCTGGTCATGATAAAGTCCAGTGGAACTGTAACCTCCTTTTCTTGACATTGTATTTGTGGCAACTTAAAATCACAGCACCTTAAGTCCCAGTGGATAGCCAACCTGGAGATAATTTCTCCTGGCTTATCTTTTGGTCGGCTCTTTTTTGTTCCAGCTCTATACCTGATATCATTTCAGTTCATTTGACAGATACTGCCACCAGAGATTGTACTCTTTTGGTGTATGATTTGAGAACCCTTAAAATGTTGGTTCAATTTAATGAGGAGTATTAGGAGAGAGCGCTGCCTTGGGAATCAGAAGACCTGAGTTGAGAGCCTTCCTCTGATGCTTACTTACTGTGTAAACTTAGATAAATCATTTAACTTCTCTGTCTTCTGCTTTCTCTGGAATTTTGCCCATAGGTATTTTGACATTGTTTTCCTCTTCTGAGTTCTAGTTCTCCTCAGTTACCATAAAATCCTTCTATTATCAGATGCTTTTTGTTGCTTTTTGCTTTTTTCCCCGCCTTGGTCTTCCAGGGTAAAAGGAGCATTATCTCAGGCTTCTTGTAGCAGTGGCTACTGTCTTTGTTTACTTGGTGTTGCACTGATGTTGCCCTGAGGCCGGTGGGAGACCTTTGTGTCTGTTGCTACTTTGTGGAGGATAGAGCTGGGGTAGTTCACACTGTAGAAGGCTGTAGGAGTCTGGCAGCTTACTTAGAACTAAGCGAGGGTCCTAATGGTTGTGATAGCTGAGGTCCAGGGGAGTGTTTGTCTGTTCCTGGGGCATATTGAAGTAATTGGTAGTCTGTCAACTAGAGAACATTCTCTTGCCATAATCTGTAGTAGTCCAGCTGTTGAAGGATGCTTTCCCACCTGGGCTGTACAGAAGCATATATGGCTCCTGGAGCTGGGGTCTGCTGGCTCCCCTGTCTAGGCCAAGATATGTGGTGGGTTCTTGGTGATGGCATTTCCCTGCTCTACCACACTGAATCTCAAGATCTTCTGCTGGTTTTCGTAGGTGGGGCTTGTGGCTGGCTGGCTGGGAAGCTTGCTGTCTTAGACTAGGACCCCCTACCCAAGTGAGACAGATCAGACTCCTCCTGCCAGTTCTCCAGTTTTTCTGGGTTAACAGATTGTTTCATCCTGTCTTCCTATTAGTTTTACCACTCTAGGACCTATCTTGTGATGCTGTTTTGTGGTTATTCAGAGGTGAACATGGAGAATTACAGCAATTCACTGCTTACTTGACTCCCAAAAGACCTCTGGCCTCAGCTTTCTCATCTGAATAATGAGGGGCTTGGATTAGATGATCTATAAGTCTATAAGACCAGCTCCTGCTTAGATCATTTCTTTTTCATGATGAAGTACTTGAGGTTAATATTAGTAGATGAAAAATATATAGTAAAAAGATCAAAGGATATGTTCATTATCAGTGTAGTAGAGGCCATATATCTAGTCACAGTTTACCTCTATCCTATGAAAATTATTAACTTCACTGCCTAGCTATATACTTTATACAGTGATGTTCACTTTAAGATCTTAGTATGTTGAAATGTTTATTTATTCTCTCTGTGTGTCTCTGTCTCTGTCTTTCTCTGGCTCTCCTGGTGTGTCTTGCTGTTTCTATCTCTCCCTCTCCCTTTTCTTAATAGTTTCTCTGTAGAAACAATGAAAAACTTTTTGCAAAATATGATACCCTTGGATTTAGTCTAGTCATCCTTCCTCATCAAAAAGTATTTTTCTGGAACTCCTCTAAATCTTTGTCAAATTTCATTGAGTATAAAATGTATTTGCATTTATCAGTGGTGTCAAACTAAAATAGAAACACTTCCTTGTGGGCTACATGTTGACTTAGAAAACCACAAATTAACATTATTTATGTTGCATTGTACTCTAAAATTTTATTTCTCAGTTACTTTTAGTCTGATTCAGCCCATACTTTGTAGTTTTATATATAATATCCTACAATGCATTTGATACTTCTGCCTTATATGACTTCCCTCAATTAGATCAAAAGCTTTTTTAAGGCAATAAACCCCAAGCTTTTAAAAAAAATTTCTGGGGCAATTAGATGGCACTTTGGATAGAGTACTGGTTCTGCAGTCAGGAGGACTTGAGTTCAAATGTGGCCTCAGACTATGTGACGTTGGGCAAGTCATTTAACCCCAGTTGCCTCAAAAATAATTCTTTTGGCTCCAGTACTTGATAGCCGCTCAGATACTGTACCCTTAAATGGTGGGTGATTTGAGTTGATTGAAATATTAGTGGAAAATTACTCTTGTGTTTTTCCTCAGTTTGTGAATACTAACGAGCAACTAATCTCTACTCATTTACTTAGTTCTCCATTTATCTATGGTAAGGAAGTAAATGAATAGAATTAAAAGAAAATTCAAGGCAAAAAAGTTAAACTTTCAGGTGTGGCTTCAAATGCCAGTGTAGTGTTATTGGAAATAGAAGCAGCATTTTCACCGAATGTCATAGTGAAGGGCAGCTGGGCAGTTCTGAAGAATTTGTCACTGAACATAGATTCTCAGGCTCCATTAGCCTCAGTTGAAGCATTTCAGCTATGCCTGGTCAGGAAAATTGCATTCATTTTTTTTAAATGAAGACTATGTTACAGTCAGTACTCATGTCTAACAATGATTAACATAGCGTAGTCTAGAATTTTCCTTGAAGACTAAAAATGATAGTGAATGAAGGTACCTAACAACTACTAATAGAATCTCTACAGAAAAATAATATCCATTTATTTACTCATTCTGTCCATAAATAAGTATACAGTATCAAAGTAAATATATAATTTTTGCCCTCAAGAAACTTGCAATCTAGTAGGGCAAAAAAAAATGATCCCAGAAGTATCTGTGATAAAAAAGCATTATTTAATACTTAACCTTGAGTACAACATTAATAGTAGAACAATTAAGTTCTAAAGGAGGGTTATTCTAAAGGAGGAACAACAGCTTTGGCTGACATAATCAGATATCCTGATTAATAAGAATTATTAATTTGCAGAATTAATAATGAGAATCAAATGTTTGAGAGAAATCATCAAGAAATTATGAGATTAAATATTTCTCTAGACGTAAATCAGCTATCTTATACCAGAAATGCATAATTCTTATATATACAAGCTATCTTATATACATTGTGTGTGTGTGTGTGTGTGTGTGTGTGTGTGTGTGTGTGTGTGTGTGTGTGTGTGTATAAAATGTAAGTCCCTTCAGGATGTAGATTTTCTATTAATTCCGTGTCTAGAATCTAGTTAGTTTTGAGAAATGCTTTTTTTTTTTTCTTACTGAATTAATGAATGACTGATTAATGATGATCTTATAGAAGGTAAGGAGACATGTGGGGGCCAGATACACACAGGAAAGGACAAGTGTCATGCAGGGTGAGGGACAGACATGTAGTACCCAAGTTAGATAGACTGGTGAGAGGGTGCAGGTGGAGTGGTGCAAAGCTCTCTGTAGGCAAAACAGAATTTAAGCCAAGCTCCTCTATCTGCTTTTACTTGGAGGTTTTATTTTTTTGGTATTTGAATTCTACCTCTTCCCCTTCTCTGAACACCCAATTTATTCTCTCTGTGTGCACATGTATGTGTATATCTTGTTTGTATGTAGTTTATTTACATTTTTTATCCCCATTATACTGTGAGCTCCTCCAGAAGAGGAACAGTTTAGTTTTTGCCTATCTTTGTATTCACAGCACTAGTTGATTAGATAGATGTTTTAGTTAGTTAGTTGATCAATTATACTAGATTATACTAGTTGATCAATAGACTAACTAAAAACATTTATACAGCATCTTCTATTATTTTCATTTTTTTGTAATGTAAGGAAAAGATCTTTTTATCTTTATTCTTGATCATAATTTGCCTATGTCTTTTGAGAGTAGAAAATATTTCATCATCCTTTGCATTTCTACCCTCAACCTCTGGCAGATTCTTGTTGGTTGATTCCCAGAGTTTGTCCCCTTAGATACCCCATATCTCCCTGTCTGCCTCTGTCTCTTCCAGTGCTCTAATACCCAAATCCTTTCCTACACTCTACAAAGATAGTCAGATTTACTTATTTCCTTAAAATTCCTAATATTACCCTGCCATTTCATTATGATATTGTTCTCTCTCTTAAAAAAAAAAAAACCCACAACACAATAAAATGCTAGAAAAAGTGATTTGTGCTTATTGCCTCTTTTTTCTCATCCCTCAGTTGATTCTTAATCCCTTTCAAGTCTGATTTTTTTAACCTCATCATTTGACTAAAATTGTTCTCTACAAGATCAGATATGATCTAAGTGTTCAATCTGACAGCCTTTCTTAGACTCCCTACTTGATCTGTCTGCAGTTTTCACACTTTGCATTACCTTCCCTATCCCACCCCAACTCCACCTGTTTTCTTCTCATTTATATGTTATCATTCTGTAGATTCTCTTCATGATTACTTTCTAGTCTCCTTTGCTAGGTATTTCACTGTTTGATTTTCTTTACATTTTTACTTTTGGTGATTTCATAAGTCTGAAAATCAGTGTTAGAGTTTTAACATGCACTACAATTTTGAATACAGCCTGAATATTCAGCCTTAAAAGCTTTCCTGGATTAGTAATACTACCTGTTGTCCTCCAACTTGAATGTCATGAACATCTCAAATTCAAAATGTCCAAAACAGAATTCTCAACATAAATATACCCCTCTTCCAAACTTAGTTTTCTTCTAATCTCCTTCAAAGATGTTTGTGCCTTTTGCTTCTACTATCGTTCCTGTAGCCAGTCTATATTTATTTCCTTTTATCTCTTGCATCTACTTGCTTTTGCTCAAATATCCACTATCCTTATAACCTCTTGACTGAACTATTGCATTTACTAAGTGATTCCCTTGCTCATAGTCTCTTCTTTATCCCAGCTTTCATTCAAATAACTTTCAAAATAATCTTTCCTTTTGAAAGCATCTATGTTTTTAGTGGTCTTTAGCTTATTTATTGATTTTAGATAGATGAAATAGCACATTTATTAAATTTTAACTATGTATGAGACATTTTACTAAGCTCAGGATACAAATACAAGCAAACAAAACAATTCATGGCCTCGGGGAGTTTACATCTTAATGAGGGAATATAACTCCACCAGGAAATCTAGAAAATTGGAGAGTGGGGAGAGTGAAGAGGCAGAGAAACAGCATGGTAAAATGGTACCTGAGTAAGAGTATAGTGAAGAGATCTGAAGAAGTTATGTGAAGAAATAGGCTTTGGCAAGTTGTTATAAAGCTTCCCTATTAGAAGTGAGGGAGCTAGATAGCCAAATCCAACAGTATATAGACCCAAAATAGGTAATATATCTCTTGAGTACATTAAAAGAAATATGATACACTGGACTAGGGGGTTGACAATTATACCATACTTAATTATTATCAGACTGCATCTAGAGAGTATCTAATTTTTAATTTCAAAAAAAAGTTTGTTTCTTAACTTTTTGACACAACAGACACTTCCAATAAATATTGTCTTTTCTCTCCAACAACAAAATATATTCCTTTAAACAGCAACAACAGTTATCTAATGTTAAAAGGAAGAGGATTATTTCCTTTAGTTTTGACCATGTGGAACTGAGATTTATCATTGCATTTGACCAGATTGTTGTAACCTCTAGTTTTTTTGTTTTTTTTTTTTTTTTGCTGAGGCAGAGTTAAGTGACTTGCCCAGGGTCACACATCTAGGAAGTGTTAAGTGTCTGAGACCAGATTTGAATTCAGGTCCTCCTGACTTAAGCGCTGGCGTTCTGTCCACTGCAATATCTAGCTGCCCTTGTTACCTCTTAGTAGTGATTTTTCCTTTGCTTTCTTCATTTTACATAATTTCAGAAACTTCTGAAATTTCTCTGTATTCATTATTCTTATAATTCTTTATAGTGTGGTATTATCATTCACTTTACATCATTTCAGACACTTTTGAAATTTCTCTTAATTCTTTATTCTTGTCATACTGTATAGTATAGTATAGCTTTTAGAGGCTCTCATAGTTGTAAGGAATCTTAGAGGTCATCTATTTCAAGTCACATCTGGGTAAGAAAACATTCTTTATAGTGGTCACCTAAATTTTGCTTGACAATGTACCCATGATCGGGAGCTTCTTCCTGATATAGCCTTTATCTTTTTTGTAGAGCTGTAATAGTTAGGAAGCTTTTCCTTCTTTCTAACTTAAATTTTCCTTTTTGTAAATATTTACATGATCTGCATGATTTTACCCTCTAGGATTAATAAGCAGAACAAGTAGTATCCATCTTTCTTCCCTTTGACAACCATTCAGATACTTGAGAACCACTGTTCTGCCTAAGTAATTTTTTATGCAGTTTGAGCACTCAGTAGTTGTTTCAATCAAATCCTCATAAGGCATGAACTCAAGATATGTTTCCTTCCTCTGAATACTCTCTAGTTTATCCTTTTTACAATGTGGCATCCAGAACTGAACACAGAATTGTAGAAGTCTTCTGACCAGAGCAATATCCATTGGTACTATCACCACATTAGTACTGAACATTATGCTTCTCTTAATTCAGTGTAAGTTTTAACTAGCTTTAGTGTCTACCACGTACAGAGCTAACTCATATAAAGATTTAAAGTACAGCAAAGTCCCCAGAATGCAAACAATCTGCCTTCTAAACATTATACATTCCCTTCCTCTACTTAAGGTGATTTTTTAACCCAAGTATAAGACTTTGCATTTATGCTTATTGAAATTCATTTTATTAGTGTCAACCCAATTCTCTGTCCCATTAAGATCTTTTTATTGCCTGATTGTCATTGTATTAACTGTCTCTCCCAGTCTTGTGTCATCTGCACATTTGATTAAAATTCCCGTTTGTGCCTTTATCCAATTAACTTATTAAAACATTAAATAGCACAGAACCAAACACAGATCTCTAGGGGCAATTCACTGAAGACCTCCTTTCAAGTTGACTTGAAAGACTACTACTACCATTAGAGTACTTTTTGCTCCAGTCATTTAACCAGTTCTGAACCCACCTAAAAGACTCTGTCAGAGGTTTTTCTAAGATGTAACCATATTAGATCAATTTCTACCAGTCCAGTTTCTTCAAAAACAAACAAACAAAAAAAAGCAAGGGAAGGAAAATAAAGTTAGCTCAGTATGACTTGTACCTTGGTAAAACCAGGCTGGCTCTTTGCATCACTGCTTCCTTTTCTGTATCTTCACAGGCACGCCCTTAATGTGTTCTAGAAAATTTCCAGAAATAAAGTCAAACTCACTGGTCTACAGTTTTCAGTTTCTGTCCTCTTCTTTTCCCCCCACATTATGAAATTATTTGTTTTCTCCATTTATATTTTGTAATTTATATAGTAATTTCTCAGTCATTGGGCATATAAGTTCATTCTTTTTTCTTATTATTGAACATAATGTTACTCCAAACATTTTGGTAAATATAAGCTTCACTTGTGTCATCTACACATTTGATTAAAATTGTCTTGTAACCTGATTGGAGTCTGATCCCTATGGTTGAATATCTGGGTCAAAGGCCATGAATAATTTAATAACTTTTCTTCCATAATTCCAAATTATTTTCTAGAACAATTGAACAAATTTGCAGCTAAATCAGCAGTGAATTAATGAGGTCTGTGTTTCCATATTCCCATCCAACTCTCTTTACTGGCATAATGAGTAAAGTCTAATTATTGGTGATTTATAATATCTTTATGTATTTATACATAAATATGTTAACATACTTATAATATTTTCAAGGTAGTTATTGATAGTTCTGTTTCTTATTTTGAGTACTACTTATCTACTTTGATCAATTATATTTTAGGAATTAAAATGTAGAAATGGAGGGGACCTTAGAGACTAAGTAACATAATTTCCACATTTTACAGATGAGGAAACTGATGACCAGATAGATTAAATTATTTACCTGAGATCATAGAGGTAATGTGTCAAAGCCAGGATTTGAATAAGGTTTACTGTCTCTAGTCTCCATATTTCCAAGTTCAGCATTCTTCTAATTTTGCCATATTGTCACCTTTTTGAAAGTGTATTAAAAAAATAAAAAAGTGTATTAACATCAATTGAAAAATATGTAGGATTAATTAGCAAAAGCCTCAAGTTCATGATCTGTGATGAATGGTTGAAGTGACTGGATGTATGTGACCTGGAGAAGATTTGGAATTAAAGGGATATTTTTAAGTGTTTTTTTTTTTTCCTTAAAGGTTAAAAACACAGAGCCAGAATTAAGGGCAAAGGCAGCTTGTAAAACTGCAAAGATAGGCTTTTGGTAAGGAAAACAGAATGGTTTGTCTTGAGAGATGTTTTAGGGAAGCATTAAGGTTCAGATATGAGTTAGGCTAGGTGGCCCTTGATGTTCCTTCCAACTCTGAGGTTCTCTGTTTCTAGAATAATAGCAGTAGAGTTAATAGGGATTGTAATCCTTTTCTTTTTTTTTCTTTTATCTTTTAATCATTAGCATTTAATACATAATAAATATTTGTTGCCTAAAATTGAATTGGATTGAAAGTAATTGAATACCATGACCTCAGAAGAATCAAAATTGAAAGTGATAAAAAAAAAAAAAAAACTCATGGGGGATTATGGTAATTTGAGAGTAAGAAATAATTGGCCCAATCAAGAACATTTATCAGAAACAGATATAAGTAATAAAATATGATCAATAAATAAAGGAATAGACAGTTTGCTACAATTTTTTAGGCATACTGTTGAAAAAAATAGGTGTTCTTATTATATAGTTCCCACGTGGAAGATCTTTAGTAGGAGACAGAGTGATATGTTCAAGAATTGGACAAGGTAAAAAGTTGCAGAGAAGTTGTGTTCTGCAACATTTATTGGAAAGGAGTATAACACAATGAAATGTTTACTATATTCAAATTATTGTGCTAACTGTTGGCTATCCAATTTGAAAAATAAGATATTCCCCGCTTTCAGGAAGCTCAGTCTCAAATGAGAGAGACAACACATATACCATCTGCAGGTCAGATGATTTTTTAGAGTACAGACAAAGCAAATGATAATATATCATCTCTTCTGTCATTTTTCAAAGAAATAAACCTTACCCATTTTTGATGTTGAACTTCTTGTCTGTGCAAGGACTTCAGTGGCTAGGACTTTCTTTTCTGGATCTTTAGTTTGTCATCTTAGCACCTACAGAGCCAATTGCCAGGCTCCACAAGGACTGCTTCCCATAATGATGGCTTGACTGAAGGTAGAACTAGGATTAGTAAAGTAGGGGCCATTGGCATTCCCAATCTTGAGTTTGTGGTCCTGGGTCAGTAATTGGTAGAGATAGTTCTCCTGGTGATAGCTGTGGGATAGACAGGAAACAAGGAAATTGATTTGAAGAGAGCTTGAGATGAAATAGTGTGGTAGTTGGCCCTCTTTTGCTTCTTAATTTGCTATTATATTGAAGTGTAAGGTAAACTATTATGTTCTGAGAAAAAGATAAGAGTCAGTGCAGAAGAATAAATTGCTTATGCAAGAAGTAGATGGAAATTGATGTAGCAGGATACTGGGAAAAATGTTAGAAGAAAAGACTAAAATTACAAGTAGAAAAGTTAGCCATAGAAGGGAGGAGAGATTCCTCTAAACCTAGAGGGAGGGAGAGAGGATATAAGAGCTAAAGATGGACAGAATTTCTCAGCAGGTGAGAAAAGTCAAGTGAAAAAGAGCAGATGGGTAATGGTAATGAAGGGGACTCCAGCCCAATAGTCTCAGTCTTCTTGTTAAAAAGGAGACAGGGTTATCTACTTAGAGAGTGAGGAATGGGATGGGAATGTGGCCTTAGGGACTGTTGAGAAAGATTTAGAACAGCTGCTAGCAGAAAGGGAAGCAATACATTGCTCCCTTCAGGGAATGGAAAGAAAGATCCATTCCACTGTCTGAACTCTTATTTTTGATAATCTTTGTTACAGGAACAAGGACTGAATATCTGAGGAGTCCACTTTCAGTTAATGTATAGCTCTTAATTCAATTGTATATTATTAATTCCTGATCTTTTATGGTTCAATCTGGCAAGCCCTAGAATATGTAGCTTTATTGTGTGACATAGGAAAAAATGTTAAAAACCTAACTGGCAATTCAGGAATATGAAGATACAGACTATTTATTTGCATTATTGAGATCAATAATATTAGATTAACGATTGAACATCTATTATGTTTAAAGTATTCTGCTTTGGGGTTTGGATAGATGCATTAGTAAAATTTAGATTTCCTTTGTATCTTCTATTATTGGAAAGAGGGATCCAGAAAAATTGGCCTATAGGGGAAGGAAATGGGATGGAAAGCCACATATTAGCTTAAAAAAAAAAACTTAAAAAAGGAAATTGAAAAATCAAGGAGAGGGTCCAAAAAAGAATGACAAAAAAATTTTAGATATAAAATGACTTGTGAGAAATGATTAAATGAAGTGTATGTGTTTTATCTATAATGAGGAGAGATTTAAGAATGTTTTTAGGATTTATAAAGCTGATTCTTAATTGCCTCTTAAAATTGTTGGATGGTATACCTGAACTAAATTGAAACTTAATTAGGAGAGGTTTAGTTTAGACATAGGAAAGACTTCCTTGACTCTCAAGGTGGGTATAATGATGCTTCTAACTACTAAATATTGTTAAGGAATGCCCATCCCTAGGAAATGTCCAGAAATTCTTTCTATTCTGAATGACTTAATTTACCTAGTGCCATGATTGGGATTAGATGATTCCTACCAGTTCTAAGATTCTATGACAACAATAGAACTGGAAGAGAAATCAGAGACCATCTAATCTAATTTTCTCATTTTACAAATTTGGAAGCAGAGGCACATAATGTTAAGGAGAGTTTTTCTAATGTATTTGTAGGTGGTGTTATTCTTGCCTCCTTTTTATTTATCTCAGCCTTTCAACAATTCTATGTATATGCGAAGAACTCTTGAATTATAAATGTTTATTGATTCATTAAATTCACTCCATACATGGTAGAGAGCAATTTGACTTCTCCTTTAATAATCCTCAACATTTTGTATCTATGAGGACATGATCATTAACTTAAATATATAAATTACTGTGCTGTGAAAGATATTGGATACTCTGTGTAGCTATAAAGAGCAAAACCTAGGGTTATAGATATGAATTAGAACTACAAAGATGATTATTTGGATTTAATGTGAGAAAATCAAAGTAAAGTGTCTGAAACATGGAATTGACTACCTTCCGTGGTAGTAGGTTCTTCATTTTTCATGCTATTTCAAGCAGATAACTTAATGTCAGAGATATCGATAAAGAGGTACATAGATTAACCTGAATTATACCTGAAGTAATATTTACCTCTGAGATTCTGAGATTCTAATTTTTCTGCTAACAATATTTAGGTACCTGCCAACTTCCTAAATCTAATAAGTACTGAATTTAACTCCTGCAAAAATAAGTTCAAATTTAGGAAAAGTGTTACCCAGAGTGATTTAGAGAAGTTTTTCAAAGAGATGTGACAGTAGAAAGTCCTTAGAGGACCCTGGCTGATGGAATCCTGGCTGAACATGCATATATCCTTATTTCCATCATTTAATGTTCTTTCCTTTAGTACTTTCTATCTCTTCCCATTCCTCTCCTACCTTGTTTGAAAAGCAAATACTGCTAGAAAAGGTAATGGTCACCAACAATTTAAAATACATTGTTTTATCACATTACCTTTCTCTCTGTGTAGAAGTACCTGTAGGGGGGAGGGGAAGAAAGGTACTCAAAAGAGAAATAAATTCATTAAGAGAAATACATACGCATGTACATCACACACACACACACACATACACACACACACGCACACACATACACACACACACACACATACACACACACACACAATATACCTTTGCCATCAGAATTTTGCTTAGGATCATAGGCAACTAATTTATAAAAACTGGAGAAATAATTGTGCTCAGCTTTTGTAAATGAATCATAGAGAAGTAGGGAATCACATTTGATTTGATGATATCCTGCCAGTAGCCATGTATTCTTTACAATGAAAAGGAATAAAAGCTCATTCAGTTGGTTTTTTTTTAATTTTGGATGAAATATGCTCTGGGGAAAGATATCTTTGAGTATATACATGTGTGTATCATATATGTAGTTTGTGTGTGAAAATAAATCAGAATTACTTACTGAAATTACATTTTTAATAAAAATGACACAAAAATACAGTGATTTTTGGTTTTATAGAAAAAACAATCATTTACATATTAAGAAGCATGACTACAAATACATTTTCTTTACTTTTAATTTTAAGTGTACCTAATTTTGGTGCATTTTCCCACTTAGGTATAAAATTGCATCATTTGCTTGATTGCAGAACAAATATGCATTTAAAAATAAAATCCTTTTAATATTAAGATTTTATCTCTTGTATAATGGGTAAACTACTATGGAATGTAGTTGCTTGTTTAACTTTACTCCTATTCAAATCTTTGATTTTAGCAGGTTAGTTAATTCAAATAAAATTTGTGAAGTTAAGCACTTTCAAGAAAAGGAATAGGAGAACCTAATTTAACCTAGAGTGTCTCTTTTATTCTTCTGTTATTCATTTGAAGTGCCCTATCAGCTTGAAATGACCAACTTCAGTCATTTTTACCCTTTTATTTTTTTTCTCTAATGTAAACTGAAATTCCCTGCTGTTCGTGGTATTTCAGTGTTTAGCATCATTTAATGAGCAGGTATCATTAAATTTAAAAGGTCCTTTTTGGTATATCTCTGATTAGTTAGTGAAAAAACCAATGAATTTCTCTTAATTTATCTTCCTTTCCTTGTTATATTTTGATGTTGGCCCATTTTACGTTTCACTGCTTTTTGATGAAGTAGAAATTTATAATTTTAGTTTTAAAGTAGGATAGAATCATTTAAATGATTTTGTGGTCTTTTGGAGTGCTACTAAGATGTAGAAGATGAATTGTTTATGTGGGAGTTTTAGGAGAAAGATTTTTTTTTCTTATAAATTTTTGCATAATACCTTTTGAAGGGTTGGTGTTTTGGTTTAACAGAGTACTATTTTTCTGCTTCTTCCTCCTGGATCTTAGCAGTCTAAAGAAGATTTGGTGTTATGATTATTGTTAGTCTTTATTCTAAATTCCTTTTTCTTGTTCTATAAATATTCTACATTAAATATTTCTACATCACATATAAGAAAAAACATAATTTTTGAACTGAACTCATTTAGTCAGATAATTTTCTTATCATATGTCATCCCAGCCTTTTTTAAAATATAAAATAATAAGCTATCAAATCACAGGATAGCAACCCCTTTAATTCTTTCCTTCACCCTCAACACCATCCCATTTCTTTTTTGTATTTTTGTATCCATTGCTTAACATACTAAACAAACGCATGTTAGCTTTCATTTTGCTTTTTAGGAATAAAGAAAATCTGTGAGTTAAATAGTATGAAACTAAAATAATGAGGCTAGAATGCAAGAAAAGGTCAGATAATGTGTAATAAGTTGCAGATGGCATTGTGTAACATTAACATTGGTAACGGGTAAAAAGATGTAACAGTGCTGCCTACTGGTAAGAGGTAGTAATGTTTAAAGCATAAATTAGGGAGAGCTATAGTTCAACAAAGTGTAAATGGTATTTTTCTTTTTAAAATATACAGTTTCCTTAGATTGGGCACCAAAAAAGAATTTTTTCCCATTAGGATTAGTAACCATGGCCATTTGAACTTTTTATGGCTTGAAATTTTGAAGTGTGTGAGAATTTTGTGGTTTTTCATTCTGATGGGGCATGTATGAATATGCTTCAAATTTTGATGATCTAGTTCTTGGTTAATTCTTATAAGGTGTGAACCTTTTTTTTTTGGTTTGTTAACTTTGACATTGTTTGTATCTAAGGCCAGTATTTCCAAAATGTACTCAGCTTAAAAATAAGAGCTTGTCTATGAAAGATCATTTTCTATCCTTGTCAGTGGAATATTTTGACAGACAATAGTACTTTTATTCATAGCTGGAATACTGCTTTATATTCTTAGCAATGTAAACATACTAATGTCTGCTAATGCAAATGAAGACAAGAAATTTTCTTATGCATGATTTTCCCAGTACTCCATTTTGTAATATTTCTAAGATATAAGCACAGTTTTCCATAAGGGTATTTACTTATAGCAAATCATCTGCACAAAATTAGCAGTGTGAATGATGTAGGTAGATTTATTTCACATGCTTGTAAACACTAAGTTTTCTCAGTTACAACACAAATATTTCAGATCTCTTTATTATTTGTATATATTTTAGCAGCATTTGAGAAATGATGCAATGATTAAAATATATACTCTAGTTATCAATTATTTTTGCACAAATTAATTATTATTATGTTTGCTTATAGAAGTTTTGAAAATTATAATGAAGTGTGTGTTAAAATGATCTTTAAGTGTCAATACTAAAAGGAAAGAATCCCTATTGTAATATTTGAGAAATGTATATTGAGTTGTTATCATTCAGACCATGTACTATGTATGTTCTTTTAGGTGGGGGTGGGAGAAGGATAGGGAATGGAAGAAGAGTTGATATTCGGGTTTTATTTCTCCATGTTAGAGATCTTGATGGGAAGCTCTTTCTGTTTATGCTGATAGGCAATTTAATCAGAAACTTAATCGATAACTTAGAGCATAAGAAAGTTTTCTGGAATACTTCAGCTAATGTTTGTTAGTATATTTAAGGCAGGACTTGAACCTAGGTCTGCTCCACTTTACTATGTTGCCTCTTATTTATTGTGATGCATTTTTTCGCAATACTGCTTTGAATCATCAAGTTGTGCTGTTTGTATATGTGATTCAATATTATGTGAAATCTCATGTAGCAGCATAAAAATACTTTAAAAATAGAAAAGCTAGTTACATTTTGGTATATAACTTTCTTAGTTACATTTCATTATGCAGTTAAACTGATTAAGTTTTTAGTTGAAACTAAAAGAAAAACAGAGAAAAACGAACTAGTTCTCTAAGAAATGGTTTTTGCCCTAGTAATTTTTTTTTTTAACCAGCAATTGTTTTCCAGTGCATAAAGCCTTCCCTTTTGATGGGAAATTAGCTAAATCTCTTGCGTCTTGGTGGTAATCAAGTAAACTTGGGATATTTAAGGAGAGTCATTTATTGATATTTTGATTTCTAGTTTAACAGAGATGATCAGGATTAACTGGACTGGGGCTGGATTGACACAATGAACTCCAGTCTGGTGACAGAAAATCAGGGGAAATGGATTCTTGTCAAGGAACCTCCCTTCTCAATACCCTATTAAAGGAGCTTTGGAAATGATTGTCCCTGGGGAGTTTTTTTTTTTTTTTAAAGCACTTTCTGTACCTTGAAAATTGTAGGGAAGGAATTTTTCTGACAAGAGCTCATTCCTCTTAAGTCTAATCCAGCAGTCATTTTCCATACTACTATATTTACTGGGACCAATCAGGACTTCCCTGTGTCATCCTAGTAAGGGGCTAGTGTACAAATCCAGCTGCATAGAAAGTTCCTACTTTCTGACAAAGCTTCATGACTTACATTCTCAGTATGTGGAAAGCATATTGATTATCTTCTGATCAACTTCCCCACTTGAATGGTAATTTTTTTTTCATACTTTGGAGTTGGGGAATGGGGAAAGGGGGAGTTGAATAGATGGAGGATAAGGAAGGAAAGACAAAGACAGACAAAGAGAAATAGACTAAGAAAAACAGGAAGACAGGGAAAACATTGACAAATCAAGCAGAAATATTTTATATGACTTAATAAATTATAGTTTATAAATTTTATGCATCAAAGTAAAAATATAATCCTCTAAATACATAAATTGATATTTAGATCTAGATATTTAGAAATAATTTACAAAATGAATTAATAAGTTGTAAATATTACTGAAATAATTGAGGTTTGTGACATACTTAGAACTAAAATAATTCTACTATGGAAATCAACTATTAGAATACTAAGAATTTACTTAAAAACAATGAAAATTTTCTTTACTAAAATACAGTTAGCAATAATCATTTTCTAAGAATAAATTTTGCCACAAATTTTATGGGTAAGCAATATTGACAAAATCTGTTGTTAACACTGATCTTTTCTGTGAACTATTTCATTTTGATTTTTTTTTTATTAGACTCGAATCCTATTTTGGTAGTTTATCATGTGTAAGAAGAGAACAACTCTGATGTCTCTAGTATTATGACACCAGAGCACAAGTCCTCATATATCCTATCTCACTGGCAAATTGTGGGCTGGAGTGTATAATAATGGCAGCAACAACAATAGATCAAAATAGAATTATGTGAACTCATTGATTTGAGGATTTCCTCTCTATAAGAAAGATTTCAAGAAATCTGTTCCTCCCAATTTGTACTTGCTCTTTCAAAAGTTCACTCAGGAGTCAACCCAACATGCTGGAGGCCATCTTTACTTTCTTCTAACCTCAAATGGAGTGCTCTATTTACCACTTGTACTTTTATCTTGCCATGTGATCAGCCCATCTTCTCTTATTTTCATGTAATTCCTTGATGACACCTTTGCTCATGTTTTCTCCTCTAGTCTTTGTTGATCATATGTTGCAGATTCATCACAGGCTTCTCCTTTGCCATGTTTGTATTAAATTTTAATTTTTTATCTTATTACCATTTAGGAATGTTGCCATTGAAATAATTGACCTTCCTTTTAAGAAAAGCTTTTAGTTAGTAAAAGAACTCTGTAATTTCCTAAAAGCATTGCTGCCTGTTTTCTTATTAAACAAAGGCCTTACTCTTTGGCTCTTTGTACTGTCTTTGTACTTTGTCTTTTTGTACATACTACTACAAAAACTGAATAAAGTATCCATACAAATGCATTTTGAAATATCAGCAATAGATATGTTTGGTCCTTCTATGTAGGTGGTCAGACCAAATTTCTTTGAATAATATCATATGTCTTCCAGGAACCTCTTCAATCTTCTGAGATTTGAAACACTGTGATATCTTCACTGTTCACATGGAAAGTCCCTCAATCTGGACTTTGATTTGGATCTTCTCTACCACAGTGGGGAAAATCTTTAATAATTACATATCTCTGTATACATACATTGTATTTAACATATACTTTAATATATTTAACATATATTGGTCTGCCTGCCATTTGAGTGGAACAGGGTGGGGAGAAAGAGGTAGAAAATTGGAACAAAAGGTTTTGTAATTGTCAATGCTGAAAAATTATCCATGCATATATCTTGTAAATAAAAAGCTATAATAATAAAAAATTACATATCTCTTTCCTAGGACATAACAATAAATTTTTAAAACAAGTAATAATTGAAACTAAAAATGAGAAATATACATGCATCAATTGTAAACTCTGATAATTTCATCCAAAACTAAACAGTATAAATTAACTGCCAAATTAAAGAGAAGGAAAAAATAATGCTCTGAATTCACCTTAGCAAACATCTAACTTAAAGAAGAGAAAGAGATGGCTGTCAAAAGCAACCCTCCATTAGCTTGTAAACTTGTTTGTGAAATCCAATGAAGAGGTTTGATGGTTAGTTATGAGCATTCTAGTCTCATAAATCAGGGAGAATAACAATATTTATAGTTATCCCTTCCACATCGTAGGAGTTAGGGATATGTACTCCAGTATTTGGAAAATCCTTGTAAAAAACTTTTGGCCCTCCCTTTGTACTAGAATAGTACTTTGAATTTGTTTCTTTTCCTTTCATGGGGTATTTACAGTACCTTATTTATAAAATTTGGGTTAAGTATTTGATCATAAGCTTTGTGTCATCTGCTGACTTTTGTATAATGTCTGCAACTGCCACAAAACTCCCCCCAAATTCCCATTTGATTTCTTATGCTAACCTGAGATATATCGAAATCACAATAAGCAAAGTTGCAGTGTGGAAGAGATAACTGTATAGTACTTTAATGTTATCATTATATGAGTACATATAAATAAATAAATTTGAGAATTTAGGATTTACAAATCACTTCCTCTATACAATCATGTGAGGGTCACCAATGTTATCTCCATTATTAGCCCTTAGATTCATGATTCATTTATCTGTTCTGGAATTCGAAGCAAGATCTTCCTCTAAGCCTTTTGCTCTTGATATTGTAAAATTTTGCCAGAATAATTCAGTCATTAGAATATGCCTATGTGATGAATTTTTTCAGCCAAAGCAACTCAGGAAGAAGTTATCTGGTCCAGAAAGTTATGAAATATATTAGTATAGTACTAAAGGAGATATGTCTTGCCATATACTAGTGATTAGTGAGATATTTTATGTATCAATTCAGTTTAATTAGTGAGAAAGCATGTGTTGAAGTCGTATGTGTGCAAAACATTCTTCTAAGTAGGGAAATGGTTTCAATAAAACATGGTCCTTGCCCTTATTAAGCTTCTTATCTAATGAGAAAGATTACCCATAATAAATAATAATATATATTAAGTATAATAAATACCACTGTATATATAAGAAGTACAAAAGAAATTACTGTGTAAGATCTGGAGGGAAAAGTATATTACAGGAGTGAATGGTAAATGAGTTGTCAGGTAAGGCTTCATTCCAATCCTATAAACATATAAGTACATACTATATGCTAGGTACTCTGCTAAGAACTAGGGATACGATTGATAGAAAGGAAAGCTTCCCCTCCCCTCAAAGAACTTAATTAAGACATAAGTGGTAGAGGTTAGGGAGGTAGAAGATAGGCATAGGAGTAGGGGGAAGAGAAGTTTCCATGGCAAAAAAATCTTTAAAAAAAATTCTACTACATTGATTCCTAGAGCTACTCAATTCCCAACTTCTTATTCTATGAATTGAGAACAAATACTGTAGCACATGCAGAACAGAATGAGTGGAAAATCCAGTGTCTGCCTTTTACAAAAGAGGGCTTTGGGAAATAATTTGGCTCTTTACCCTCCAGGACTGCATTCAGATAGGAGACTGAAGAAATGGTGTCAAGATTTTAAATCACGATTTGAGTATAGATGACATTTGAATCATGTTTTGAAGTCATAGGAATTTATCAATCGATAATTTAATAAATAAGCATTTATTTAGGTTCATGGGGGAAATGGTCTATTTGTAAAGAAATTCAAACTACTTATTAAGCAGTTGGTTACCACAGAAATAGAAAAGAGGGATCAAATGAGACAGATAACAAAGAAGGAGAATTACTCAGGTCTTAGTAATTTATGATTTACAAGAAGTGGGGAGAAAGAAAATATTCAATTCACAGTCCAAGAATTTGAAGGTAGGAAGTTGAGTAAATCATAATGTCACTAAGGAAGAAGTGAAATCATAGTGAAATGGAGATCAACTATTCTTTTTAATATTTTGAACTTGAGATGACATGGGATATTCAGGTAGAGTGTGAAGTACATGGGAAAAATTTGCTGGATTTGTAGTCAAATGACCTGCATTTTCTATGATTGCCTCATGCCTAGAATATTCTACTTTCCACGTACTGATCTCCCTAGCTCCTTTAAGTCCCAACTAAAATCCCATCTTTTATTAGAAGTCTTTCCCAACATCTCTTAATTCTAGTGCCTTTCCTCTGTTCATTACTTTCTATTTATCCTGTATATTGCTTGTTTTGTATATGTTTGTTTGTCATCTCACCAATTAAATTGTAAGATTCTTGAGGCACCCTTTTGCTTCGTTTGTATTCCCAATGTTTAATACAGTGCTTGACATCATAGTAGGTACTCAGTATCTCAGTAAATATTTATTGATTAAATGATTGGATTTCATCCTGACTACAACAATTATTAGCTTTATGATTATAAACAA
Source organism: Sminthopsis crassicaudata (assembly GCF_048593235.1). Lineage (NCBI taxonomy): Eukaryota > Metazoa > Chordata > Mammalia > Dasyuromorphia > Dasyuridae > Sminthopsis > Sminthopsis crassicaudata. Next base: position 132,553,348 of record NC_133621.1, on the reverse strand, counting down.
GTCATTTAATAATAGTGGGCCTCTTTCCTCATCTGTCAAATCAGGGTTTCTTAAACTTTTTCAACTCATAAGTCCTTTTTACCTGAGAAATATATATGGGTATATAAAGTACATATATAAATTAGATATTTACTGTTAACAAATCTTAAAGAAATTTATTTTAAAATAAGGCTTTGGTATGCTTATCATTTTACCATTTAATAAAGATGAAAACAAATTTGCATACTAATGAGATGGATATGTTTCTTTATTTTTGCATAAAAATTAAATTTTGTGGAGTATTTGATACTTTTTTACTGTTGTCAAATATTTGGCAACATCCATATTCATTTTCATGACTCCATGTGCGGTTGCAACCCACAGTTTAAGAAGCATTGTACTAGATAATTGCTAAAGTTCCTTTAAGCTCTAAATATATATGTATCTCTTTGTTCGCTAAACAGTTTAAGATGTAGGACCAAAATTCAGATTGGTCAAGATTGAAGTATTGTTTTGGATGTCATCAGTTCAGAGATGAAAATGAATTAATTAAGAGACTTAGAGTCTACATTTTTCCATACTAGTAAATCCAAATAAATCATCTTCCTCATTATCATCAGCTTTTAATAATAATAACTTTTCTTCCAGAGCTCAAAAGAAACTAGGTGACTTTATAAGTTAATCATTATTTCTACATGATAAACATTCTGTACTTGAAAAATATTTTCAATAATTTAATTAGTTTTAAATATGTATATACATATATTGTGGGTATATGTGCATATATATACACATATACATTTTGTGTGTATATATGCACATATACATACCTATGCATATTTATATATACTATTTCATAAATATAGTTCCTGTAAGGATGTAAAATGGACTCATGAAGTGGTCATGTAAGACATGAAAGTTGGAAGTAGAAAAACCAATATACTAGAATACTCTTTTTTTTTTTTTAAGAATTTTTGCCATAGAAACTCTTCTATAATCTCACACAAAATTCATCTAAAACATTGATCCCCATGTGTTATTTCAATATTAACACATTGTAATGTGCCCTCATAACTACATAAAAAAAATAATCTTTTAGTCTGAAATATGACAGAACTGTTTCTTAAATCCATCTATTTAACTTTTAATTTTTTGCTGAAAAAATAATAATACTGTTTCTTTGTAAGCATTCCATTTTCTGAGTGGACATCATGATCATTACAGATGTTTTATTTGTATACTCATTTTCTTTATATTAAACTTTATATATATATCTTAAATATATTCATATGTATTATATATATATATACATATACAAACATAGCGTATGCAGTTAGTGGTTTCAAATTATTTGTTTATTGCTTGGATCTTTTGTAGTAAAGACACTACAGATCTATATGAATAACTATATCATTTGATGAATAGAACAATATTTCACTATGTTAATTTATGACAGAAACTACATTCCTTATTTCAAAAAGTTAATTATAATTTATAGGTTAAAGTTTTATTTAACCTCATGACTTAGCATAAGTTTCTCAAAATTTTAAATAGTCAATTAAACTAATTAGGAGTTAACAAAATGTATGTAAGTACCTTATTACACTGCAGGACGAGATTTCAGTGAATGGAGTAATGCTACCCATATCACCACTGATGCATATGTTAAGAAAGCCCTTGATAATTCTAAATCCAAAGCCCCTGAAAATTTTATCTACAAAGAGGAAGAACAAACCTTCATTTCTGCCAGTGCCACAATAGAAGTTACCAGAACTTCTCAATTTTTTTTCAATAGATTTTGTTGGTTTTTAAAAGTCAAACTATCATTTTTTTTAATTAAAGAGACATCCCTTTCAATCCTGAAATCCACCTTTTAAAATTTGAATTGTAGTAATATATAGGTGTTTTCTTATTTGCTATTGATTTAATACTTCTGTTCTTTTGTACTGGAATATTTTAGACATTTAACAGTACTTGAGTTTGGATCAACACTTTACCACATGCTTCAACAGCATTACCCAAAATACTAAGCAGATTTAGTAGTGTGGAAATGGTTAAAATTATATCTTGATTCTTTCTCTTCTTCCCTTTCCTCTCCTTTCTCCCCCACCTTTACTTTTTTCCTTTCTTTCCCTCCTTTTATAAACCCCTTCTCCTTGAATTTACTTATATAACCAAGCATTAATGGTAATATTATTTTTTTAAAATCCCTAATCTTTTCCTCTCTGATAATGAATTATATATGGATAAATATTTTAAGTACACATGTAATATTTATCATTAAGGAACTAAAGAGACTGTGGCCCTTTGGTTGGCATCAAAGCATGGCATTGCATCTCTTTTTAAAGGGGATAAAGAACAAATTATACACACACATTTTTGATCATTTTAATATAAAATTTAATTTCTCCTTGGAAGTTGAGGAAGATTATGAAATCAAGTACCTTCCAGTTTGTCTCTTTATTTCTAGTGCTTTAATCTATATTGTATATTGACACAGATTACATTTCCTAAAACATGTTTCTGATATAATTTTTCTACTGAAAACTTTTCCAATAACTGTTATAAAATAAAGCCTGACCTCCTTAGTCCAATGTTCAAGAATATCAGCAATTTCATTCTAATTTGTTGTCCCAGTCTTGCAATCGCGCTTGCCCTGGTATATCCTGCATCCCTCCTAAACTCTAGTTCAACTGCAGCTTTATCACTCTCCCTCTAGTCACCTCTTCAGTGAAACTTTCTGCCCACACATGTAACTCCTACAGAAGTGTTATCTCATTAATTGTATTTATTTCTCTTTGTAGTATACTTCTTAGCATCTTAACTGTCTCATTTACTAATGTGTAAGCTTCCTGAAGGCAGAGAATGTGTATTGTTTATATTTTTATAATATGGACACCTAACATACCATAGATTGTTCTTCACAGAGAAAGCATGCAATAAATATTTGTTGAATAGATTAAATACATATTATGTATTATGTGCAAAGTATTACTAAAGAGCTTATATAAAATATAAAATTTACTTAGAATAATAGAGCTTCTTTATGGTCAGGTACTTTGAAAAGTTAATATCATTTTTCACATCATTTGGAAAATAAAAGTTAGGCTTAATGTATGGGCCAATTTTCTCATTACTTTGTATAAGGAAGTTTTTTTTTTCCTTCTATAAACTCTCTATATGACTGTCTATAAAGGACTAATCCCTGCAGGTAAGCTTGCAACTGGGAAGGTGGAAATTAATGTGATTTGCTGTTGAATGCAAACTCTCATACATTTCTTACTTTTTTTCTATCAAATGATGCATTTACATAACATGACGCAGAGGTGTCAGACATAGAGCTCATAGGCTGCAGGCAACTACACTCCTGAATGCAGCACAAAATAGATGAAAGTTGGGAGATAGTTAAAAAAAAAAGAAAAATACAATAAAAAGTTGATATTATATTTTAAATTTAAATCAATATAAGGCCCATGTAGATTCTTCTGTACAGATTAATATCCCCTATTTCTGCTTGAGGTTGGCACTACTGCTATAGAGTTTCAGACTTAGAATCAGAAAAACTTGAATTCATATCCTGCTTAGCTGTTTTTAACTGTATAATCTAAGCATCTCCCATCCTCAGTTCCCTTATCTGAAAAATAAAGATACTAATGTCACTCATCTCTCATAGGGTTGTTGTGAGAATTGAATGAGATATTAAATTCCTAACATGTAATAAAGCACACTATATTAGGCACCTATAGATAAAGTACCATGTTAAGACACAATCTTTATTTTTTAAAGGGCATATGAATTTTTTATGTTGTATCCAAATATAATACCTTATTGCTATTATAGGAACTCTGTTCTTTTTGTTTGTTTTTGTTTTTAAATAATAACCCATCCTGAGAACACTACATTAGAATATTTCAAAATATGTCACATATTTTTCCCCACGAAAGGTAAGGCAAAAACAACAACATACAAACACCCCATTTGTTTTTTGATGGCTTTGAAATACTAGAGATTTGGCTAACAATACCTCTCTCCAATACCAATCTATTTCTATGGGAAAATATTAATCTAGATATCCATTGAATGATTAATGGGAAAGTCCTAGCTTCTCACACTAGCCAGACTGGTTTTGGATTCTACCCCATCTTCATTCACCATGGCATTGATGGTAGTAGTAACTAACTGGGCAGCAGGTTCAAGTAGTACAATAATGGGTTACAGATTGTACCTTTGCAGGTAGTAGGTGCTTAATAAGTGTTTGCTGGTAACAGAATTGAATTGGTAATGTCAGAAATAGCACAGCTGCATGCTTGGAGTGTTGCACCTGTGTTAGCTATCACACTTGCTTTGCTTACCTTTTGAAATCATAAACTAGTGAAATCTGGGTTGCACCAGATTCTGTATTCCTTGGTTATACATGGTTCCACTGGAGTTTATATTCCATAAAGAAGCAGAGATGTTACCTGATTTGATTCTAGTTGTAGGGATAAATTAGGTTTACCCTAAGGTTGTGTGTTTATTAAAATCCTAATTTAGAGCAAACTCTTAAAAGATTCTTAGCTAA